>NC_013491.2:3585567-3716038 GCF_000004555.2 Caenorhabditis briggsae | reverse complement strand
GGCGTTCTACTAGAGTGTTTACGGTATATCAATTTAGATTTTTTTCGGTTAAGAGATGGAATTTTGTGAATAAAAAAATTTTCTAAAAATCCATCAAAATTTAAATTATAATTTCTCAAAAAATATAGTTGTTGCTCCGCGAGCACAAAAATAGGAAAAGTACTATTTTTGAGATTTTTTGTGTATAGTTGGAATTTCTTGAATTTTGACGATGAAAAAAATGTTTACCGTTTTTACAGATCTTGTAAGACCTTCATCAAAAAGAGGAGATTCAAATATAGTAAAAACATCAGTGAACCACAGCAGATTCTAGAGAATGAGAAGCTAAAAACCTGATGTGCTTCAAAATTTTGGATAAACCTAGCCACCCATTGACTTAACGGTCACTAGTATAAAAAGAAAATGACTCGCCTCAAAAAATTTAAACTACTATTTTTTTTCAAAATGAACGTTTCAGTTTTGTTTTCCAAAAAATGCCAAAATTTAAAAAAAAAATACTAAAAAATCAATGCAAGCATTAGTTTTCCCATGACCTTCATCTGGCGGCTTTCAAATTCTGAATCCGCCCAATCTGTTCCATTAGACCCTGCTAATCTTGCTAATGTTATCTTCGCATTTTCTAATTTCTTCCAATAATTTTTTTTCAGTAAAAGAAAAAGATTAGAGCACTCTCTGTTGACATCTACTCTTCCATTTTATTCACTTTTCCTGTACTCTTCGGAGTTTCTTCGCTACTACTCTTCTACAATTTATAATTTACAATTTACTCGTCTCTCTTTTGACATCTCCAAATTTACTCTTCGGTAATGTCAGTTTTTGCAATCTTTTTCTCTAATTCCTGCTAGTTTTTTTAAACATACAATATCCCTCCTTTGGTTCTCTTCGCACCATCTATCACCATCTAATAATTCAAAGAGAGACTAGAACACTCCTTCTTCCCCGCTCTCTTTTTCCCTGAATCCACATGGCGATTGTCCGCCGCGTCTCATCATTGTCCCCCTGATTCGCTGCGTCTCTTTTTTCCTCTTGAAGCTCTGGTCGTCTGCTGGTCAGAGCAGGCGCGTTGGCAAAATCATTTGCAATGTTTTTGCCTGGCGACTTAACTGAATGGTTGCCTAAATAATCCGGGGCATTTCCGTTAACTCCTGTTCATGAATGGAGTTGGAAATGTTCCCCTTATTTTTCTGAGAATTAAACTTATTCTCTATTTACTCAAGATCTTTCGAAAATCCTAAAAATGTATGGATTTCGAAAGATTCTTATTGATTTTTCTGAATATTTATGTTCTATGCGTCAACCCGAATAAATGGTAAGTATCAAAATTTTTAGTCTAAAACTAAGATGTTCCCGAAAAACTGACGGAAGTCGAATAAAAATTATGAAAGTAAAAGTATTTGCTTAATATGTATGTTACTGCCGGTTGTGGTAGCGACCACCAGATTTACTCTTCCACAGCTCCGATTTTTCATACCGGCATTATGTCAAACAGCAAAAACAGTAGATGACTTGGCATGAGGACTCTTAAAGCTCTACGCGTTTCGGAGATCGGGGTTTTTTGAAAACCGAAAAATTTTCACATGTTGTTGAAACCGTTTTTAGGTTACCCTCCCATTCATCGTCTTCCGTGTGGCCATCGACAGTCGCTCAATTGAGATGGCGCTCCTTGGCGTTGCGACACTCTCGGGTAGGATTTATTTTATATTTTCCCTTTGTAAATGTTCTATTTTAGTCTCCATCTTTGTTGCTTGCTATACTCGGAACCAAGAGGATCGTCGTGTCAGAGTTAATATTCAATTAATATGTATTATCCTCCAACTTTTGATAAACCTGTTCTGTGACATTTTTTAGTTACACAATCACTGAAACACTAACAAACCTTTATGGGAGTTACAATAAATCCTGACTCCCAGATATATACAAAGTTACAGACAAAATAGTACGAAAAAATGCAGGCCCGGCCCGGGCTTTCCGGGCCGTCCGGGAAAAACCAAGCTGAAATATTACGATTTTGCTGCGATGTTCCGTGGATCAAAAAAAGCGACAGATTCTCAGGTGTCACTTTTTTGATTCGACAGTATAAAGCATGTATTTTTATTAGAAATTTCAATTTGGTAATCATTAAAAACACAGTGAACATGTATTGAAGGCATATACAGTGTGGTCAATATTTTTAGGACCCCCTTCGATTTTGGCGGTTCCAGAAAAACGGTAAGAGATATCAAAATTTTGTAAACGGCATTTGATTCAGGATGAAGAAATACTCTAGGGCACTAATTTTCATGGTTCTACCACTTTTCGTTCAAGAGTACCACCAGAAAAACCTTTTTCTGGCAGGTCAATATCTTTAGGGCCCCCTGGAAATTTTAAAATCTTCGTCATTTTTTGTGGAATTTTCGCTTTTAAGCTGAAAATAACTTTCAGTTTCGCGCTTTTTTGATACATTTTTATGAGTATCTCAAACAATTTCCGTAATTTGTCGACTTTTCAAATTATCTTTTTTTCAATTTTTCCTAATTTTTGGGTATTTTGGAAAAGTGACCCAATTTGTCAGCCTTGGAAGCGCAGTCAGAGCCTTGATTGTGTACAGACACTGTGATGTTCCAGATATTGGGTCAATTTTCTAAAATTAGGAAAAACTGGAAAAAAGAGATAATCTGGAAAGTCGACAAACTATGAAAAGTCTTTGAGATACATATAAAAATGTACCAAAAAAGCACGAAACTGAAAATTATTTTCAGTTTAAAAGCGAAAATTCGACAAAAAATGACCAAGATTTCGAAATCTTCAGGGGGTTCTAAAGATATTGACCGGCCAGAAATAGGTCTTTTTGGTGGTACTCTTGAACGGAAAGTGGTAGAATCATGAAAATTAGTGCAATAGGATTTCTTTCTATTTTGAATCGAACGACGTTTAAAGAATTTTGATATATCTTACCGTTTTTCTGGAACCGCCAAAATCGAGGGGGTCCTAAAGATATTGACCGCACTGTAAGAACATTTCATTCATCATAATAAACATAATAAACTATAGAATTATCATCATCATTCTGTTCAAGTTTGATATCAACTTCGCTCTTGCTTGTTGGTTTTGGTTTCATTACACTTAATTGTTGTTCAATGCGAACACTGTCATCGAAAAACAATCGCGAACGATCTGTGACATTCACACCGTTGTACCAATCCACTAAATCCTGATCATCTCGTAATCCACGATAATAACGTGCACGTATGACGTCCGACTTGAGGTAGAACCATCGGTTGTTCCGCCAGTCAAGATTGACTTCATAGCGATACGTGCCAAATCTGAAGAATTGGAAATGGTATATCTGGTGAATCGTTGAACCTACAATTGTTCAATTGGGACATGAGGTAATAAAAATATTTTTTGAGCCACTATGCCGTACCCCAAGCAGTCATGAAACACATGAATCATCGGTTCGTAGTTGTTCTGAGTCAGAATTTATAAGTGGAAACACAACATATAATTACATCAAATATTCCATCTCCACCTTCAAAAACTACATGGGCATTGTGATAGAGTTTATTGGATTCAGTGCACTGCAGCTTTTTAGTTCTCAGATCCTCATCTGCTCCTCTGAAAAAATTCAATACTTGAGAAAACACTCTCGGCTGTCGGCTTGCAACTTCTGGACGAAAGTTGAGGGGTTCGGCTTTTGGACGGATCTTGATCAGATTTTGGTCAAAAGCTGACCACTGGCAGCGGTGGGACGGACAATAGTCGGAGTTTGGCCGGAATTAAGACGCTGCTTGTTAAGAGTTCGGAAGCTGGCCGTAGTTTGTCGGATCTTGGTCGGCTGCCCACAACGTCTTTGCCGGAATCTGACCAAGTAACCGGCGACGCTTGAGCTAGTTTCAAAATGGACATGTACTCACAGTGTATCGGACTCCATATAAAAAATCACAGCGCAAAAGTTTTTGCGAAGTGTACATTCGAGTGTGCCATCGTACATGATTTTCGAAGTGTCCTCGGAAAATGTATCACGCATTAGTAGGGAAAACAACGGAATGAGAGAAAATATTATTCTCATGCTAAAATTCGTGAGTTTGCGAGTGAGTGAAAAATATCATTTTCTCTTATCGCTGGCATGTTCCACTGAGATCGATAACAGAACATACGTTTTTTTTCAAACAAATTTCTATACTTTCTGTTTATGAACGTTATCGTGAAACCAGACGTGGGCTGATATTTATTTGCGCGTGACGTTACCCAATTTTCCTTGAATGTCAAATCATTTATTAGGTTGGAAACTAAATCTTTGTGCACTTTTGTTTTCCTCGTTTCTCTTGACTGAGCTAGTACAGTTACATGTGTGTAACCGAATATGGTATATGAGATGATAAGGTTGCTCCCAATAACCATCATTCGCCCTGCTCTCATTCCGCATGCTAACGGGATGCCCCTTTTGACATCCACTGTTTTTGGGTGAAATTCCTGTTTGATGACGTCTGCTGGCTGTTTATCGAAGTCAAGACATTGGGCTTTTCTGTGATGAGTTTTAGAGTTTTGCATGAAGTTAGGGGTTCTGAAAATGACCAAACTTCTCATAGCATGTATTTTTAGGCATTCTTCCGTCGAATAAAAAGCCGTCAAACTGATTACGAATGAAGAAGAGTGAAACCCTGAAAAAAAGTCGTGAGAACCGTAAATGCCAGTATTTTCAATACCAAAAATGTCTCCAGGTTGGAATGACAAAAGATAGTGAGTTTTCACCAAACTGTCACGTTTGAGCTAATTTTTCTTGGCTGTAATAAAAGATATCAATGTGTCAACTGATAAAATGTTTGTGAGATTAAGATAAATAAGTCATCAGTTGTCAACTTTTTTATATCTTTGATAATACCTGAGATGAATTGGATCTTCTATTATAGGTTTTGAGGTAATCAAATTTTAAAACTTTCAGCTGTTCATGTGACACGAAGGCAAAGATATGTTGCATCAAAAAAACTACTACCCGCGGCGGATCTCGAATTTCACGAAAAAGCCAAAAAAATCGTTGTTCTCCACATGGAAACTTGCAATTATACGACTGAAAAAAGTGAAGAAACTGGTTAAAAAGCAACTCGGATTGGCATTCGGTACAGACGACAGGTTGAATCGACTCAGCGCTTGGGAATTTTATTTGCCCATGTCTAATTTCTACTAATTACCCTTAATTACTCAGCAAAATAACTGTTTTTTTTTTAAACTAATTTTTTTGTTAAAAAATTCTCAAAAATTTATAAAAAAAATTTTTTTTGATCAATTTTGACCAAAAAATACCCATCCAGGCTTTTCGGGCCGGGCCTGGCCTTCAACGATTTTTGCAAGTTTGTCCAATTTCACTCCTCGGAAGGTCAATCGTTCCAATCTTTTCCTCTAACCCCTTTAGTCTCGTTACATACAATCTCCCTCTCTTCGCACTCTCTTACACCATGAATAAGTTTTTTGTCAAGGTCGAAGAGACACTAGAACACTCCTTCTCACCCGTTCTCTTCTCAGCTACACCCACCTGGTCTCCTGTACAAACCACTGTTACCTCAATTCGCTGCGTCTCTCATTTATCCTTCCTACTCTGGTCGTCTGCTGGTCAGAGTAGGCGCGTTGGTGAAAATCAATCAGTCTATGCTAGGCAACTTAACTGAATAGTAGCCACAATATTCTGGGGGCATTTCCGTTGACTCTTTTAAATGAATGGAGTCGGAAATGTTCCCTTTATTCTTCTGAAAATTCCACTTATTATCTATTTACTCGAGGTCTTTCAAAAATCCTACTGAATGGATTTTGAAAGATTCTTTCTGATTTTTCTGAGATTTTTTATTCTACGCTCCAGCCCGAACTAACGGTAAGCATAATTTCTGAACTCGAAATGTTTGTTAAGTTCTAACAAAGTAATCCCGAATTGCTAAAAACTGCACTCAGTTACGGCCCATTTTAGGCTCAGTGTTTTATCAGATTTTTGCATTTTTACTCACATTTAGGGAATTTTAGCCGACCGAGCTGACCGATCGATCGGCGCGTCCATATGCTAGAGAGTGTTTGCGTACCCAGTATTTTATTTTACGACGCATTTTTTATTTTTGTGAAAACACTCACTGGCCTCCGCCGATTTTCGATCCACCAAAATGAAACCTTTTCTCACTGGAAAATACCGTAAAACCTGTGATAGAAAGGTCCACAAATTGTGAATTTTGATTTTTGAGCTCAAATATCCAGGTTTTTGTGAAAGAAATCAAAAATGTGTCAATTGACAAAACGTCTGATATTAGAGTGAACAATTTATCAGTTGACACCTCCTTCATATCTTTGACAGGAAACGAGAAAAATTAGCTCAAAGTTGAAGTTTCTGTAGCAGATGTCAAAAAGTTCTGTAGCAGATGTCAAAAAGTTCAACATTTATCATAATATCACCAATATTTCATCAGTTGAAACATTTTTGATATCTCTCGGAGGAACTGAGATAATCGAGCTCGAAGTGTAGGTAGAGAGTGGGCGTGGGCACATGGAATAAAAATTTTCTTCATTCTCTTCATTTTTCCTTTTCAGAGCCGGTACAACGTCCCAAACAGAAGATGCTCAGGAAGGACTGTGAGGAATGCATGAAGAAGGCCGGATTGGAGAAGGCCCCGAAGATTCTGAATGCTGAGAAGGGACAATCTAGAATTGGCACGATGATGGAGGAGAAGCTGAATGCAATTATGAAGGAGCAACAATGTCGAATCTCAGTCCGATCGGTGGTAGGAAGCAAATTGAAAAAATAGCTCATCGAGAGTCTCGCTCCAACACACTATTCCAAGGTCTTCAAGGCGAAATTTGGAAAGGAGATTTGTTATAAGGATCGGACCTTCGCAATCTTCCAAAGACAAAATGGAGTCGACCAGATGTTCTTCATGATTTTTGTCCAGGAGTATCTGAGTCTAGCTGATCAGAAGTCCTGGTTTGTCATTGACTGGATTCTGTGAAGTACTTGGAGGCCGACCTTTGGAAGCGAATCTACCCGGAAATCCTATTGGCCTATTTTGATTTCGCCAAATCTCTAGGGATTCTTCATGGATATATCTTTGCAAAGCCTAAAGTCAAAGGAGATGACTTCATCTTCAATATCCACACAGAAGATCAGCAATATTTGGAAATCGACTAACATATCGACTGCTATCGGAAATTCCCGGACAAAGGAGTGCGAGAGAAGCGGATCAAGAAGTACCAAGATTTCGGAGAACTTTAATTTTTTCATTAATTACTTCAATAAATGATTGTGTAAAGAAATCCAATTGTTTTTCTTTTTGATTTTTTCTCGTTATATTCGAGTGATACTTGCAACACTGTTATTTTTTTCAAGAAGAAAAGTCATTAATTTTTGCAATATAAAAAGTGCGCTCTACTAAACTGTGGTCCCTCTTAATCATCCGAATCACACGTATACCCCTTTTGACCTATTTTCGTTGCGCCTCCTCGATGGACGCCCTCTTTCCCCCTCTCTGCGTCTCTTCAGGTGTGTGTAGTGTCTCGCCACAGGTGGTTTTTTGAACTTTCCCAGGGGGCCAATAGTTATATGTTATTGAGTTTTTAATTACCCCAGCAGCCGATCTCTCTCATTTGAATTCATTCTTTTATCTTTTTCGCCTTTATTTTTCCTCCCGAACGTAGCGAATCGAACATTTGAACTGAACTTTTTTTTGTGCAAAGCGATGGTACATTTCTCATGTTAATGATAAACATTCTCTATATTGTCCCTATACTTTATATGTATGTCGATGCCTCACTTTCCGTTTGATCGATTTTTCAGAAACTTTAATTTTTGTACAATTACCGTTAATAAATTTTGTATTTTTACAGAAATGTCATCACGACAAGCCGATTGGAGAAAATAGTGAAAATGGCGATCCAAGTCGCTGAAATCAGTTCAAGTTAGTGGTGAGTTTAGAAACATAGGACATTCGAGAAATCTATTAGAATCTTTCAGATGAAAGCACCGGATGAGAACGAAAGTCCCGCGCCTACACTCCCGATTTAAATCCCTATCGGCAATCCTCTGGGCTTGAGCAAGATTCTGGGCCAAAAAACAATGGTTAGTGGGAGCTGTGAGTTTTGAACAAAAATTTTGTTTAGGCTAACTGGTTTTGTTTTCAGGTGTTTCTTGGATCCGGCAAAATAGAAAATCAGTAAAAAAGGCCGAACCACCAATCCAAGTGAACGAAGCTAGCTCTAGTGATGGTAAGTTTGAAAACGTGAGAAGTTTGAGAAATCAATAAGAATTTAGACAGATTGTTTCCTCGCCGAATCTTAATCCAAATGGCGACTCGATGGTTTTGAGTTGATGAGAGCGGTGAGTTTTTAACAAAAATACCTTTTATGCTAACTAGTTATGTTTTCAGTGGTTCTTTGGATTCGGCTTCAATCAACAATTGAACAAAAATGAGGGACCACTGATTCAAGTGAACGACATAAGCTGTGGTATGATGATGGGTTGGAAACTTCAGAAACTCCCCTACCCCCCTTTTCTAGACCCTTTCCTCCCCAATCAATATTTTAGCTACATGTATGTGTGTTGTTTGCTTATGGGCCACATTGCTCCCCGATTGTTACACTTGTTTACCGGTCCCCCAAAGTTTCTTTCGAAGCCCAGTCTTGTTTTTTTCTACCATTCCATAAATTACTTGAACTTCTGTTTCCATGTCATAGTATCCCCAGATACCTTGAACTGACGGTTTCTAGGTCATCTCTGCAGAGAACCCCATTGAAGTTTTTTTTGTTAAATTGGATTCCCGATTGTTTTAATTGTGTACCGGCATTGTAAAATTGGATTTTGAAATCCGCTTTTCATGTCAAATTCATGTTTTCTAACAATATTCTTCCAATATAGATTATTACCTGTCCCAAAAAATTTTCCACTTTTGAGTTTCACTTTTCATGTCTAGTTCCCCCAAATTACCCTTAATTAACAATTTACGGTCTTTGGGAGAATTTTTATATCCTCAGTTGGGGTCCGCGAATATCTTTTCTATAATAAATTAATGAAATTGTTTTTTTTTCTTTTGAAATACATAAATTGACACAGTCCCTGTCCACTTTTATTTATCTCCTTGTTTTCGGAAACACGGACAAAGTATTGGGAGCAGTCAATAGAGCGCGCGCTTGATTTTTTTTCGATGAAAAATATTTCGATGTTGCCATCTCTCATTTCCAATATTTGAGAAATTTCTGAAATTTTGAAAGAAAAACAACTCAATGTAGATTTGTGGCACAATGATTTTATAGCGATGTAAAAAGTCATTAAATGAGGTTGAATAGAGAACATTAGACATGAAAAACAGAATAAGAGAGCACAGCATTTTTACAGGGCCCGTAAACAATCAAAATCATCGGGAATCGAGTAAAAAAACAATTCTGGAATGAGAAGTGAAACTAAAAATCAAACTTCATGGTACCAGTGAACAATTGAAATAATCGGGAATCAATGGAAAACCATCCACTGAGGATTCCCCCCCCCCCCCCCAACTGAGGATATAAAAATTCTCCCAAAGACCGTAAATTGTTAATTAAGGGTAATTTGGGGGAACTAGACATGAAAAGTGAAACTCAAAAGTGGAAAATTTTTTGGGACAGGTAATAATCTATATTGGAAGAATATTGTTAGAAAACATGAATTTGACATGAAAAGCGGATTTCAAAATCCAATTTTACAATGCCGGTACACAATTAAAACAATCGGGAATCCAATTTAACAAAAAAAACTTCAATGGGGTTCTCTGCAGAGATGACCTAGAAACCGTCAGTTCAAGGTATCTGGGGATACTATGACATGGAAACAGAAGTTCAAGTAATTTATGGAATGGTAGAAAAAAACAAGACTGGGCTTCGAAAGAAACTTTGGGGGACCGGTAAACAAGTGTAACAATCAGGGAGCAATGTGGCCCATAAGCAAACAACACACATACATGTAGCTAAAATATTGATTGGGGAGGAAAGGGTCTAGAAAAGGGGGGTAGGGGAGTTTCTGAAGTTTCCAACCCATCATCATACCACAGCTTATGTCGTTCACTTGAATCAGTGGTCCCTCATTTTTGTTCAATTGTTGATTGAAGCCGAATCCAAAGAACCACTGAAAACATAACTAGTTAGCATAAAAGGTATTTTTGTTAAAAACTCACCGCTCTCATCAACTCAAAACCATCGAGTCGCCATTTGGATTAAGATTCGGCGAGGAAACAATCTGTCTAAATTCTTATTGATTTCTCAAACTTCTCACGTTTTCAAAAAAAATTTTTTGGGACAGGTAATAATCTATATTGGAAGAATATTGTTAGAAAACATGAGTTTGACATGAAAAGCGGATTTCAAAATCCAATTTTACAATGCCGGTACACAATTAAAACAATCGGGAATCCAATTTAACAAAAAAAACTTCAATGGGGTTCTCTGCAGAGATGACCTAGAAACCGTCAGTTCAAGGTATCTGGGGATACTATGACATGGAAACAGAAGTTCAAGTAATTTATGGAATGGTAGAAAAAAACAAGACTGGGCTTCGAAAGAAACTTTGGGGGACCGCATGAAGTTTGATTTCTAGTTTCACTTTTTATTTCAAATTTTGATTGTTCTTTAAAATTCGATTCCCAGTTATGATGATTGTTCACGGGCCCTGTAAAAATGTTGTGTTCTCTAATCCCGCTTTTCATGTCAAATGTTCCCTATTTACCCTGAATTTACAATGTTTACACCACTATAAAATAATTGTGCCAACAAATCCACATTAAATTTTTTTATCAGATTTTCAGATACTTCCTCATGATATTCAAATTTATAGTTGCGGTTAATTTCAGAAATATTAAACTTTGTTCAAGTTTTTCAAGAATAATAAAGAGAGGAATTGGAAAAAAAGGAGTAACTGTGTTAAATTTCTAAATTTCAACGAGCAACGATTATTTTGGAATAATATGAAAAATCTAGAATTGGCCACACTTAAGACTTATCAAAAACAAAAATTTGTAGTTCTAAGAAAATGAAAAACCGGTTTTTTACATTTCTACCCCCATAAAAGACAACTAAAAGTGCAACCAGAGCCACCCAAAATTGCATTATGCAAATGACTTGAACTTTCACTGCTCCTTTTTACAAATTCCTCCTACAGCTCACAAATCACTGCCTGTCTAGTAACATGTTCTGTTGTTTTGTCTGTTTTTGGGAATACTAGTTTGTGTGGGGCCCAAAAAAAGGATTTGTTAAGTCAGTTTCTCGTTTGAGGAGTAACGAAAAAATGACTTTAACCCAAAATAACGACACGTGACCGAGAAAGAAAATGTGAACAGATTGCAGGGTTCCTTAACACGCAAATATTTCCCCACTGGCTGAGATGTCATTATTCTTTTTTTGTCAGCCAAGAAACACAACTCGCAACACATCCTTTTCTTCTCTTGTCATGCAATTGAAGACCCCGAGAGTGATTATTGCCGTCCGCAGCTGGACCCTCTTGGCAAAGATTGGCTGTCATCAGATGAATCTCATCGTGACATATACCACTCTGGGTTTTCTGCAACACACTTTTCTCCAAAAACGGAAAAAGAAGCAACATTTCGAGGATCGCCCCCCCCCCCCCAGATGCAAATAACTCCTTTTGACATTTACTCAACTTCTGTGACTTCTCCCTCTTTTGCTTCTTATGCTTATTTTTCTTTCAAACCCTTTTTGCTCGTCTCATCGACTTCTTTTTGCATCCGCTTCCGCCCTAACTTTGAACTTTAGCATTTTCCTGGGAACCTTGAAGGATTTTCGGAAAATGTTGCGTACTAGGTTCATCTGTTAGAATGTGTTGAGTGACCTCTCACTCCCAAGAGCCCATTCAACATTTCTGCCAAAAAGGGGGAGCATCTTGATAAGGTGTGTCTTTTTTTCTGTTGCTTCTTTTTTGCTCTTCTCATGCAAATGTTGCATTTTTAGAAAGTTTAGTTTTGTTTCAATGCACTTGTTGTGAATTCCAAAGTGTTGGATTTTAGGGAAATCAAGCGACATTACTGTATATTCTAAAAAAGTTAGACTTGCTGACACACAGTACTGGTTGATAGAATGTACAAAAACGTTTTTTCTGTTTGTTTTCGATCATTTTTATCATCTTTAGAAGCCTGAAGCTTTAGAATCAAGTTTCCAATCACATTAAAAACTTTAGAGGGTGTAAAACAGACCTAAACCAGAAATTTGGCACACCGAATTTTTAAGGAACTCCTAGCTTTTCCGCTATTTACTTTTTTGGAATACACCTCTATTGGCCAATTTTCCTACTAAAAATGTGAAAAAAACGGGAAGTTTTGAAAAATTCATTAAATGCAAAGTTTTCAACCTAGGTCTTTTTTATGCCCTCCAAAGTTTTCAAAGTGATCGGAAACTTGACAGTCGCTCCAGTCTCTAAAAAATTGTCAAAACGGCCAAAACTCAATTGAAAAATACATTTTTAAAATTTTGTTGCCCGGTACTGTAACTAAGATGAATTTCAGAAAAATCATCCGCCTTACCATTAGAAGTTGGACCTATTTATTATGAATTTTTTCAAAAAATACTCTAATACTAAATATAAATGTTTGAATATGGAAAATGAGTTTGGACAGTTTTTAAGATTTCAATTGTTGGCAATCGGTCCATTTTTTGAAAACTTTGAATTTAGAAAACCAAAATTTACCTTAAAAATAAGCACATTCAACTTTCATGAGTTGTAGAAAAAACAAAATCTTATTTTAATGAAATTAAATTAGTTGAAACTTGATATTATTGGAAATGTATTATTGTAATTATTTTTCAATATCACAAATTTACGTTTAATACTATCATCAGATTTTCGAACAATAAGTGGAAACCCCTTTTCTTCAATCTTCTACGCCTCACAAAATCCCCTACTCTCGATTTTCTGGAATTCTTCCAGAATCTTCTTTTTTTCAGAAAATTTTACCACATCTGATCCGCCACGCATAAACATGGTTGATGTTTGTGATAGTGTCAAAAAACCCATTGTTGTTGTTTAGTACCCGAACATTTGACCCGTTTTTTTTCTTGCCACTGCCATCACACATCTCCACGCCCCTTTTTATTCTGCTCCCCGCCACTCCTTTTTCTAATCAAGCTGGTGTCGTCGCCAGCGGAGTTTGTGGAATCTCCGAGAGCGGAGGAAAAAAAATTGTGCTCCTCTCCACTATACCCGACAAACAGACACCCAAGATGATACAGAAATGTTTTGTGCATTATACACGCTCCGAAAAACTTGGTGACCTCTTTGGCCCGAATAATACACACTGCAATTTCTTCACAACGTCGTCTGGGCTTTTTTCTGGGATGTCGTTCTTTTGTTTTTTTTTTTTGAAATAGATGGGATGTCGTTCTTATTCCTCATTTTAAGAGCAATGGCCTTTTGGGTTTTGTGTTCCACTTTCTGGAAGTTTTGCTACAGAGCAAAGACACTTTTTGGACCCTTTTCTCAGAATATTTCATTTATCTTCCATTTTTCTTCCCCATTTTTTTTGCCATTTTCTGCAATGTTCCTTTTTCTGCTGTGCGTAAAATGCTCACTTTCTTTTGCACGCTTTTTTGTAAGTTTTCAATTTCTCACACCCCACAAGAGAGAGGGGTGGTCTTTCCCGTTTGAAACTTACTTTTAGTTTCATTTAATTTGAAAGTTTTACATTTTCTCGAAATTTGCCCACTTCATTTTGTACACTGTTCTTGATTTTTAGGTGCACAAAGAATTGCTAAGCAGTGGTGAACGATGGTTTTTCCGCAGGTTGGTTTTTTAAAATGAATTTTCCCAGCCTACTGTAAATGTTCTATCGCAAGCCCACCCTATTTAAACTTTGAGCTCAGTTATCTCTGTCCCTTTGAAAGGTAACGAAAAATTTTCAGCTGACAAAATGTTGATAATCTTACGAGAAGCATTTTATCTGTTGACAAATTTTTGATATCCTTTTGAGGGAACAGAGATAATTAAGCTCAAAGTACACGTATAAGGTGAGCTTCCATTAGGTCATTCATGTTAAGTTTGTAGTACAAAAATTGTAGTTTGCAATTTATTCTCCAGATTTTTTTCCTAGTTCTAAGCCGTGAAAAAACAAAAAAGCTGTAAAAATCTATAAAGTTAGATCAACAACAACAATTACGAATACAATTAGGCTTTGGAGTTTCACAGAACAAAAGTTTTTTAACCTTAATTTTTAAACTTTCTCTCGTAGGTACAGGAGCTTTTTTTGCACGGGCCAAAAAAATGTAATATCAGTATTTTCAGTCGACTTATGGCTATTTTGACTGTTTGCAAGAGCTTGGAGTTTGATTTTCAAGTTGCGGATTATTTCAAACTTTGAAACAGACTTAGATTGATTACTTTGCATTCACAGATTTTTTTTTTGAAAATTACCAGTTTTTCAGCTATTCGTCAATTTCTTCTTTGGTCTGTTTTTTCACTAAAAACTTGAAAAAATGTGTCGTTACAAAATCGGCAAATGGCTGAAAAACTAGAAATTTTCATAAAGTTTTTTGAATGCAATTTTTTAAATCTAGGTCTGTTTTACACCCTCTGAAGTTTTTAAAGTGATGGAACACTCGACAGCCAAGCTCCAGACTCCTGAAAATGGTCTAAGTGACCGAAAATTAACTGAAAACTTTATTTTTGTATATCTCTAACGATACTGTAAGTTTGAATAAAAAATTTAATCTATGAACAATTTTTCAGTTACTTTTTTTGAGGTTTTTTACCAGCAAAACTGATAGAATTAGGTCAACTTGACTGCAAAAACCATAAAATCCTTTATTATTAAATCAAAGAAACCAAAAAAAGATTTCGACCACGGCAGGATTCGAACCTACAATCTTCTGCTCCGTAGGCAGACGCGTTATCCATTGCGCCACGCGGCCAGCTGGAGAAGAGTAGTGTGTTTGCCATAGACATACTACCCTGGGGCCGCCGCTCCTCTTTCTCTCGCCGGTGGCAGCGAGTGGTGGGGGAAGAAAAAGAAAGAAAAGAGCGCAATGCAAGATAGAATAATTTGTGACACGTAATGAAAAAAATTGAAAAGGGATAGATTTGAAAAAAAAAAAAGATTATTTTCTGAAAAAAACCCCTCCCCCGAAAAATCATTTTTCCAGGTCACCAAGGACCTTCAAAAGGAGGGCCATCCCCGACGGCTGCAATCATCTGCCGGACAACATCAAGCATTAATAATGCAACCATTAGTGGTCCAGCACTATGCTCAGAATGTACACACAGAAGTTCAGTTGGGATTGGCTCCACCGCTTTCAGGTGGGGGAAGTACCGGCGGTGGTAGTGGTGGTGGCTTTTTTGGATCGGTAAGTGTTGGTGTTGGCTGGATGCCAAGAAAACAAAGAAATGTTTAGTGTCATGCGGAGGTGGTTTTGTGGTGGCGCGGGGGGGTCCAACTTAATGTTATGGGTTCTTCGTTTTGTTTCCAATCTCTGTCTCTTCCAAAAGAAACACATTTCCGAGCTCTTTTCCATAATTTAATTACATATTCATACATGTTGTTTTCTTATTCCAACTGAGACCAACAGCACGATTTCCAAAATCTCGATTTGCCCTTTTAGTCTGTCTATAGTTGCAGGAAGGAGTTGTTTTTTCAACTCAATTGATTTTTGTAAAGTTCAGGAATCTCACTTTTCTCGAAAAAAAAGAAACATTTTCCCTTCCTAATCCTTGGTTTTAAAGGCCAAGAGGTCGGGTCCATCGCGTTAAGATCATTTTTTGTCAAGCTTAGCATGCAAAAATGAACACTTCAAACTTTTCACTCTTTTTTGCTCCACTTTACCAGAAAGAAATTCTTTGTGCTTTTATCTCTTCTCTTTTTTTTACATTGTCCTTCTGAATATCAACAAAAAAACACATTTGGATATATTTATTTTCTCTAATCCTCTAGAATGCGTCATTTCAATTTTTGAAGCGTTCGAAACATTATACATTTTCTTTTTTGCTTTTTCTGGAATTTTGAAATGTATATCTTCGTTCCATTTTTGTTTTTATAGAATCTATCTTGGGTTTAATTTCTTTTTTTAGGAATTTTTTTGGGATAATTAAACTATTATAATCTTTAAAAAATCGAATTTAAACACTCTAATACAATGACTTGACTGTATTTGCTCTAATATGTAGAAGTCTACCCAAGCTTTAAACTTTGAGCTCAATTATCTCATTACTGTGGAAAATAGCAAAAACTTGTCTACTGACATATTGTTTACCATAACAATATCAACATATTATCAGTTGACCATTTTTCTATACCTCCTACGGAAATTAAGATAATTGAGCTCGAAATTGACAATTTGGGTGTGGCCCTCCTTGAGAAAATACGGTATCTTTTTACTTCGAGCCAATTTATTTCGGTTTTTTCTGGGAAAGATATCATAAAGTGGTCAACTAATAAAATGTGAGCAATTTTATGATATACATTTTGTCAGTTGACTTTTTTGTGATATCTCTCACAGAAAATAAGATATAGCAGATCAAAATTGACGATTTGGGGAGCATACTTATTGTTTACGGTAACCAACCTTTTAAAAATTTTCTAAGACCAATCAACCCCCGGATCCATTTTGATATCAAAAACTTAAAAAATCACTCATCCTGTTTCGTTTCCTCCATTTCCCCACGTATCCATTAAAACCACCGCAATAATGATGATGATTGGTTCGTAAAAAGAGTCCGGTGGGCTGCTCTCGGAAGGTGAACAAATGACAAAGCTAATAAATCAATCTGGATGTCTTAACACATTTTCTTTTGACTAGTCGGAAGGAAACATTTGAAACATTTCTCAACTTTCGTCTTCCTTTTCACCAGTTGTTAATTTGACAGCAACAAAAACGCGCACGCGCCCCCACCTAGTCCATCATTCCGTCGTTCTCTTCAGAACGTAAAATGGGAGGGAGAAATGAGTGAAAAGTGGAGAAAAAAAAGAAAAACGAAATGATAAGCGTTTTCAAAAGATATAGAGCAAAGTTTTGACCTCTTTTTCTTTTTTTTTGTGTTCTTTTTTCTAATAGTTGAACTCTAACATATGTTCATCTTTAGTTCAGGAGCATTTTGTTATCAGTGTTTTTTGGCCGAAATTTCGAACAAAATTCGAATTAATTCTTTTTCAGGGTCTATTCCGGACATCGGGACGTCCGCCAAGCAGCAGCAACAGGCCTCGTGCCTATTCTATGCTCCCATTGACATCATCTATCAGTCAGGAAGAGGTATTTCAGGATAGAGTAGGTGTTTTAGAATTAACCCCAATCTTGATGTGAGTTGTATTCTCGTCGTTGTGGTTGATTCTCTAACACATTGGTTTTGTAGAAATTGTATTTTTTTGGTTTTGTTATTTTTGAGTTTGCTTAAAATTGGCTTTGTTTTTTTTAGGTTTAACATTAATAAAATTAAATTCGAGATTTCAAAGTTCCAAAAACGAATTAGTCTTAGATTTTTAAACAGAAAATTTTTTGTATTTTTAACTTATTTTTCAAAAATCCAAATTTACAGTTTTTCTTGTATTTCAATGCTTTCTTATACTTGAACGTTGCTCTAAATAATTTTATTTGACTCCGATGGAAGCCCGACCAATACACTCAGTTTGAGCTATATTATTTCGGTTTCTATGAAAAATATCAGCAATTTTTCAACTGATAAAATACTGGTGATATGATGATAAACATTTTATCCGTTGACAGATTTTCGATATCTCTTATAGCAACAGAGATCATTGAGCTCCAAGTTCACGTATAGTTTGGACTTCTATTAGAGGAAATACCGTAAGTAGATACAAATCAACTAAATTTGAAGTTTTGGTGATCCAAAATTACTGCGTTTCAAAATAAAATCATGCTTGAACTTTTGAAAAAAAGAATCCAGTTGTATTTTCCGAATTTTTCTTATAGAGGTCTGAATGTACCAGTTCTCTTGCAATTCAAGGTTATCTCATACGAGGACTTTGAGCTTAAATTATCTCGGTTACTTTGACAGATAACAAAATTTGGTAAACTGACAAAATTTGAGTGATACCACGACAAATATTTTATCAGTTGACAGATTTTTGATACCTCTTATAACAACCAAGATAATTGACCTCATATGAGTATCGTTTTATTAGGAGATGTGAAGAACGTAAAAAATTTTCAAGCTTTCCAAGACTTCAATTACTTTTTGATTTTTCTAATTTTTATACTTTTGGAAGTTTTTAACTTCTTTTACAAATTTTACATACTTTTAGGCATTCCAAAATTTTTCAACCTAATTTTTTCAAAACAATTTTTTAAACTTTTAGAAATTTTTAAAATTTTTGATTTCTAGTTTTAAGCATTTTTATATGAATTTAGGCACTTTTTAAAATTAAAATTTTTATTTTTTGGTATTTTGAAAAATTTTAGGGATTTCCAAAATTCGCTAAGAATTCTTTTAGCATTTTTAATACTTTTTAGTCATTGAAATTTCTCAGAAAATTCAAGAATCTTATAATATCGACATTTTCCAGAAAGCAAACATGTCATCCAACACCAAAAAGCACAGTAACCGTTCCCACAAGCGATACTATCCACTGTCACAGGAGGACACTTTGGAACTATTGCTCCTCCTCAACCAAGGTCAGTGTTTATTTTGTTTGTCCCACTCTAATCCCTCCCTCCGACGTTCTCTTCTGTGACCCAGTGCTAAGAAAAATGAGGAAAAGGAAAAAGAATATATTAGGAAGTGGGTCCTTCTTTTTTTGCAGACTTCTTTTTTTCCAAAGAATTCGTCTTTCAAAAGAAGAGTGAATATTAAACAAAAAAAAGTGTGAAACAAATTGAATAATTGGGAAAATCGGGGTGGGGGGCACTTAAGATGAATGAAGTGCGAGTGGACCTACTATGTTCATCCTTTTTTTTTGAAAGCAGAAGCAACAAACTCCAAATAAAGCAAACAAAACGGATTGGGAGGAACCACAAAATATTGGATACTTCCTGAAATCTCATCCCAGCAGTCTAACTCAAACATTCCTATTCTTGTACTTATTATATTCGTGTGTCATCTTCTTATTTTTCTTCTCCTTGGGACCAGGACCAGATCATCTGGTTGCATACACATACAATTGTTGCCCTTTTTGAAACAATTGTCGTGACTCTGTCCGTTGTTCGCTTCTTCACCCGACCCAAGGATTCTTCACTTCTTCAACTCCGTTTTCGTCGAAGGCAAAGAAGAATGTCAGTGTTTATCGCAAGCGATGCTAACATTGTGCGAAAAATGGCAACAGCAACGCGTGGCGCCTGTCCACCGCCATTACGCCGACCATCGCGATCCGTCTGCGAAGTGCTCAACACAATGGCGCCTCTGAATGTTTGCAATCGGAATGCGGTAAACGCCAATCGCAGATATTCGACGCTGGTGACGGTTTCAGAACGTGTAGTGCTGCGGTCAGGTAAGAATGTGGGTTTTGTTGTAGGGGAGGTTTCTTGTACCGTGCGAAATTGATTAAAACTTCGTTTTCACCTCAATTCATTTTTTTGAAAATGTTAGCAAATAAAAATATTGTGCTAATGCGAGAAAATTTTAAAGAGTATTAAAATTTTCAAAAATCATCATGTATCTGGTTTTCTCACAAAGGCTTATTATTCGTGTTTATATCGCAATAATTTTCATTCTACGAAAACGTGTTCTCAACTAGGAAAAGTATATTTTGAGATCCCAATGGTTAGAAGTCTGCCTATTTATTTCGCCCCGTTAGGTTCAGACGTAACTGTTTCGATATTTGAGCTAATACAAAAGTTGATCGGTTTTCACGTTTAAAAAACAAATTAATGTTATATAAAGGCTTCAATTCCCAGTTTTCCTTGAACATTTCAGGGTGAGCCATATTTACAATTTTGTGATTTTCCTCCTTTTTAGTTTCTTTATATGGAGAACTTTTTCAAGCATGATAATACAGGCAAATGGATACACTACTGGTCAATAAGATATTCAAATATTATTATGGTTCAGTTGATTTTCAGCCATTTTGATTACTTAGAGCTGTTTTTAAACGTTTTCCGTACAAACATTGGCCGAGAAGAGATTTATTCAAGAATCAGCAAATATCCAAAAAAAACTAGAAATTTATAAAAAATTCTGTGAATACAACATTTTCCTTTCTAGGTCTGTTTTACACCCTCTGAAAATTTCAAAGTGATCGGAAACTTAACAGCGGAGCTCGAGACTCCTAAAAATGGTCAAAATAGGCGAAAATCCACTGAAAAATACGTTTTTATTGATCGGTACTGTAGGTTTTAGACTGCGAAAATAAATGTAAATCATAGGGTTTTGAAATATTGTTTTCTGATTTTTATTTCAAAAGTTTTGACTTTTTTCAACTTTTTTGAAATTCTGAGATTTTTGTTTCGCACTGAAAATTCTCAAACTGACGCTATCAAAATTTAGTAATGTCTAGAATATTTTGGTTTCCTACAAAGCACAAAGATCCGCATTTCTTCCATATTTCCCTTAGTTATCTAAAGCCTATTTTCATAGGAAACAATTTTTTACCTGCACCTGGGGTCACTCATTATCCTCCAACAATACGGAATATGTTCATTTGTCAAAAGTTCCTTGGGACCTTAAAAGCTCATGACACAAAATCCCGCTTCTTGATGTTTTCCAATCTTTTGCTATTCCAAGAATATCTCATGTGCTTGGATTAGTAAAACGATATTTTTCTTCGAAAAAAGTGCTGTATCCTAATTTTTGTTCCTTTCCTTCTCCACCCTTTCATAATGCTCCTCATTTTCTTTCCTTTTTAAAAATTCGATAAATCATCCGCCTGCCAATTGAATTGCCTGCTTACTACTTCATAATCCATCTTCTCATTTCCTTTTTTAATGCGTTTTTCAAAACGTTTTATCTCTCTGCTAAAAGGAACCTCGTTCGAGGAGCCGAACAGGTGTCTCGCGTCGTTGAAGTACACATAATTAGCTTTTAAAACAAACTACAACACCAACCTCCAACTTTTGGTGTTTTCCTGTGTTCAGTTTCCCCTTCCGCCGAGTATTTCTTCACATGAAAGACTATAATTTCGATTACAACTTTGATTATGAACTATTGCCAGGTATGATAGATTTTTAGTACCACAATTTCAGGATTTTATGGGTCCCCATAAAAATATACATTTCTGAGCCAACTAGCACAGAAGAAACAAAGCACCGCCGCCCTTTAGCGGGGTTGTGGAAAACCAACCGGTTGGTTGAAACTAATCCTTTCTCGGCAGCTCTTCTTGCCTGCCCGCCGTTTTTCTTCACTTGAACATCATTCTACTATCATCTGGACTTTTCATCTCTTCCTTTCAACTACAAGAGACTCTATTTTTTTCCAACAAGAGAGGTTTAATTGGAAGAACGTATTCTCTGCAACTATTCCCCTCGACACACCTATTCTCCCACTGAATACCGACGAGCACAGCGGGACGTCGCCTTCAAGAAAAACTCTCCTTTTGAGTTTTCTACACAAACATTGACCATTTATTTCACACTTCTTCAGTTATATTTCTTGAAAAAAGTCGGGAATACTTGATCTTTACACAGCGGACTCATAAAAAGTTGAATGTGCTTATTTTTCAAGGTAAATTTTGAATTTTTCGGTTTTTGAAATATGTAAAACTGATCTAAAAATTGTCCAACCCCAGTTTTGACATTCTAGCGTTCATCGTTAGAGTAAGACTAGCATTTTTGCAAAAAGTGCAAAATGAAAATGTCGAACCTCTAATAGAAGGGCACTTAACTTTGCATCCATTTATCTCAGCTACAGTAGTCATTTTCAGAATTTTCAGGAACCTGGAGGTCGGCTTTCATGTTTCCAATAACTTTCAAAAGGCTGGAGGGTGTAAAGCAGACCTAGATCAAAAAATTTGCATTAATAGAATTTATTGAGAGTTTCTAGTTTTTCTGATATTTGCCGATTTTAGAAAGATACCTGTTTTTCGCGTTTTCAGTACAAATCCGGGCCAAAAGGAGTGTTTTTCAAGAATCGGCAAATAATTGGAAAACTAGAAATTTTCGAAAATTCTGTGAATGCAAAATTTTCAAACTAAGAAAATTTTTAAACTTCTGAAAATTTCAAAGTTATTGGACACTTGACGGCCAAGCTCTAGGATTTTGAAAATCATGAAAATTACCAAAAATACAGTTTTTTGATATTATTTAAAGAGCCGAGAACAATTGAGTCCGAGTAGACACATACCCTGCTATTTCAGATTTTCAGACTAATTTTTCATTTTTTAAATAGCCTCAATTCTTTCTCAGATCGGATTTGTGAATTTGAATATTCATCAATAGTCAAAACATTTTTTTGTTGATTTTACAGCTTGCAGTCCCTTAGGTGGTGGTTGTATGAACTTTTTTTTACATAAACTGAAGGGGACAACATTTCGGGGGTATAAAACTTGATTTTTTGAGGTATTTTGTACCCCTAAATTAAGGATTTTGTACCGCTAAATTGCTTCGTTCCCAAATGACCCCAAAATTTCGCTGCCCGCCGAATTTTCTACAAAATTTTCTGCGAAAAAAAATTCTTCCATTCATTAAAATTAGCATCATCTTGCCCTGCTCGAAAATAATCATTGTCTTCCCATCGTTCTCTTGCCCACTAAGAAAAATATATGATTGAGTGGCTTGTAGCATTATAAGTGGGTCCTGAAGGAGGACAAAAGATGAAGGGAGCCACGAGAAGTAGTGCTGGGGGGGGGGTCCCGGTCGGTTGAGTAACAACGCATTTGGCAACACTACGCGCCAATAGATTTCAGCCGAATGATGAAAAGGGAAAAGTAGGAAGAGGAAATGACAAAGAGGGGACAGAAAAGACGAAATTTTATAGAGTGAGGGAGGCCCGGTGGCGGCGGGGAAACAATACATCACAAAACTTATTCAAGCGTATAATAGTCACTTGATTAGCGAGTAGGAGCTCTCTTTTTGTCTCTTGACCACAACCTATTCCCGTATTTTTAGAATTTTCATGGCTCCGCTGAAAATAAAGTCGCCATCTAAAAAAGGAATATCCAAGTTTCGAACAAAAAAGAAGCAACCACCACCTGATGTAAGCTTTTTGACAAATCCGATCAAACTTTTGCCTCTTTGGAAAATTCCGAACATGTGAAAAGAAAATCTAATGCATTTTTGATTTTATTTCCATTTCAAGTTAGACAAAAAGGTTCCTGAAAATATATTCGGACGCTAAAAACTAGATTTCATTTAAATTTTTGAAATTATTCTAACCATGTCATTTTGGTCGACCGTATTTGTATCATGGGCGCTTCGGAGTGTCCGCGAGTCGCTGATACAAGTTGATCCTCTGGCCGCCGCTCTCGCTCACCAGGCACGGAAAGCGAACGCGGCTGTACCGGCGGTGTCGCGTACACCACTGCTCCTACAGTTCACGCCATTTGGACCGCCACCAAGTGCATGTAAGTTCCTTTTTTGTGTGTGAGTAGTGTTTGATTTGTTCTAGATCGGAAACTTGATAAATCTGCCCTAATTTGTAATATGTTTTAAAATAGAAGTTCACCTGAAACGTGCACTTTGAGCTCAATTATCTCGATTCCCATAAGAGATATCAAAAATTTGTCAACTGTTAAAATATTAGTGATATTATGATGAATAATTTATCAGTTGAATATTGTTTGACTTCTCTTACAAGGGAACCTCAACACCTCACAAACCCAGATTCCGATGAAAATTTCAGGATATGTTAAAATCACCTATCTAGACACCCCTAAAAATTTTTTGAATCCTCCCACCAGTTTCAGCCGAGTTAGATTATTTTCAGTACTAAAAATCGCCTTTTCAGTGCAAAATCAGCGTTTTCAAAGACGATTTTCTTCGCTCCTTGGAGGTTCCAGAACTTGATTCTTTTTGTGTTCTACTTAAAATTTAATGGAATTGGATATTTCAAACTTTTTCTCAAAAAAAAAAAAATAATTTTTCAATTTTCGAAGAAATCTGGAAAAATCGAGAAAAAAAATCAAAAATAAAAAATATTTTTGTTCTTGAGAAACAAATTGAAATATCAAATTTCATTATAATTTGAGTATAACACAACAAATCGGGGTTTGTGAGGTGTTGAGGTTCCCTTGTTACAGGAACCGAGATAATTGGGTTGTAATGTGCTAGTATAGGGTGGGTTTATCGAACAGAAACAGCATTTGGCTCTTGTTTTTTTTTAATTTTACTGGGGACCCATAAAATTCTATTTCGGATTTTAAAGACAACTTTGAATGTTTGAAAAAATTTTCAGGTTGGACAACATTTTGGATTTTGAAGAATTTGGGAAACATTGAAATCCTAAAATTTTCTTCAAAATTCAAATTCTTTAAAAATCCAAAAATTAATTCAAAATCCAAAAAAACCAACTAGAGCACAAGATTTTATTATTGCTATCTGTAGCAGTTTTTTTTAAAATTGAACCTTTTTCAAAAGTTTATCCAATGTCATTTCATTCGGACTGCAAAAACTGACTAAAACCCTTACAAGGGAACGACAACACCTCGTCAGTTTGGATTCTGATGAAATTTTCAGGATATGTCAAGGATAGCCTATCTAGACATCCCTGAAAATTTTAGAACACGCTCGCCACTTTCAGCCGAGATATTTCAGTCCAAAGTTCTAGCACTGAAATCCGTTGATTTTCATGCTTTACCACACATTCCATCACCGAATTCCCTACGAAAGCCGTTCAGAAAGAACCGAATATGTAACCACCTTTCGAAACTGATGAAAAGATCGGCGGCGTGGTGTTGGGGATGTGGTGTGCGCCAGTAGGCACAAGGCTGTGGGTTCGGACCCGCTGGTGGTTTTTTTCTTTTTTTTTTTCTTTTGTTCCCTTATTTCGCGACGTTTTAGGATTGTTCTGATATATTTTTCAAGTTTTTACCGATTCAAAAGAATTCGTGGACGGTAGTAGTTTTGAAGCGTTGTCTTCGGCCCTATACGGACAATGAATAAATAATAAAAAGCGTGCAACTGAAAAATAGATTATCTATTAGTTGTATAATAATGTTTGCAAACAATTATCACTATTTTGTCAAGGAAATTTTCCAAACTGACAAAAGTTCGATAAAATCACCCACAAAATTCGCAAATTTTTTCAAAATTTTTTTTTCTAGAAAATGTCTGAAATATGATATTACACACAATTCTAAGTCTAACACATTAAGTTCCGTGTTTTGGATTCTTATGGGAGCGGAGAAAATAGTCTTTGAAAATTGCGATTTTTGCACTGAAAACGCGGTTTTTAGTACTAAAACTGAAATATCTCGGCTGAAAGTGGCGAGCGTGTTCTAAAATTTTCAGGGATGTCTAGATAGGATATCCTTGACATATCCTGAAATTTTCGACAAATTCCAAACCGACGTGGTGTTGTGGTTCCCTTGTTAAAATCAACATTGAGAAATGAAAGCTTGTAAAAATCATAGTCCGGTCCTTTTAACAACTTTAAAACACTTTTTTCTAAACTTTATAATTTGAACTCTGAGTATTTTGTTCCCTTCAAATCATTTTTTTTTCAAGCAAAGTTTTAATTGACGAGTGTCAGAATCAAAAATCTTTATTTTTATTTTCTGTTCTATTTTTCACGTTTTGATGATTTCTCATATCCCAAAGGATTGGGAATTCAAAAAAGAGCAAAAATCTCCAAATTTTGTGTTTTGCACTTTCTCAATGACCTTGGACTCTTTTTGCTTCTGAAAAATCATTCTAGTGTTTTTTTTCGTATTTTAGAAGACTAGTGTGCATATTTTAATTGCCCTCTTTCCTATAATTACACCCAACGTTTTTTTGCTGACTTAAAAACATTTTTTTTGGCGCAAGAATCTGGAATTTGCACTTCGGGATGAATGGGAGATTTGAAGGGCACACTATCATAATGATAAACGAGATTGAAGAATCATGACTTCCCTTGAAAACGGAAGTGACTTGTGTTTTTTTTTTCGTCCAACACACTATTTCGGTCCATCTAGGGGAGTAGCTCAAAACGATCGTCGGGGGAGTTGTTGAATATGAGTAGAAATGGCGGGGCTGAATGAAGAAGAGGAAAAAGAAGGGGTCAAAAAATTGAAGGACGTTGGAAAA
Organism: Caenorhabditis briggsae; assembly: GCF_000004555.2. Classification (NCBI taxonomy): domain Eukaryota; kingdom Metazoa; phylum Nematoda; class Chromadorea; order Rhabditida; family Rhabditidae; genus Caenorhabditis; species Caenorhabditis briggsae. Next base: position 3,689,965 of record NC_013491.2, on the reverse strand, counting down.
TGTGGCGGCGGCAGAATATGAAGGGAAGAAGGAAGACAAGATGCTCTGGAGTGCCGTCAGATCGTCATTGAGAAAACGAGAAAACGACGTCTCGAAGAATGGAAGAATATATGCCCGACAAAATATGGGGGTATATGTTTCGAGTTGAGAGGAAACATCATAAACGATGTGGCGGCCCATCGATGGAATGCCTTTTTTGTCTGGATATGGGCCATGTGCATTCCAATGTCCTTGCCAAACTTGACAACCGGCCTTTTCCGAAGACACGTCAAAACACGTTTTTGCCATTTATCAATCTCTCATAATTGTTGTGTTTGCCGTTCTTCTCGTTTCTCAAGATACTAAAACAAAAAACAACATATCTATCATATAGAGTTCCGCGCCCCTCCACTTTTTCCCGTCTGCTGAAGATGTTGCAATCCGTGAGCGCCCACCTCATGGACGAGCGCCGCGGGTCAACACGTCAGGACCGAAGACGGAGCACCTATGGACATTCGGCTGATTCGCCAGCTCATCACTCACATCAGAATTTTTTGATGCCACCAGCACCGATGTCATGGATCGGAACGCAAATTATACAGAACTATCAGCCGACTAATGTGCAACCAGATGAAAATCCAATTGGGTGGGCAATTTTCAACCCGTTACCTATCAAAGCGCCGATACAAAGACCCCGCTTGCGGCAAGTTGAGATTGCACCAGGTTTGTGATAAATCTGTATGTAGAAAGGACGGAAAAGTGGCAAGGACTATGTAATTTTTAATTTAATTTTTGTGAATTGATATACACATAGAAAGATGTAATTTGTTTGGAATCAGCCGAAATGTGATTTTTTCCGAAAAAAGACTGTTGAAATCTTTTCTAAACTCTTTCATATTTTGAAGCCTGTGATAAAAAAGCCTCTTCTAACTTTGAGCCCATTCATCTCAGTACCAGTCCAAGATACCGAAAGTTGTCAAGTGATAAATTGCTTATCATAAAATCACAAATATTTCATTAGTTGACACATTTTTCATGTTATGCATGGGACTTGAGATACAGTATCGGTCAATGAGATATACAAAATTGTATTTTCAGTTGATTTTCAACCATTTTTACAATTTTCTGGAGCTTGGAGCTCGGACGTCAAGTTTCCGAACACTTTGAAAATTTCTGAAATTGTAAAACCGACCCAGAGTAAGAACATTGCATTTTCAGAATTTTCAGAAAATTCCTAGTTTTTCAGCTATTTGCAGGTTTCTGAAAACGACTGTTTTTATAAAGTTTTTAGAACAAAAGAAAGTCAGAAAAAAGGTTCTTTCTGAAATCGGCAATCATCTGAAAAACTATAAAATTTCCAAAAATCAATTTAAATCTGTTTTGCGCCCAAAATGCCGAAAATCGACAAAAAAGGCTTTAGTATCTATCTGGTACTGTAATTAATCTCAAACTTGATAGGATGGTGGCTATTCTTGAAAATAAGGTTTTACTGTAAAACCTTTTTTTTTTGTTTAAAACCGCTGCCTTGTGAGATTCTCCTTTGTTAATCTAGTAAAAGTTTCGATTTCCTGGAATTTGTTGCTAGCTCCAATTAAAATAGTGTAGAAAGAAAAACAAAATGAAGAACAACAAATACTGGATCTCAACACTCAAAGATCTCTTAAGAATAAGCTTTGGAATTATAGAATTTTGAATTTTTCACTTCATTATGAATACTCCATACAATATTTACACTCCCTATGAACCTAATTAGTCCTCTCTGTGTCTCGCTCCACTTTTTTGCTCCAGTTTATGTGACATGTTCTATCTTTTTTCATTATCCGCTCTCAACACATGCAATGCAATTTTCATTTGTCTTGTTCACAAAAGAGAAAGAGTTCTTTTTTTTTGCAGTTGCACTTTGTCGCTTTCGCCTACTCCTTCTTCATTATCTCCCTTCTTTAAAATATCCTTTTTCAAAATACACACTTTCCACTTGAAACTGAGCTAGTTTAGGCGCCAAAAATCAGGGTAAAACTAAAATTCCTAGTTAGTCACGTGGGTATATATATATATATTTTTTTTTCGAGTTGAAAAAAAAATGATTTTAAATTTTTTTTTGGTTTTTTTTTGGGCAAGACACGATATACCAAAATTTTATGAAATCATTTTTTTGCAATTTTGACTATATTCAAAAGTCTGGAGTTCTGTTGTCGAGTTTCCAATCACTTAGAAAATTTTTGAAGGTGTAAAACAGATCTAGATTGAAAACTTTGCATTGACAGAATTTTCTGTAAATTCCATGTTTTTCAGCTATTTGCCGATTTTCGAAAGACGCACTTTTGAAAATCTGGAAAAATAGATATCTATCAGAAATCGGAAAAGAGCTGAAAAACTGGGAATTTTCTTAGAATCCTGTGAATTTTTTCAATCTAGCTCTGTTTCACACCCTTCACACTTCTCAAATTGATCGGAAACTTGCCAACCGAGTTCCAGGCTCCTGAAAATGGTCACAATCCAGTGAGAAATACTTTTTGAATATCTTTTTGACCGGTACTGTATATGGCACCGGTTGGCGGACAAAATTTTTGTTACGATAGCTCATATGGCACTTTAAACGGCTGGACCATAAGTTTACTACTCACATGGATTTTGTATGAACAAAATTTCCTAACGGGTTTAATGTCGTCCTTCAATCAATTCAAAACAATGGATTATAAAAATAAGTTTTCATGTCCCTTGGCCTGTAATAGAGCTCAAGAACCGAACCATACAGAATAACAGCTTGTTTTCTATTTTCCCATTTTTTCGATTCCTAACTGATTGTCTCAAAACGCGTCTGAAGATTTCTCAAAATTCCTCTCACCCCGCGTAACCTGATACGACGAATCAGTCACATTTGTAAAGAGAAGAAACCTAAGATGAGCATTATGTTGCTGGAGAATCCGCCTGTGTCATTGTATCTTCCTTCAGAATTGCTAGATTTTCACTATTATTTTCGCCTCAGTTTTTGATCCTAGAATTTCGAAGAAAATAGAAATCATATGTTACCTTCTCAACTTTCTTGTTGGTTTTCTAACTCTTGACTCCGGTTTTCTATTTTTCTGAACTCCCTGATAGAAGACTTATGAAGAGAAAATCTCTAAAACATTTTTTGAAGCCGTCGCGCGAGCCTCGATAAAAGTTTTGTTATGAAGCCCCGGCGCCAAGTTCAGTTGGCGGCCATTGAATGGCAGAGTAATGCGGATCTCAATCTTCTTTATTTGATATACATAAGACGAGGAGAAAAAAATGTTCGCATCCAGAGATGTTTATTTACTATATATGTCCAGATATATGTCCAATTTTGACTTTTTTTTTCGGAAATTTTGGTTCAGTATTTTGATAGCTTTGATTTTGTAAGAGTTTCATGATTTCGGGCGTATGTTTTCTGAGAGTTCTCATTTTTAATTCAAATGATGAATTTTGATTGTTAGAATAGGACCAGTGTAAGAAGGATTACGATACGTGGCTTTTTGAACATATTACTGTAGGTAACAGTCGCATGTAGCTTCAAAAAAATTTTTCAAAAAAGTCAAGCTACTTTTACATCATATTTTGTCAGTTGAGAGTTTTTGAAGCTTTGGTTAAACTTAAGGCAATCACTTTGATTTTCTGAACTTGTCAAACTAGCGAATATTAATTTCTTGTCTGTTATTTATACAAAATTACTGTAGTAGTTGCTCAATTCCCTCTAATAGGAGCCCACCCAGACCATTAACCTTGATCATCTCGATTCCTAAGATAGATACCAACATTTTGTCAACTGATAAACTATCGATGATGTTATCATAAATAATTTATCAGTTGACAAATTTTCAACATCTTCCAAAGGAATTGAAATAATTGAGCTCAAAGTTGACGGCTTGGGTGGACTTCTATCAAAAAAAAAAAATACGGCGAATTTTAAGTCAAAAGATTTGGGTTTGATTTTTGTTTGACTCAAACAAAGATAATTTGAAATGAGTTCAAATAATTATTACTAGAAAATTTGAAAAATGTTTTGATCTCATTTAACGAAATCCTCTGACATGTGAAAGGAATTCCCTCTTAGCCATGAGTCACCCAAAATTTTTGAAAAATCTCCCCTGCAGATGAAGATAAGAGGGTTCGGATGAAATTCCCGGCCATATGTAGACATCTTTTGTTGGGGACTCAGTTCCGGGCATGAATCTCGTTAGCTTCCCCTCCGATTTTTTTCTCTGAATTCAACAGAATAGAATTCAGCGATATCATGAGCCCATTATCTGTCCGACAGATCGAACCTTGTGAACGCCGTGTCACTGTCAGTGTATTTGTTTTTGAGATGTATGTTTCCAAAGAGAGAAAAAATGCAGAAGCAACACCACCACCACCACCACCACCACCGACTTTTTTTGTTTTGTGACATTGAGAGGCGTGGTGCGATATGAAAGAAAGGCATCGGCCCGGGACCCAGAGTGGTGTTGGCGCAAGAGTGGCCGAGAGGAGGAAGCGTCTCTCAAAAGTTTAATTTATGTTTACGAGCATATGTTTCGTTTTTGGTCAAAGCGTCGGGGCCAAGAGTCCCAAAACTTACGCGAGCCTCCAGGATTTGTTTTTTTTTCTGTGCTGTGCTCCTACGCTCGCCTTCTTTTCTGTGCGCTGCTCCATACTTCAGATGCGCTACTTTTTTTTCAGAATCCAGAATCGTTTCGTATAGAATAGAACATAATTAAGTGGAGGGGGCACACGACCAACCAAAAAAATTGGTCCGGATTTGAGAGAGATAGGAAGAAGAAGAACGAACATTTTTCGGTCTCTGTCGTCGTTCACATCCGTCAAGGAACTTCATGATTGTCATCTATGCCACCAGCACTCCCCCCCCCCCTCCCCCATTTATCATAATTATGATTTGCATGAATTAAAAACATTATTTTTTTGGAAAATAGGATCCCTGTTGGTATACTGGTATACTGGTGGTGTTGGTGGGGTCCCGAGCCCACGACGGATGTGAATCTCTAAACAAAATGTAACTTTTCCTCTCTCTATCTCTCTCTTCTTGCTGGTTTTGACATTTTCACGCCCTTGTTGTGGTGATATAAACGAGAAGACAACAAAAAAAAACTTTCTTTCTAGCATCAGCCATCCCCACCCCCACCCAGGGCTTTTTGGAATATGACCCCTAGTATTTTCGTGGGGTTCTTGAAAACGTTTGGATTCGATTTTTCTACTTTTTTTTTGAGTTTTTTATAATCTCATATTTTTTCAATTTTCTTAGAATTTTCGCAAAACCTAATCAACATACCTAGCTTCAAAATTTTCGAAATTTATGGCATATAATTCAGATAGTTCTGAACTTTTGGGGGTAATTGGGGTACAAAGCATTTTAGCGGTACAACATTCTCAATTGGGGATTTCGTCTCCCTAAATCCCTTTGTACCCCCTTGTACTCCATATTATTGTAACCCCCGAATAATGTGCCAAGAATTTTGCATTATTTTAAAACCATTTTTTTTGAGAACAATTGGGTCTCAAGATTTTCAAAAACCTAAGAAAATTTGGCTCTTTCGTGGAAGAACGGTTTCAAAACGGGACCACCGGTCCCAAGAATTGCAACAACGGTCCCATTGTTTCGACGACGGTCCCAACGTACCGACAACGGTTCCAAGGTTACGACAAGGGTCCTAATGGTACGACAACGGTCCCAACCAGGCTTAATCTGAAAACCCTATTCCCGAAATACAAAAAAAAAACGGAATGGCCTTTTAAAAACGCAGTGGAAAATTTAGCATTTCCCTTATACTTGGGATTTTCAATACTTTTTGACAGGAATTTTTCACAAAATATTACTTTTTTGTATTGTAGGCTTAGGCCAAAAAGCCTTTTACCGGCACTGATGTGAACAAGGCGTTTCAGACCAAACCTATAATTATAAACCAAATACACTCTGAAAACACTTCAGTGGAAAATTGCTTGAATTCTCAATTATCAGCAAAATTTTTGTTTTAGTTGCTGAAGTGTGTTTCTTAGTTGAAACAAAATTACAATTTCCGATGTTTCCAATAGGGCTTCCAGATTAAGCCTGGTTGGGACCGTTGTCGTACCTTTGGGACTGTTGTCGTACCATTAGGACCGTTGTCGTACCCTTGGGACCGTTGTCGGAACGTTGGGACCGTTCTCGGGACATTGGGACCGTTGTCGGTACAATGGGACCGTTGTCGCAAGTCGTTGGGACCGGCGGTCCGATGAAGGGACCGACGGTCCCGTTTTGGGACCGTTCTTCCCGGAAAGAGCCAAAAATTTGACGCCATTTCTTCAAGGCTCCAATTTTACAAAACTAAAAAAAAAACAGATCCCAAAATTTTTTGTCTTATTCTGTTTGTTCCACAACTCACGCCCACCTCCATAATTTTGAACAATTTATGGAACTAGGTTTTTTCTCTTGTTTTCACTTTCTCCTCTCGCTTGAAATTCTCTGTGCTCAAATTCTTGTTCCAACCGAACTTCTTTTCCAAACAAAAACCCGAACCCCGAACAAAGTAAAAAATCTTGATCGAATTTGTGTAGGGCATCAGAAATTATTCACTAACTCGGGGCAAAAGTACTACGGAACTTTTTAGAACTTGCACCAACCCCTAAACAAGTAGCTCATCTTTTGGGTTTCCGCGCGAATAATTCGCAGCCAATATTGGTGGGTCACGACGTCCTCCCCATTCTGGCGGCTGGCCTTTACTAGAATCCCAAAAACCGATACACTCAAAAGAATTTACTTGAAAATTCCCTTCACTCTTACTTTTTCTCACTTGTGCACTTTTCTTCATTGTTGGCTAAGAATAGAGATGAGTGTCTGAGAGCTTAGGTGGTCTTAGAACCTTTTGGAAGTGCAAAAACATAGTGTAATGTGTGATTGGGGTCGTGGGGTCCACCTGTTGCTCTAAAAGTGATTTATCGGTTTTTTTTTTCATTTATTAAAATTTTCTTCGAATTGCCGGCTATTAAACTAGGCTTATTCAGTATCGAAAATCAATTCAGAACTTTCCATTCTAAAAATATGGATTTCTTCAAAAAAAAAAAAAATTAAAATCAAGGCAAATAATTCGGAGGGTACAACAAATCGAGGTACAAAAGGGTAACTTTAGGGGTACGAAATTCACAACTTGGGTACAAAATACCTGAAAATCCGAATTTTGAACTTTAAAATCACTTTGTACCCCTTGTACCCCCGAATTGTTGGACCCTCCTTATTGTGTGCCCACAATCAATCTTGTTCCTTCTCATTTTTAGGACATAATTTCAAAAATATGCTCTTCCGAATTTCTGATTCCAAACTGGAGCATTTATTCAGCATAACTACCTATTTAGGGATTTCCGCTCAACAACTGAATTTAGAAAATTCAAAAAATTTGAAAGCACGCTTTTTTTAGGTTTAACTTGTTTGATACATTTTCTATTGAAGAGAATCGCTGAGTTTCTAACTTCCATTTCATAAAATATTTTGATTTCCTATTACTACCCTGTTTTCCTTTCGTTTCCTCTATTTTTCCTCCCCAATTATTGCCAAAAACTTCAGCATTCGGGTCCCAACCATTTCTTCTTGTATTCTCTATCACAATACCATCGCACCGGCTGCTGCTCGGTTTCATCCGAAACGCGCGCGCGGTGACACCGAGAGCCAATGTTCCTCCGGAAATTCTGGAACCAATGGACTCTGGAGGAAAATGCGCGACGGATGACCATTACGGTCCTGCCGTCGGGCACCAAGAAAGTACACCTGAAAGAGCCCAACGAGCTTGCCGAACTGTATCCAGGCCGACATGATGGAGGTTTGTTTTTCTGTTTTTATTTCTATTTGTTAGTATTTTCTTATTTTTTCTTCTTTTGGATTTTGACTCCGGCTAATATCTTAATTGAATTTAAGTTGTATAGACGTTCGATGCAGTTTTTTTTTTCCTTTTCCCTCTTCTTTGATCTATTCACCACATCCAAAAAACCCCGCAAAAAAGTGGTGACATCAATTCGGAGGAACAGAAGAATAATTGAATTATCTTCCTCCTATTATTCCCTTGACTAAAATATCATGTCTACATATACATGAGAAAATATAAGGGACATAAATCTCTAGAGTGCAATCACACACAAAATCATCGCGACCCATAAATTCTACAAAGAGCTCCCAACCTCTCTCTTGGGTGTTCTTTTTTCTACTGTGTTCCTAGTTCCCTTTTTTTGTGAAATCAGTGCATTTACGAGTTTTGCACCAGCATATTCAAGCCAAGATCGTTGTCATAAATCATGCAACTCTTTTTCTATGTACAATTCCGGGAGAGGAGCACATACAACAATTTTTTTTGACAAGTGTGCCCTCCAGCACTGCAAAAATTTCTCCCCGGGAAAAAAGACCCCGTCTCTCTCCCAGACCCCCCCCCCTCTTCTCTTTAAATAGCCGATAATTTGGGTGCGGCGAATTGCGGAAGAAACGCTGCGACATCTTCCGACCCCCCAGCGATAACTTTTTTTGGTGAAAGGCGGCAAGAAAGTTAAAGGGTCAGAGCCAGCGTAAAAAAATATGGGAAAGCTCTCAAGGTCTTTTTTCGTTCTACAACCATCCCCAAACTGTGCTCACACATTAATAAATGACTTTTAGCTTGTGCCCTCGTATTTTTTTTCTCTGGGCGCTAATTTCGTGGAGATGCATCTTTCAATAAATCATGTCTTGTACTGAAATACGAAAAAAAAGAGAACAAATCACAGAAAGGGGAAAACAGAACGGATATGGATGGGGTGTTGGCGAAATGAGGAGGTATAAGCTGCGCAGCTTTAAGCTGACGATGGAAAAATGGAGGATGGCTTCATTTTGAGTCGTTCAGTTGGGTCTGTGAAAAAGATGTTCCTTTTTTTGTTTCCTATTGTTTAGTACAAACGTTTTGATATTTGAATTTAAGAACTAGCTAGGCCTGAAATTGGCTACGGTGTTTCGAATCTTCAACAATACAGAAATCCAGAAAATTGAAAATTCGGCAAATATCGAATTTTCAAGAAAGTGGAAAATCCGAAAATTCAAAAATTCAAAGTTTTCGATTTTTAACCAATTTTCATTCATTTTCAGCCGATATTCAGTGAAATTTCAATAGTTTTTGACCGATAAAATGCTACATGTGATCAATTTCTAAATTTTTCTTGGGTTAGTTACCAAAACCAGATCTTTCTTTGAAAATTCTCAATTTTCTCTCAAAAAATTCAAGAAGTTCAATTCAGAATAATACTGAAAAACCTCTACTAGAAGGGCCCCTCACTTATAACTTTCAGCCAATTTATCTTGGTTGCTCTCAAAGATATCAAAGAGTAGTCAACTGATGAATTGTTTATCATAATATCACCAATATTTTATCATCTGACAAATTTCTAATATATCTCATAGGGACCGAGATAATAAAGCTCAAAGTGTACGCATAAAATGAGCTTCTATCAGAGAAAATACGGTATTTAAAAGTGAACAGTTTTCAGTGTCACCGAATTGCTCAAAAATGGATTTTAAACAAAAAACAAAATTTTAAGTCAATTTTCGAAAAAAAAACAAAAGTTTTGATAAAACTATTTTATTGTTCATTATGAGATCGGAAATACTCTCAATTTCCGTCAAAAGTGTCAAAAATATTTATAAAACGTTTTTCGATTATTCTACTGATCCTTGGTTGTTGGTCTAAAAAGCTTGTCAGCTGAGAATATGAGTGTAAGCATTCCAAAATCACATTTTTTGTGCGAAAAACTGAATTGACTCTTTCTTTTTCAAATATAATTTTGATGTACTTCTTTTCGGAAAACTCATATTCTCGTGTCTGGTGTTTCTCCCAACAAAAGATTGACAACAACCCAATATTTCGGGGTGGACCGGGGTCGATAAATATTTCAGAGGGGGTCAGTTTTAATTAGGCTACGAATGGGTTGCCCTTCTTCACAATTCCAACTATTTCCTGTGCGGGGTTTGCTGATCAAGCCTCGCGTTTTCTTTTTTCTTCGACTTCTGCAGAACCCCAAAAGAAATTATGATTTTTTTTCTTTTTTTTTTAATAGTTTCATTTTGAAATCTTCAAAACATAAGAAGAAAGGATATTAGAGACGTTTTTTGGGATCAAAAATGATTGCTGATGAGCTTGCTAGATAATGGGTCGCCATCTTCTCAAGTATTCATGCAAGAAACTTTTATGGGCCCCATTAAAAATGGTGGTTCCGATTTTGATGTTCTAGATTCAAAAACCCAGCAAGAAATGAATGGAAATACACCAAAAAAAACATATGGATTCCCGTGAAACCAAAAGAATATCATGTTTTTATTGAATTTAACAAAGAAACTTTTTCTCGCTTCTTCGTTTTCTTTCCTTATTTTTTCTATTTTTTCCCAACTGTTTTTCGGTCGGTTGGTTAAAAATCGTTTCGAAACAAAAGAAGAAGAAGAAGAAAAATAAGAGAAATCTTGGGAGGTTTTGGTACTAAACTATCCATCAAACCCAAAACTCGAAAATAGAGTCGAAACGTTTGACCATTTAGGTTTCCAAAGTTTTTCGTTCCTTTTCAAAAAGAAGAAAGTGTGTTTTTTTTTCTCAGAATGCTAATTTTCACGTCTCTCTACATTTCCTCAATATTTTTTTGTTCTTTTCTAATCTAGCTACCCTTTTCATCTCCCATTACTCTCAATGGTCATTTGTCACATCACAAAGATCTAGTAAGCTACACTTGCTGTTCTATTTTTTTTGCTTTTGAAGAAAAATAAGAAAATAGAGGCAGTTACACTGACCACAACCTTTTTTCCGGTCTCCTATATAGTCAGACTCGAGGTCACAGCTTCTTGTCGGTTCCTACAAGAAGTGGAAGAAAACGCAAATATAATTTAGTTTCACAGACGAACGACACCCACATGTAAAACTAACTAGAAGGCTAGCAGAGAGACAAAAAGTGAGGCGATCTTGGGATAGGCGTCGGATGCATTTTTTTCGTCTTTCCTGCTACATATGACATTGTGAGCATCAGTTTTGGTTCATAGAAAAGACGTTTATACGTGTGTGGTCCCTAGATTTTTTTTGTGGAGGTCATAATTTTTTGGGATTTATTAGAATGTCTCATTTTCCAAAAAGTTATAACTTTGTTATTTGAAATCAATCTTTTGTCCAAAATATCGAAATTTGGATTTTTGAATTTTTTGAATTTTTTGAAACTTTATATTTTAAATTTATTACACTATTTTCAACACAAGTTTTAGATTAACTACCGTAATACCTTACTAAAAATGTTCTGCAATTGTTAACTTCAAGCCCATTTATCTCGGTTTCTGTAAAAGATATCAAAAAGTCTTCAACTAACAAAATATTGTTCATATTATGATAAACATTTTCCCAATTGATTATTTTTTCATATCTTTTACAGGAAACAAGAAAAATGAGCTCAACTTTGTCAGTCAATAGGCAGTTATTGCTCTCGTCGACCTTATTGGTCCTTCAAAATAAGTTTGTCCCTCGCAGATAATTTTTGGTCATATAGATATCTTTAAGGATTAAAAGTATCTTTGAAGACAAAAATTACCATTAAGGGCCAGAATTACATTTAAGGGAAAACATTTTTTAAGGACCAAAACAGTCTTTAAGGGCCAACATTATCTTAAAGGATAAAAACTTCTTTTAAAGCTCACATCTATCTTCAAGATCCGAAATTATGTTTAAGGGCCATCATACTCGACGAGAACATTTTCCTATAACAGTTCCTACTCTAAAAATTATTCCAAAATTAACATTACAATCTCAAATTAAAAAAATGTAATTTCCAATTATTTTCCTTCTTCCTAATTCTTAATTTCATCGAGAATTTATTTATAAGTCATGTCAGGATCAATTCACTTTACCTTTCTCTTCACATTACCTATCACAGCGTCTTCCACTTCCGGTAAATTTGCATTTGGTGCATCCTCTCAGAGTATCTAAACATTTCCTAGTGTCTCCTACTATTTCAAACTATAGATTGATGAATTTCTGTTTAAAATTTATGAACCACGCCGCGTCAGGTAAATATGTTTATCTTCAACTTTTGAATTCTGATACTTGAGACCAAGTAGTAGACCGGAAAAGAAGACCCCTCTAGAACTCATTCATTCCCTATTCATAACTTTATGACATAACATCTCTGTACTATTTCTTCTTTGCAACTCTATCAATCCGCCGTTCATCAATATTGTGCCCCTGCAGATGTTGAGGAGTTGATAGCAGGGTCCACCAACCAACCCTTTCTGTTTCCCCCCACTTATTTTTGAGTGATGATATTCTCACAAGCGTTCCGAAACGAGCAATTCAGTCCGGCGGTTGCTCTGTTCAGCGCCGCTGGCCTCATAAAAACGACTGCCGGAATCAAAGAAGAAGAAGAGGAGAGAAGGGAAGGACAGCATCAACATAACAGGAAAAAAGGTGATTAGAAATGAAAAGAAGTGGATTTAAAGGGCATTTCAGTTGTATGTACCTCCCATCTTTTTCTAGTTTTCTACCAATTCTAGTCTTTTTTTTATTTTCTCTGTCATTCTTATTTTTAAAAGAAATTCGTATTAGGATTAGTTTTTGACTTGTTCTAGCTTGTTCTTCTTGAATTCAATACCCATGAAAGTTTTGGATCGCGTGCTCTCTACTCAAATAATTAGTAGTCCATTTTTTTTTTGGAAAAAGTTGTACTTTATTTTTTCGCTGCCAACCCTTCAGATTAGCAAGAAAAAACTTTTTTGTGTTTCAAATCAAAGTTTATGTAGTATGTTTGAATTTCTAATAGGGTTTTTGTTCCTTGCACGGACCCACCATTGAGGTCTTTTAGTATTCATGTGAGTCTCAATTTCAAAAATCAAAGTTTTGTCCCTTTCTGGAAATTTATAGAAACAATAGGCCTATGATAAATTGAGCTCTTTTCGACGGACAAGAAGTATCAAAAATGTATACTTCTCGTCAAAAAAATATGATAGCATTTTTTGTGCTCGACGTTTTTGACAGGCAAGGTTTTTTCTTTCCTTCTGAATGAAGGACATTTGTTCACTCATTATTTTAGCTTTTTTAACACTCCATATGTACAAAAAACCACTTTTTTTAGAGTACCCTTTCCCTTGGGACATGACTCAATTTTCAGATTCATGTCCCCACCCCACCACACCTTTTTGTCTTTTAACCAATTTCCTTATGGACCCATTGACCTTTGCAGAGAGCCTGGCGACACCTACCAAGGTAGCCGGCTTATTTTAAATGAAAACTCGGTTTTCTCGATGGTCGTGATTTCTCCGCTGCAACTTGATGCCGAACAACTTTGCCATAAGTTGCATGGACTTCAAGGTGCTCTTATATTTTTTTGAAAATCTTTTGTTTTTAGGAGGGAATTTGTTTTATGACGTTTTTTAGGGATGAGTACTCTTCAGAGTCAGTTTGAAGTAGGTAGGATTGATGATTTTTTTAGGAACAGGAATTGTTTGAAATGTAAAATTGAAAATAGAATCTAAGAAATTGTTGTAATACCTGTATTAAAAGGGCCTTCTGGAGGTATTCGGAAATAATTCAAAAGGGCCGCCCATATTTTCTCTAATATAAGACCATTAAAACTGTCAAGTTCAAGCTCAGTTATCTCAATTCCTGTAAAATATATCAAAACTTGTCAACTGATAAATTGTTCATCACGATATCAGCAATATTGAATCAGTTGAAATTTGTTTTTAATATCTTTCACGAGGATCTAGATTCATAAAGGAAATAATTATAAACATTGGATTGATCTTGTCGATCAGATTTAAAAAAAACTGTTTAAAAAATTTTGGACCTCCAAATTGTGAATTTTGTTTCCCGAAATCAATTCGTACTCCTTCTTTTGTACTCTCGAATCGTTGTACCCTCCGATTTATTCGCAAAAATTACAAAAAAAATTAAAATTTTACAATGTGAAAAACTGGGTGATTTCTTTATATAATTTTTTTTTGAATTCAAACTAACAACCTTCATTAAATTTTATATTATTTTTTAAATCTTTAAAACCCAAAATATATCCCATTCGATCTTCTTATTGGACTCAGCAAATCAAACTTGGTAACTCTATTCAAAATCAATCATGTGTGAAAATGGAACTACTATGCATGGAACTATTTCTAGTGTCTGAACCAGAACCTTAACATAGTATCTTACCATAGTGAAGCCGTTTAAAAAAATTAATTAACTTCAGGACCCGCGGGTGCCCTCCTCCTTGGGAGCATATTTCCCCGGGACACACAGATATGCTAACTTAAGACGTTTTTGGGCCCTGCGACGACAGCGTGCATATCTCTGCCCCCGCCCTCATCCCCCCTCTTTTCACGCTACGCTATGCAATTCACAAAATGCAAAAGCATACGCGAGAAACTGATTTCAACTAGCTTCAACCTTCTAACTATGTTTTCCTATTTCTACGACTAGCCATCTTGGGTAGTCTATATATTTTTTTCTTCGTCAATTATGTTCTTCTACTCACCCAACGTCGCGTCTTCATCGTCGGCCAGCCATCGAAGAGGCACACTGACACATCAACATCATCTGCATGTCGGACACTTGGACACTCGACTTTCGGTTCAAATTCCCGAAATTTTGAGCCGCAACTTTGGTCATCATGACCCAGAACGCGCTCGCTTGGTCCCTGAGCATCTTCGATTTCTAGTTGATGAAAATCAAGAACTATGGACCGGTGGAAACCAGCCACCTGTTGGCATTCTAGAGCTTTGTGCTGCTTCCCCGGTGGATTCTGTATTCTCTACCAATGATGCTAGACGTCACAGTCAACGGAAACTCATATTACGGAGGCCCACTATTTCTATACAGGAAGATGGGAAAATTATAATTGGTCTCTCTTTCAAAACTAGATTTCAGATTCCGAAGGTTTTTGGGACAGTCTTAATATTTTTTGTTTTCAGATCATGTGACAGCTCGGTGGGAAGGTGCGAATATCAATTCACAATCGGCGCTTCTGGATGCAGATGACGGTGCTACAGTAATCACAGACACTATCAAAGATGATCAAGAGGATAAGGAGCCAAAAAGCTGTCCGCAACAGACAGTGAAAGTAAGTTCAAAGGCACATGAATCGGAGGGTAAAACAATTCGGTGGTACAAGCAGGTACAAAGTGAATTAGTGGTGCAAAATCCACAATTCGGAGATACATATTTCGGATTTTTCAAGCGTTTTGTACCTCTGTATTTCTTTGTACCCCAATGACCCTTACATTTTTGTACCCTCCGAATCATTTGCCAAGTTCCAAGCCATAATTTTTCACTTTTCATTGGGTCATATTTTGTTTCCTTCTTTTTACCATAGTTAAATCCAAGGCAAAACATATTTCCTCCTCCTTTCTCCCATTCCTCCTGAGACACACTTTTTGGAACAAAACGGATGATCAGTGCTCTCGAAATATTCTTCTTGCCGTCAGTTTTTCGCAACATTCCTCTCTGCTCCAATCCCACCGGCAATAAATTTTGAGACGGGCTGGGCACTGGGACTCATGTCTTATTCTTTTTTTTGTTGTGTATCCCAAAAAAAGAGTCAGCCTAGACAATTTATGACTGGGAAGACCAAGAAGAAGGGCATGTTCAAAAATTAGAATGACGTTTTTTTTTTGGGAGAGAATGTTGCCAAAAAGCGTTCAAATATGAATTATCATGTGAATAGATGATTGACAGAGCCTTTTTTATGTGACATAAATAGAGAAAAAAAAACAAGGGAGGTTTTTTTTCTGGCAAACTTTTTCTTTTTTCACTTGTTATGCATACCACCAGCACCTTAAGGCGTTCTAGAAAAGTTAGGAAGAAAGACGAAAAGGTGACTTTTTAAATTTTTATCTAGTGGTTATTAGCAGTCTTGATTTTGCCTTCCTAGCTTCCCATGGATTTTTCAATATTCTCATTTTCCGTTTTTATAAATTTAAGTTAATTACAATAATTATTAAATCTCCTCCTCTCCTTCATTGCTTTTTGAAAAAAAAAAACAACAACAACCGGTTGTATGTGCTTTGACAAATGTTAGGAAGTGGATGGTGCGGGTTCAGCTCCCCGGGGAATCACTACACACACATACCCATATATACATCCGAAAAAATAACGGATTCCCGAAGAAAAAAAAGCACGGGGGGAGAGCACAAGTAGTTGAGTGTGCGTAGCCGTCGTTTTTCCGCACAGAAATCAAACCCCATATGAGGAGGAGATTGATTGCACCAAGTACAATGAAATGAGTGATGAGGCAGGAAACCAGAAGAAAAATTTTGGACTTGAAACTTTTTGAATGGGAAAAGCGTAAAACAGAAAATAGAAAACTTTTCAGTACATCAAAATCCTTCTACCTCACGTGATCTTGGTGTCAGTGCTGATTGGTTATTTGTGCTTGGGAGCTTGGATACTCATGCTGTTGGAAACGAGGACAGAGCTGCTTTCCAGATCAAAGAAACTTGTCAGGTGGGTTGAAAAATATGGGAAAAACAGTAAAATATGGCTGTGGGCACTTTCGAAAAGATTCCGTAAGCAAGAAAAGAACAATCCCAGATTGTCACGTTTGAGCTCAATTATCTCATTTCCTGAGCAAGATATCAGAAATGTGTTAATTGGTGAAACATTTCTCATGTTTTGATAAACAATTTATCAGTTAACAACTTTCTCATATCTTTGACCGGAACCGATAAAAATTGGAACGTACTACCACATGTTTTACGGTTTTACACCAAACCTGTCAAGTTTGAGCTCAATTAACTAAATTCCTATGTAAGATATCAAAACTGTGTCAACTGATAAAGCCATTCTGATATTATGATGAACAATTTTTCAGATGACAACTTTTTTATAACTTTGACAGGAACCGAAAAATATTGGTACACAGTTTGAAGTTAGAGGTTTCTTCTAGTACAGGTTTTAGGGTAATAAATCAGTCACAGGTTTGATTTGAAAAACTTATTTTTTGACTTAAAATGTTAAAATTAATAAATTATGCATAATATCGACCTTATCTGTCTGATTCAGCCTTGAGAAAACTACTGAAAATGATACAATCTATATTTTACTCATAGGCTGTAATAAGTTTTGAGTTTGAAGTGAATAGTGAGCCGCAGAGCTCTGGTTCCCATATATTTTTTAGAAGCCCATCCGCATTTTACGCTGAATTATCTCGGTTCCTTCAAAAGATATTAAAATTTTCAACAGATAAAATAATTATCACATTATCACCGATATTTTATCGGTTGACAACTTTTTGACCCCTTTTGGAGGAGCTGAGTTCAAAGTGAGCCCAAAGTGGACGTGAAGGGTGGGCTATTGCTTTGGATAGGCCTGTTTGGCTAGTAGTTAAGTTTGATACTGCAAAATGTCCAAACCTTGAATTTCATTTTTTCGAAGTCGTTTTAACACTGAAATTCTAGAAAATCCTAGAAATTCTAGTATTCTAGAAAAAAACAAGTGAATTTTTCTTTCCAGGTTAACAAATTTGATGTCCAACTTCACAGCAGAAAGCTGGAGAATGCTCAGCGACGCTCAACACGGATCGATCACAATGGATGAAGGCGAGTGGGCAGCGACGTTTCGAGAATGGATGGTCCGCGTGTCAGAAACAGTCGACGATCGACGACCCATCCGACGGGAATTAAACCGACCTGACGATCTATCAAATATGCATAACAAATGGACGTTTCCAACGGCGTTACTCTACGTGTTGACTGTCTTAACTACTTGCGGTTGGTTTTTAAGAGGTTACTGTAGCTAAAAATTTTAATTTCAGGTTATGGAGAAGTGTCCGTCGATACGGATGTCGGAAAAGTGTTCTCCGTGGCGTTCGCACTGGTTGGCATCCCACTTATGTTCATAACAGCCGCCGATATCGGAAAGTTCTTATCTGAAACATTGCTCAAATTTGTTAGTTTTTGGAATCGAAGTGTCAGAAAAGTAAAAGTGAGTTTTGAACTCCACATTTTGAGTTTCAAATCCAAACTTTCAGCAATGGATGAGTCGTGTGCGACACGGCCGAAGAAAGTCACTACAGTCAACGGGTGGCCAAAACGATACCCTTGATATTTTGGGTGTCGATGGAACTGAAGAGAAGCTTTGGTTCCCAATAGGTAATTGTATCTAGAAATGTATTTGACAAACCATAGATCTCAGTCAATATTATAACAATTATTGTATATAACCTTTATCATATTTATCAATAATCACTTATCATGACAGTTCCAAATGGTGAAAGAACAAAATTATGGTTTCCAATCGGTAAGGTTAAGTGTCATGTCCTATCTTTCTCCTTTCTAAACAATCTTTGTTTTGGAAAAGGGACTAATTCCTTTCTTTAAAACGTCGCTGTCCTATATCTATCCGCTGAACAAAAATGTTTCACCACTGATTTCTGTCTAAATGGAGTGCTGAAATTAACATTTCTCTGTCTCTATCCACGTTTCACCCTTATGTCCTTAAAATGTCCTATCAACAAACAAAGCATTTCACTGTGTGTTTCCTTCTATCCGCGTCTTCCTCTTCACCTATTCTTTTCCTGTGTCCGACTTCAAATGATACCCTATCCCTTCTTTTTTTCCACCTCACACAATGTATGGTGTTCTATCGGATGATAAGGATTTCTGGAAAAATAATGATACGGTTTCAGGTGCCTACGTGTCATGTATCTGCCTATATTGCTCAATGGGATCTGCGATGTTTATCAACTGGGAGAGGTAAGAAGGGCTTTTTGGCGTCAATAAAATATATTTTGAGAAAATTACAAAACTACAATAGAAACTGTAATACAAGGATTTTCACACTGTCAATTTTGAATCCGGAATTAAAAAACTGGCCCCTGAACATAGCGTGGGCACCTGTCCTCAAACCTGATACTGTCCCAAAAAAAGTTTTTTTCGGAATTTTTTTTTGGGATTTTCTGAACCGAAAACTTCCGAGTTTCTAGTGAAAATATGAATGCTAGCATTTTGCGAATCTATTTACCTAGTAAAAGCCGATAAGATACTCAAAATTATATTCTTGAGTTGATTATTGGTCATTTTGACCATTTTAAAAAGTCTGCAGCTTGACTCTAAAATATATATTGGGACCTCTTCAATAATTAAAAAAAATTCAGTTCTCCTACACTAAACATGATTTTTTTGTGTATTATAATTGAATTTTTCCAAAAAATTATTCTAGATGAACTAAAAATTTCAGAACCTGGTCTTTCATCCATGCCTTTCACTTTGGTTTTAATCTAATTGTCACAGTGGGTCTTGGCGACATTGTTGTTACGGATTACATATTTCTCTCATTAATTGTGGCCTTCGTTATAGTTGGTATGAGTTCCCAAACAGTCTAAAAATTGCAAATTTTCTATTTTTAGGACTGTCGGTGGTGACCATGTGCGTTGATTTGGCGTCAACTCATCTCAAGGCCTATTTCACTAGAATCCACTATTTCGGACGGGCGAAACGGTAATTTTAGATACATCCTGAAAAATCAAACTATTAATTTTTTAGATTCCTTGGAATGAGTGAAGAGCTCAAAGAAATCGTAGCGTTGCTCGGTGCGATGCGACGGAAAAAGGGCGGAAAAGTGACGTGGAATGATGTCCGTGACTTTTTAGACAACGAACTCCGCGATCGACCCTTTGAACCACATGAGCTGCTCATGAAGCTCAGATTTATAGACGAAACGTCATCAGGTGATTTTAGAAAAAGGAAAGAAAAGAGAAATTTTGATTCTAGTCGGTTATTAAGGACCTTTCAAAACTTCTAAGAACCCGAATAACCAACTAGAACCTACATTTCAAACTTCTTGCTTTTCCAGGAATGTCCACCATCCGTCACAATTCGTTCCAATCCGATTTCTTCCGCGAATCCGAGTACATTCGACGAGTGGCCGCACTGAGGCCGGAGCAACCAGCATATTTGTAATTCCATCATAATTCGTTTTTATTGATTTTTTTATGTTTTGCCTTCTCTCTCTCTCAAGCAATTTCTAGGCTTTTTGGAATCGTATCCCAACGTGTTGTGCCAAAAAAAAACACAGCTCTTTTCTTTTTTTTTCAACTTCTGACACTTTTTCTTCTCTCCAAAACGGGAACACCACATCCGCGCTTCGATATTTATTTGATTCAGTAGAGTTGACTCAAACTCACAAAACTTCACAAAAAACAAAAACCAACACTCTTTCAAAAATGATTTCCCATAATTTCGTAATATCTCCTTAGGGCCTTTTTGCCGACACATTCTTTCGTCCTTTTTTTCGAGCTGCCAAATAAGAAAATAATCTTAAATTACAAAAAAAAAACGAAACTTCAATCCCGATCTTTCAATTTTCTAGCATTTTCTCTATTGTATGTAAAAATTATTTTACAAATTTTTTTTTTGAAATTCGAATAAAATGATAAAATAAAAATTGTCTTCGAATTCCTCATTCTGGACTTTTTCTGTAATTTTAAAGGCACAAACTTCAAATAAGTCATGAATCTTAAAGCCTTGGAGTTTGCTTCAAAGCCTGGAAGGTTGCCTTAAGATATCAAAAGTTATACTTGAAATTAAAATTATAGCTTAAAACCGTAAAACTTACCTTAAGGTTTTAAGTTTTGTCTTAAGGCCTAAATGTAAGACTTATGGCCACAAAGTAAGCCTTAAAGTTTCAGGTACAAATTTTCATACTACAATTTGAATTTATTGGCCAAAAATGGCAAAAACTGTCATTTTGCCTCAATATGGCATTTCAAGGCATTGGGAGAGAAGAGGGGCAAGCATTTTAATTTATAAAATACAATAGGTAGGGGAAGAAAATATGCTAGCAAACTAGCTACAAAATACTGGATTTGAAAAATAAAAAATAGGTTAATTTAAAAAATGGTAAGCTATTTAGATAGCATTTTTGTGTTGAATCGGCGCAGTGACGATTCCTCCCGGTCCGGCGAGCGTCGTCTTTCCCATCAGGTACTCATCGACTTGACGAGCGGCTTGACGTCCTTCATGGATGGCCCACACGACCAAGGATTGACCACGGCGGCAGTCACCGGCAGCGAAGACCTGGAAAATAAGAAATTCGAAAAAAATTTTAAGAAGAATAAAGAGTTACCTTGGCGACGTCCGAGTCATACTTGTCCTTTGGAGTGAGAATGTTGGATCTTGGGTCAGTCTTCAAGTTGAGCTGCTCGATGACACTCTTCTCGGGTCCAACGAATCCCATGGCCAAGATGCACAAATCGCACTCGATGGTTCTAAGTGACTCGGTCTTCTCGACCAACTTCCAGGCTCCCTTCTCGTCCTTCTCCCATTCGACATCAACAATTTCCAGGCCAGTGAGCACCTTGACTCCAGCAGAGTTGGTGGTCGTCAGGAATCTCTTGGTTGACACCGAGTAGGTTCTTGGATCGGACCCAGTCTTCTCCTTGGCCTCCTCGTGTCCGTAGTCCACACGGAAGATGAGTGGCCACTCTGGCCATGGATTCTCTGGCTTGCGCTCTGGTCCTGGTTGTGGCAGAATCTCAAAGGCTCCGACTGTTTTGCATCCGAGACGGTTGCTAGTGGCAATGCAATCAGTGGCGGTGTCTCCTCCTCCAAGGATGATTACCTTCTTGTTAGCTGGGTCAAGACCCTCCCATGAGACGTCGTCTCCAGCACGGCGGCGCTGACTCTTCTCGAGATACTCCATAGCGAAGCAGATTCCCTTGGCGTCACGTCCTTCGACAGTCAGGTCACGTGCAGTGGTGGATCCTGTGCAGACGATGATGGCATCGTTGTCCTTGAGAAGGAAATCGGCTGGAACATGCTTTCCGATCTCTGTGTTGGTGAGGAATCGGACTCCTTCTTGCTCCAGAAGCGTGATACGACGGTCGACGACAAATTTGTCAAGCTTCATGGTTGGAATTCCGTATCTGGAAAAATTATTATTAGTAAGGTTGACAGTTTTTTTTGAGACATTAGATTATTAACTTGGAAATAGATAATTACCTCAGAAGTCCTCCAACTCGGTTCTTGCGTTCGTACACCACAACGGTGTGTCCAACCTTGATCAGCTGAGCGGCAGCACCAAGTCCAGATGGTCCGGAACCAATGATAGCAATACGCTTGCCAGTGTTGAATGCCGGCTTGCATGGTTTCATCCATCCTTGGATGAAAGCGTAATCAATGATTGCGCACTCAATAGACTTGATAGTGACAGCCGGGGATCCGATTCCGAGAGTGCAAGCTCCCTCACATGGTGCTGGGCAAACACGTCCGGTGAACTCCGGGAAGTTGTTAGTCTGGAGAAGTTGCTCAAGGGCTTGACGCCAGTTCTTCTTGAACACAAAGTCGTTCCACTTTGGAATGATGTTTCCGAGTGGGCATCCAGAGTGTCCTTGACAGAATGGAACTCCACAATCCATGCAACGAGCGGCTTGCTCACGAATGTTTCTGCGCACGGCTTCAAAGTCGTACACCTCATCCCAATCGTTGAGACGCTCCTTTGGATCACGGTAGATCTTCTTCTGGCGGTTGTACTTGACGAATCCGCGGAGCTTGTCCAATGGTTCGTCCTTCTTGCGAAGATGGGCTGGGACACCAAGACTCTCAATGTCGACGCTTGGCTTCTTCTCGACAAACTGAAAACATTTTGATTTGAGAAGACAATTGACGTCAATCTTCTTAAAAAACTGAAAAACACAACGAAATCAGCTTCTGCAAGACGGAGCCAATAAAGCTAATTACAGTGTGTCACGTCATGTTCTGTCTGCTGGGGATTTCTCATTCTCAAACAAAATCTTCCCTCTTCCTTTAGTTTCATTGTCTTGTTTTCAGTCTTTTACGAAATTAGATTCTCAAATTTCCCAAAACTCACCTCCTCTTCGTCAGAGTGGTCTTCAAGATCAGACTTGGATTCCTCCTCCTCTTCCTGATCGGCAGCTTCTTGGAGGTCCTCCTCATTCTCAAATCCAGCAAGATCTTGAGGTCTCAAGCTCTTAGAGAGACGGCGCTGCTTTCGGTTGTCGCCGAGCTGAAAACCAGAAATTAGGAAATATTCAAATAATTTTTAATTCTAATACTACATGCTCGGAGGGAGGTTGTTTTTTTTTTCTACAAAAATTTGATTAGACAACTATTACAATCACAATTTGCTACACGAACTCTACCTTCGGGACTTGCAGGGTATTCTTTTCCTGTAAAGGGTTCAACCAAAACTTATAATTTGTTTTTTTGAGACAGTGTAACTGTTAAAGATACTCACCAGACTCTTCTTTTTCGACGCCTCCTTCTTCTTGTTGTGCTGACGGATAGTTGGTGCGATTTGCATGTCCATCGAAAGCGTGCGGGTACGTGGCTTGGAATCATCAACGGACAACAAGCTCATATCCTGGTTAGCCTTGTCCAGTTCGGCTTGCTTCTTCTTTTCCTCCTCCTGCTCGGCAAGGACTCTCTTGTAGTCGCGTGGGAAGACTTTGATAATCTTCTGGTGCACCTTTTGCCAGTTAGTGAGGATTCGTTGTCCGAGTTCTGAGCCAGTGAGCTTGACGAACTCCTCGATCTTGGATTTGACGAAGAGGAGGTCTTCGGTGGTGGCATCATCGAGATCCACTGTTGCAGCATTGATCAAGCGGGAGAAGTTGTCCTCTCTGGAAAATAAGATTTTTATGTTTTTAGAAATATTTTATTCGAATTATTGAAATTGGAATTTCCAAAGAATTATTAAAATTCGATATTTTAAAGTTAACTTACTGGGCAAACAAGTAGGCAATTCCACCACTCATCGCTGCGGCAAAGTTCCTTCCGATGGTTCCCAACACGATGACTCTTCCACCGGTCATGTATTCGCAACCGTGATCTCCAACAGCCTCAACGATCACATTTGCTCCAGAGTTTCTGACGGCGAATCGTTCTCCAGCAACTCCACGGAACCAGCAGTTTCCTGATGTGGCACCATAGAGAGCAACGTTTCCAATCACCGAGTTCTCCTCAGACTTGTATGTAGCGTTCTTGGGTGGGAAGACAACGATGCTTCCTCCGGAGAGACACTTTCCGACGTAGTCATTAGCATCTCCTTCCAGAGTCACACTGACACCTTTAGCTAGGAAAGCACAGAATGATTGTCCAGCATGTCCCTTGAGATTGATCGTGATCGAGCGAGATCCTTCCAAACCGATCTCTCCATACCGTTTGGAAATCTCGTATGAGATCCTGGTTCCAAAGGTACGATCGAGGTTAGTAATGAATTTGTCGTCAAAGATCTTATGCTCTCCAGCCTCACTGAAGACTCCCTCGAGTTGAGTCAGAAGGTTGGTCTCAAGTTGTCCAAGCTCAATGACCTGCTTAACACTTCCTCCACGGATGGAGACATTTGGGAACATTTGTTGAGCGTTCTTGAGGATAGATCCAAACTCCAGCATGGTTGCCTTCTTGTTGACTGGATTCGAGGAAGCATAGAGAAGGTCTGTGCGACCAACAGCGTCTTCCAACTTGCGGAGTCCGAGTTTTGAGAGGAAGTAGCGAACCTCTTCGGCAACCATGAACATGTAGTTGACAACGTGTTCTGGCTTTCCTTCGAATTTTTCACGGAGAACTGGATCTTGAGTAGCAACTCCGACTGGGCAAGTGTTAAGATGACACTTCCTCATCATGGTGCATCCAAGAACAATCAGTGGGGCGGTGGACATTCCGAATTCGTCGGCACCGAGAAGAGCAGCAATCATCACGTCACGTCCAGTACGGATTTGACCATCAGCTTGGAGGACAACTCTCGAGCGAAGGTTGTTCATAGTCAAGACTTGATGAGTCTCGGCCACTCCCAACTCCCATGGTAGTCCGGCGTGCTTGATTCCAGTCCAACTGGAAGCTCCGGTACCTCCATCGTGTCCAGAGACAGTGATATGGTCTGCGTTTCCCTTGGCAACTCCAGCGGCAACGATTCCGACTCCTGCTTCGGACACAAGCTTCACACTAACACGAGCGACCGGGTTGGCACACTTGAGATCGTAGATGAGCTGAAAATAGAGATTCGTTACTGATTCTGGGACTTTGAATTGTGAAAAATTAGGGATTGTTAAAAACAAACGGGTGTGAGTATATATTTTCAGGGAATCTCAGCCGATGTTTTGATGTACCTCACTTCCTCTTTGTTTTTTTCAGTCTACCCTTCCTGAAACAAAGGAAATGCGCCCCCATTTTTAACTTTTCTCATTTTTCATTCTGCTTTACTAACCTGGGCCAGATCCTCAATACTATAGATGTCATGGTGAGGTGGTGGTGAGATCAATCCGACTCCAGCCGTAGACTTTCTGGTGTCCGCAATATCCTTGGTGACCTTATGTCCTGGCAGTTCTCCTCCCTCTCCTGGTTTGGCTCCCTGTGCCATCTTAATTTGAAGCTCATCAGCGTTGGCCAGGTAAGACGAGGTGACACCGAATCTGGCAGAAGCAACCTGCTTTATAGCAGAACGAAGATTCTCATTCGGATCTTGATCCTTGCGATAGCGCTCTGGCTTCTCTCCACCTTCTCCAGTGTTTGATTTAGCTCCGATTCGGTTCATAGCAATTGCAAGAGCAGTGTGAGCTTCCCATGAGATGGATCCAAATGACATGGCTCCAGTGACAAATCTCTTGACAATCTCACTAGCTGGCTCCACATCCGACATTGGGATTTGAATCTTCTTCGAAGTCTTGATCTCCAGCTGTCCACGAAGTGTGCACCAGCGTTGAGCCATGTTGGAAGCCTGTGAGTACTCCTGGAATGTCTTCGAGTTGTTGAGACGGGTGGCAGCTTGAAGCTTGGCGACGGCGAGTGGCTCATTGATGTGCTTCTCTCCTCCAGCTCTCCAGTGGAACGTTCCAGAAGCGACCAGGGTTTTGGAGTCACCTGAAAATTTGAAATCGAATGTTAAAAAGATTCTAATTAGGATCCTGGTCCTTATCACAAAAGCTGAAATCATGCTGAAAACTGCAATTTTACGGGTCTTTTTTCTTTTTTTTTTCAAACAACAAGCGATGTAAAAAATTAGTTCAAACTCAAAATAAAGCCATGCAAATTAAAAAGCAACCAAAGATAGTGTGTCAGTTTGTGTTTCTCACCATATTCGACTCCTTTCACGTTTGTAGAGTCTATAAAATGGAGAGAGAGAGATCTTGTTGATGGTTACAGTACTATTAAGAGCGTGAAAATCAGTTTATTTCAGGCTATTCTGACCATTTTCAGGGGTCTTGAGCTTGGCTGTCACTTTAAAAATTTCGGAGAGCGTGAAACACAGCTTGGAAAAAAAACTTTGAATTTACAAATTTTTTTTCGAAAACTCCTAGTTCTTAAGCTATTTACCAATTTCTGACAGATAACCGTTTTTCGGCCGTTTTCGTACCGTTTTTGTATTTTTTGGGCTGTTTTTGTACACCGCTTTTTGTACTATTCTTGTACTGAAAAGGTGAGAAAATGTGTCTTCTAGATATAGCCGAATAACTGAAAAATTAGAAAATTTCAAAACATTCTGTGAATTCAAAATTTTCAATCTAGGTCTGTTCTACACCCTCCAACGTTTTCAAAGTTATAGCAAACTTGACAGTTGAGCTCCAGGCTCTTTAAAAATGGTCGAAATTACTAAAAATCAACTGAAAAATACGCCGGTACTGTACTTGTGTCTTTGTTGATTAGACATGTGGAATGTCAGTCAAAAAATTAGAAACTAAAAATTGCACCCTCCTCGAATGATGTAGTAAGTTTCAAAATCAAATTTTCCACAAGAGTAGGTAGATAGTTTTGTAAATGACGTTGTGTAGCAGCGTATAACTAGTTTTTCTTCTTCTTCCTCCTCCCACTACTCATTTTTCTTCTATTCTTCCTTATGACATTTAGATGACAAACTATGTAATGTTGCTCTTTTCCACATGCTGCCAGCCATCCTTCCTCCTCCTTCTTCAAATTAGTCTATTCTGAACTTGACTGACTCAATTTAGCTCTCTTCCTTCTTCTTCTTCAAGCTGCCGCCACTTCATCAGGCGGCTGTTTGCCTCGTTTACAACATTGTGAACATCATTTTCCCAAACTCCTTATCCCAAGAAGTATTTTTTTTTCTGGTCTAGTTGACCCACAACTTTCTCACTCCCTATCTAGCCCCTCCAGGCAATATTGGCTTACCAAATGACGCATCGCTGGTTGTTGGGAAGGCCGAGCGGTGGCGCTTCAACGCTTCGGCCGCCAGAATTTCGAATGTTGCTCCTCCGAGTCGTGACACGGTGTTTTTGAAGCACATCTCCACCACATCCTTGGCGAGTCCCACGATTTCAAAGATTTGAGCGTGCTGCAAAAACACAAGGATGAGTCCTATTAGGATTTCGCACGTCCCATTCATTTCCTGTCGTTTCCTCATTCCCCCATTTCTTGTTCAAATTCATTTTCCATTCTCCCTGAATTCCTTACCTTGTACGAATGAAGCGTCGAGATACCCATCTTGGCCATCACCTTGAAAATACCCCTCTCCACTCCTTGACGGTATCCTTGATAGACTTGGTCGTCGTTGAGCTCTTTGTCCAAAAGTCCAAGGTTTCTAAGACGGTACATTGTCTCATAAACCATATATGGGCAGATGGCATCAGCTCCAAAGCCAAGGAGAACACAGAAGTCGTGCACAACACGAGCCTCGCCAGTCTCCACAACGATGGCAACTTTCATACGAAGACGATGGCGGATCAGGCATTGATGAATGGCTCCAACAGCAAGAAGCGAAGGAATGGGAACCCGTTCAGAGCTGGCAAGTCTGTCCGAGAGCACCAAGAGTTGGTATCCATCCAAAGCGGCAGTGCAAGCAACACAGCACATGGCGTCAAGACCAGGGACCAGTCCTGAAAATAGAAACATTTTAGAATTCATCACATATATTATATTTTCTTCTGATATATACATTTTTCATGGCCAACTTTTCTTTTGAGAAAATTTTTTTTTCGTAGATTGTCACACAAAAAACGCCAAAGTTTGTTTTTCATCTTTTTACTGAAGATACTGATTTTCAAAGAAAAATCGTAATATCTACCTTATTTTGAAAAACACATCTTCCTCCTACGATATAATGACGAGATGGCCAGGAACTCGTTATCCTCCATATATAGCACTTCGAAAAACTCATCTTCCCAAACTAATTACCCTATAGCCATAGCCAAAAAATATTGCAACTTTCTTAGTAAATTAGTCCCATCAGTCTCCTTCTGCAGGACTTCCTTTTCTCACAAAATTCGTCACACTTGTATATCTTACCTTTCACTCCGTACTTGACTGGATACGTGATATCAATCACTTTGGACTTCCATCCCTTGTACATGGTGCGCTTGATGACCTGGAAATACCGGATTTGATGACTTTTTTGTTCCAAAAAGTTTTGTATAGACGAATTCAATGCGTCATTCCCACAAAATTCCCACAAGAATCCTAACGAAGGAGGCGGAGCCGAAAGCGGCTAATTTTAAGACTATAAATCCACTCGGCCCATCTGACTGAATTGCCATTTTTTCTAGATTCTTCTTTCTCAGATTCCTTACTTTTTTAGAATTTTTCGGGACATAATTTGGAGGGTATAACGATGCAATGATACAAAAAGTTACAAAGTGATTTAGGGGTACATAATACACAATTCGTGGTACAACGTTTGAATTTTTCATATGTATTTTGTATCCCAGAATTAAGGATTTTGTACCCTTAAACTGCTCTGTATCCCAATGACCCCAGAATCTTTGTACCCTCCAAGTTAATTGCAACCTTTCTTAAGAAGAATACATTTCTTGTCCCATTTATATACCTCCATGTCCACCATTGAGAGCACTGGCTGCTCTAGAATCAGTCTGCTTGCCAGCTCCGTATCTGGCTCAAGCATGTTCGACTCGGGTCCGATTGGGCATCGAAGAGACATCACAATCTGCTCGCGGAACGGGTCAATTGGCGGGTTGGTAACCTGTAATCAAAGTTTCATTCAGTTCTACTAATCGTGCTTTCTATACAACGCCCACTACTATTCCCTATTTTCAAATTGGTTTGTCATGGTCAACCAACGTTCTTTGAAAACATTCAGTTTATACGTCTTCCGGGAAGACTACTAGCTTTAATTTTACGATTTAACTTGACTAGTTTGTTTTCCTAATCAACTACGAAAGGGGTGGAGTTTTTAGTGGAACGAATTCGTTCGGCGATTCTCAAAAACAATTTAACGACCACTGTGGTGGGATTCTTGAACTTCATTTGGGTTTTCCTAAAGTCTCCTGACGTCCCTTTCACAGTTGTGATTCCCAACTCTTACTTATTCGTCCCTCTTTAGAAGGGTCTTCCATAGCTTACCTGAGCAAACAGTTGTTGGAAGTAGCTGAACAAAAGTGGACTATAATCCGAAAGACACGCCAACGCCGCATCATTTCCCATCGATCCCAACGCCTCCTTCTTTTCCTTGATCATAGGAACAAGGAGAAGACTGAAGGTGTCGTGAGTGTAGGCGTAGAGGGCCAGGCGACGATCCGAGTCCAAGTGAACATCCTTCTTCTTGATGAGTCCCGGATTGACTTGCTCCAAGTGCAACCTGTTGAGAAATTCATTGGTGACAGCTCCGTGGGATAGCACATCATCCTTTCGAATCAAATCCAAGTAGATTCGAGACGAAGAGAGTTGTTTGTGAGGGCGAGAGTTGGCAATGCGGGTTTTGAGGTCCTCGTCGAGCTCGATCTTCTTGAGATGAGTGTCCACAAGAAGCATACGGCCAGGGCGAAGACGGTCCTGAAAATATTTTGTTTAGAAAAGTTTGTGTTGTTATTCAGTAATTGTTATACAATGTCGGCCATAACTATATAACCCATTTCAGTTGATTTTGACAATTTTCAGAAGTCTAGAGCTCGGCTCTTAAATGCCCGATTACTTTAAAGACTTTGGAGTGTCTAAAACAGACCTCTATTAAAAACTGCATTTACAAATGTTTTCAAAATGATTGGACACTTGAAAGCCGAGCTCTAGATTCCTGAATATGGTCAAAATCAACATGGTTGGCACTATATATGATCAGAAATCGGTCATTGAGACTTTTGATTGCAATATTATTTTATTTTCTATTCTTGTATACTTGTTTCTCTTGGGGGCTTCCTTACACATGATGTACATGTTTTTCGAGCTCTTTCTCTCTTAACAAGCTCCCTCATCATGCATGATAGTTAAAAATTGAAATACGATCTGTACAAACCCCGCTAATGAGCACTATCTCTCTTTTTCTCTCCTTCCTATTCATCTCTCTCTCGCATTTTCGCTTTCAAATGACGATCATCTAAAAAGCTCTCCATTTTCAGGTACACACCCGCACACTGAGCGCCTGCTCGTCGATCTGACTCACTGTCAGTCGGTCTGTTGTTGCCAAAACACTTCTTTGTCCCATCCCCTGTTAACCATGCAAGCCTCCGCAATCCTTTCTGCTCTTTTCCTCGTCCTACTCGCCGTCATTGTAAGTTCATTCCAATTTGTGCAGCCCAAACGAATACTGCCTATTCCCACTAGTCGCGAACAACTATTACGCGGCCAACTAGCTTATTTAAAGGGTACTACTGTCGCCCAGTCTAACGACAACCAACTCGGCGTGTTCGAGGCGTCAATGATGGCAAAACGTTTGCGCGGTGAGCCAATCCGTTTTGGCAAACGGTCCCCACGCGAGCCCATTCGGTGAGTTATTAGTTTTCCAAAAGAGATAAATTGTGAGTAGACTTGTCAATATAGCAATAATTCAATTTCTAGCTTTGGAAAACGATTCAACCCATTGCCGGACTACGACTTCCAGTAAATGGCAACGACACCATTCTAAATGAACGGCAAATACCACTTCTTTTCGGACAAACCCATTTTCTCTCATTTTTCTTCACCGTCTTAGATTCTTCAACTATTTTTTTCATGTTCCATTTTCACCTTACACACAACGACCCTATTTTTTTGCTCTCTTCGAATAAAGTGGTTGGGTTCCGCAAGGAATAATAGCCCATCTGTTAACCCGGTGTGTCTGGAAAAAAAATACCGAGAACAAAAGAAAACATTTCTTGTCGAGATATAGATTGCTCAGAATTGCAGAGAAGTTCTTGGAAACAAGAAAAGCTTCAAAGTGCATAGAATGACTTTGTATTGTTTTCGAAAATGCCACCACCATTTTTTCGATCCCCCTTCTTTCCAGAGCATAATTAAGCAAGGCATGGAGAAGGACAACGTCAGATTTTTTAAAATTCTGATTTCCCAACTTTTCCATCTTCCTCCTCCGACTATAGTCGACACGCTTCAAACTGATTGATCATTTACTCATTTCTCATAGACACCTTCTTAAATGACGTTTTTCGCACATATTGTGAGCCTCATTTTGAAAATTGGAGAATTGGAAGAGCTCCATCAATCAACTTTGACCTCTTCTTCTTACCAAAAATGGTACAAATTGCGAGCTCCCTCTTCTCTCTCTCCCTCTTTCTATCTTTCCCAATTTTTAAACCAGATTTCGTATCTCACAATTATCCAAACGGATGTACCAATTTGTAATTTTAGGGTTCCTATAAGTCACAAAAACTACCGTAACCCTCTTTCGAACGTCGTCAACTCCTCGTCAGCCATGCAGGCATGAATTATAGCATGTACGAAGATTTATAGGTTTTTTTTCGAGATCCCACCTCTTCCGGTTTTGGGCCTACCTTCTTTTTTAGTTAGTATTTCGAGTTACTAATAATTTTTTTGAAAAACCACCTACGCGCGCCTAGAGCAACTTGAAACATTTTTAGCGCTGCGCTGCGCTCAATTATCCCAATTTCTTTCTCGAAACATGCCAAAAATGTCAGATGACGAAGGGTCGCGCAATAATTTGAGAGAGTTGGGGAGGGACCAAGCACACCTTTTATAGAAACACGAGTGGGAACCATTGTGTTGAGAATTTTCGAAGACAGTTGTAGACGTGTGGGATACGTCAAAGGAATTCTCTTCTGGACTTCTCCACACAATACAACTAATCGTTTGACCTGTGAATTGCAGACAACTGGTTGGGGGGACCACTTAGATTTCTTTTCCCCGCCTCCTTGAAACTTGGCAAAAACCAACAATAGAAAGTACCCAGTACTTATTAAACCGATTTTCGCGAAAACCAACTCGACACTTCTAATTTTTGAGCTTCAAAAAAGGCACAAGTCGTCTTTTCAGTCATTCTTCTAGACTCTAGAAACCCAGCGATGCTAGAATAAAATATTTACCTCACTGGGCGGATATTTTACACGCATTCCTGAACTCTCCCACACCTTCACCGGCCCCAAACGCAGTCAAGCAATCGAAATTCTGATTTGGAGGGTTTTCGGGTAGTATAAAAACATGCACATCTTGACTCACAAGCTCATATTCACTTTTCCTTCTTCACCAAAACTCAAAATTGTTGAATTTCTTCTAGGTAACCCCGTGTGTGTTTGCTTAAGCGACACCGTCACTAAATGATTTCGCCCAACCGCCTCATCCTCTTCTTCTTGATCGGTTGTGCGGTTTCGGCGGCGTCCGGTAAGTTGAAAATTTTTAGCTAGCTTTCTCGATATCCTAGCTATCCTTAGTTAGCTTACTAGCTATCCTAGCTATTACTATCTAACTAGTTAGCTAGTTAGCTAACTTATTAGCTAGATAAATATTATTTTTAGAAGCCTCACCAAAACGTTCTCCATTGGGAACAATGCGTTTCGGTAAGCGAGCCAGCCTGGACGACGTGTTGGCGTTCGAGGAAGAATATCCAGGTGTCCTGTGGAAACGATCCACGGTTGACTCGGAACCCGTGATCCGTGATCAACGAACCCCGCTGGGAACCATGCGTTTCGGGAAGCGGAGTGCTGGTAGGACCCAACTACAGTAACCCAGTGAAAATTAAAAAATTACAGAACCATTCGGCACAATGCGATTCGGCAAACGTGACTCCGAGATTGACGCTCCCTTTGGAACAATGAGATTCGGAAAGCGTGAGACTGTAGATGCTCCGTTCGGAACTATGAGATTCGGTAAGCGAGCTGCTGAGGATGCTCCGTTCGGAACTATGAGATTCGGGAAGAGAGATCCAGGTAAGACACAGAGGACGGTGCTTAGAATCTTATTAGGAAATTTTAGAGCCATTCGGAACCATGCGATTCGGCAAGCGATCCAGCGAACCATTCGGAACAATGAGATTTGGAAAGCGTTCAGGTTGGTTTAGTAGTTTGGCAGCTACAGTACCTCTAATATTTTCAGATGAGCCCCTTGGAACAATGCGTTTTGGAAAACGATCTGCCGATGATACTGGTGCTCCATTCGGAACCATGCGCTTCGGAAAGAGGAACACACTTGGAACCATGCGCTTTGGAAAATAAATCTTCTCTCTTTCTCTCTGTCTCTCTGTCTCTCTCTCTCTCCTTCGAACTTTTTAATTGCGGCTGTGGCTCTTCTGTACTTTCTTTTTTTTCCTGTCTTCGAAAATTATCACCATAACCATCAAAATTGGGCTCTCTCACTCTTTCTCTCCCAAAATCGAAAAAAAAACGACCAAAAACTCGACTCTCTCTCTCTCTCTCTTCGGAATTCCCCTTCTATTCCCCTCTCTCTACATTTCTTCTTCTTCCCATCAAAAAGTGGTTTGCATAGATTGGAGAATAAATTTATTTGTTATTATTCTATCTTTCAGCGACATTCTGAACATGTCGACGGCTTCTGAAATGAAAGATCACAGAAAAAAGTGAACAACTTTTTCTTCTTCGCCTTCTCTTTCTAGAAAAATTTCAAATTTCATGGTTCGGTGTGTTCACCGCCCGTCGTCGCTAGCCTTTCATTCATTCAAAACTTCCGGTGTTTTGGATTTTTCGAAAAAAAAGGGAGAAAAAGAATTTCAGGTTTTCAAGATTTTCCGTCCCCTCCGATCCCTTTCAGGTTGAGTCAGCCTTGTTGGGGTATCATGACAGGAGGAACAATCAAGAAGGGAGACGATAAGCAGGAAGAATGTATTATAGATGAACTGCATGGAGAAAATTAAAAATGAAGCAGTAGCACGAAGAAGTGGTTTCGTTTTGTTTTTTTGCTTCTTCTGTTTCTAGTTACTCATTTTTTTCTGTGCTGCTCATTCAATTTTTTTGTTTTGTATCCGTAGAAAAAATATGATATGCAGACTGCGAATGTATTCAGACTTCAGGACACAACTAAGAGAGTTCAGATTTCTACGCCAACCGGAAACGTCATGGGAAAACAAAATTCACTGATCGTCCAAGAAGCTCAGACCGATCAACGCGCGGTCCACTGAATCCCCCAAGATCCAGATTCTTGTCTTTTTGATTCCATTCAGAAAAATTCTTGACATCATAGCTGTATATAGAATATCGAAACGATTCTCAAGCACTCATCTTTCCCACTAGATGACCTCTTATATGGCAAGAAGCAATGTCGAAATGTGCCAAAATGACGTTGAAATTGAAATCCAAAGGACGCGCCGCTCAAGTGTGCAAACACACTCTAAAGAGAGAATCTAAGAATGACTACTACTGCTACTACTAGGATTACTACAACGACTACAATAACAAAGCAAGAATGTGGAATGTTGGAATTGGAGAAAAACACACAGAAGAGATAGTGGAAGATACCGTATTCCTTTAATAGAATGCGCGACCAATTTGAGCTCAATTATCTCGATTCTTATAAAAGATAGCAACAACTTGCCAACTGAGAAAATATTGCAGTTGACAAATTTCTCTTGTCTTTCATAGTGATCAAGATAATTTAGCTTATATTTGATGATTTGGAATAACAGAATTTCATCAAAACCGTCAACTTTAAGGTCCATTATCTCGATTCCTGTGAATGATATCAAAATTTTAGCAACTAATAAAATATTGAGAATAATAAGATAAATAATTTATTAGTTTACAAAATTTTGATACCTTTCACAGAGATTGAGATATTTAAGCTCAAAGTTGACAACTTAATTGGACCTGTCTACAGTAATCCGTTTAGTTCTCCCTATGTAAACTTCTCATACATCTCTATTTTTATAAAAATTGTGTACTCCTACACACTACACGTCTTTGAAACCTGTTTCCAAATCTTGCATGCCGGAATTCACATTTGTGAACAGTTGAAATCGGAGTAAAAAACAGGAAAGCCAGTTTACGACTTATGGTAGTCATGGTTTTTTGTTGGGGGTCCATAAACGTTTGGGGATCTTGAAAAAGCGGAAAAACGGCTCAGACAGGAGATCAGTTTTAAGAAATTCTCAAAGCCCTTGTCTACAGTAACCTAGCCAAATGTCCCTTTTTTGATAAAATTTACATGTGTCCTAATATGTATTGGAAAGTTTCACAACTTTTGTCTACAGTAATCCTTTCATTTCCCGTCTTCTGCAAAGTTTTCAAATATCCCTGTGTCCCAAGATCCTGTTTCTCTCTTCCTTTCTTGCATCCCAAAATCCGTTTTCTCCTCTCAAGCAAAAAGAACAAACCGACACGAAAATTCCATATCATTTTCCTTTCAGAACACACAACCATAAATTATGCATCGCCTAATCTTCCTCCCCTGTCTTTCAAAATCTTGTTTTCAATTTTTCGGAAATACCAATCGGACTAAGCCTATTTGAAAAATACCAAATTTACTAACAAGATGAAAAATCGCTTCCCCTCTTTTTTTTTTGAAAAATTATGTGAGAATCTGATGACTACTAGTACTAGTACAACCAACGCGCACACACACCCCAGGCACAAAACGATTCGTATCCTTAAATTGATGACTAGTAAAAATCTGGGCTCCATCGAGTGACGCTGTTTGGAGGTGGTGGATGGGTGGATGGATACAAAACATCTTCAATTTAGCAATCCGGTTGTGATGCATAATAAATCTCTTTTTGGAATGGTGTGTTGAAGGCGCACGACACTAAATGAGGTGCACGTACAAACGGGAAGCATGAGGAGGGGTGCTCAAATACTACAGTTCAACAAACGTAGCTTGGAAGAATATGGTTTTAGAAAAAATCTGGGGTAAATTTTTCTGTGAAAACTAAGGACAGGGAAGCACAAGGAAGCAGGCTAACACAGAAAATGGAAGAAAAATGAAGACATTTCCGTTTCACTAATTACCAAAGAGGAAAGATTGGAGGCTATTCTTTACCGCACCAACCAAGAATTGTTCGGTGACTCATTTTCTATGCCATATATAATTTATTTTGGATTTTCCTAGGTGATCACATTCACCGTGTTTGGTTTGCTAGTGTGCATGGATAATTGTAAAATTAGATCTCACTCGCTTTTTCCCAGCAGCTGATAATCTGATAATGATAATATAACGGAACCGAAAAGCCTGGAAAGGCATTCCTTCAAAATTCCCACATTTCTGAATCTTGTCAATCCTTTATTTTCAAAAGTATAATTATTCTATACGAAACCCCATAAAACTAAGAAAAAGCTTTAAAACAGACTACAGTACCCCAAACTTAATTGCTCGATTGGAAACCCCCATAAAACTCTGGTGACTCCGATTACCTTGGACTACGGTAGTTTTATTTATTTTTTGGTTTTCCGTTTTATTACTTTACTCCTTTCTTTTGACGTTTTTTTTTTGTTTTTTAAACGTCACCCCCTGAGAAAGAATCGCGAATTTACAGAAAATCTCGAAAAAAGGAAAAATAGACAAATTACCAATTCGGCGTTTTTCAGAAGTCTAGGGGTATCTATTCGGAAAATCAGAAAAAAAAACACAATCTACACGAGTCTGCCAGATACCATATGGGTAAATATCAGTGTGTATGATTAACGGGGGGGGGGCACGTGTTTTGAAACTGGAGATAGATCCATTTCTCGGGAAAACCATTAAAAAATTCGGGCCAACTTTCAGGCAAGGAACACCCGAACCAATTTGAACAACAATTAGTATGGAGACCAGATGTAAAATTAAAATTGGATCGCGTTGGTTTTTTTTCAAATAGTGTAAACAAATACTACAACTAAGCAACTTAAAACAGCCATAAAAACTAACTTTTCTTTCTAGGAAATCCCTTGTAAGGTAACTAGGATTTCAATTTGCAGGATGTGTTTTAATTCCAAAAAAAACACGAATTTGAAAAAAAAGAGGCCGTCGGTTAGGAGCAAAATTGATCAAAAACAAGAGCTCATTTGAATTCCGAATAACTTAGTATTCACAAAACGACGAGCCCCACCGAATCGTCATTTCCCTCTTATTCGGCTGGTCCGGTGTGGTGGTCACAGTTTTTTTTTGGGAAGTCTTGTTCTCATTTTTCTAGTAGAACTCAATAATCCCTTCTTTCAATTATGACATCTCGCAATCCAACTTGCAACAATTTCCCGAATTCTGCGCCGACGCACCGGAAATGATGAACGCATTTTTGATGGAGAATGCACTCTATTCTATTCGATAAAAAAGAACAAAATTCAAAAAGTCCCTCAATTCTATTTCTGAATTTTTGAGCTTCCGGAGTGTGTCTAGAAACTAAAATCAGAAGAAGAAGAAAGAAGATTCTGATGTCATCGTAATAATTTCAAAGAAAGAGAAGGATCCAAAATAGACAGCTAGTGAATCTTTCAACTAGGTTATAGGTACCGAACAAAGAGCCTTTTTTGGTTGTTGTTCAGAATTTTTAGTGTTCTAGGTTGTTGGTACGAAATTTAGGAACAAATATTGTTTAGGATTCATCAAAGAACAAAATTTTCCTAGAAAGGCGGTTATTGTCTTTGTCCTACGCCCACCCAGCCAAAACACTTAGGAAGCCTTTTTAATCTTGTGCTCGTCCTTTGCTAAAATCATTTCGAAATTTGAGAAAAATATGCAAAAATGTATCAGCACCACCCATATTCATTTTCCAATCCTTTGTCCACTCAAATAGCTTTTCAGATTTTCGTTTCTCGCCCACTCTTGCCCTGCTCTTCCAATCTCAAATTCCCTAAAACGCTTTGCAAACAACCTTGAATTGCATACATTCCCCCAACAAAAAAAAATCTCATTTCCAGCTTTGATGGGAATACTGTAAGTGGTGGGTGTCACCACCACCCCCCTCCCTTTAAGCCAAAAATTTCTAATTTCTATTTTTCCGTCTCTAGGGCTCTCTTCATCTCACTCGCTCTCTCCAATCTCTCGCCTAAAATCCCGCCCATTTTGGAGCACTCTCGAAGCTCCGCCCATTTTGAGGAACATCGCTCTTAAAAAAAGGAGGAGGAGAAGAAGACAATCGGAGCTGCTCACCTTTCATTCTAGCGTCGTGGGGTAGTCTAGAGGATGGTGAGCCTTCTCACTGGGCTCTTTTTTCAAATCTTTCACGTTTTCTAGTTTTCTGACCTACTTAATAATGTATCTTCTTGAACTATACAACTATACGGAGCCATTTTTTCTAGGTATGTTCTCCGTTCGTAGCTTCGTCGCTCTCTTCTGCGTCCTTATCTTGGCCTTCTCTGCCGTCAACGCGGCACCAAACCGCGTCCTCATGCGGTAAGTTGAAATTATAGGGAATCTGTTTGTCAATTTTTCCATTTTTCAGCTTCGGAAAGCGCGGAGGTAACAGCGAGGGCAACTTGGGTTACCGTTACGTCCCAGCCGCCGCACCAGCCATCGCTGAGTACATCGATGTTGACGAGTGAGTTTTGAGCTAGGGATTGCAACAGTAACCAAGTGAGTGCTTAATTTCAGTGTCCTCGGTGGTCAAGACCGTTTCTAAAAATCCAGCAACAACGACAACAACACAACACCAACAACATCAACACCATTATGAACATCTTTCAATGTAGACGTCGAAACTAAACTTCTCCATTTTCCCCCACCATCAAAAAACACCAAATCAGAGACAACACTTTTTCGTATTTATCCGTATTCCATCTCATCAGTCGCCTTCTCTCTCTCTTTTTTTTTGTCAATCGCCCCGTTCCCTTCTCTCACCACAAACCAATTATTTTTATTCTAATTTTTCCTATATGAGACTGTAAACCATTTTGCCCCCTTTCTCTTCTCTTCCCCCAAAGTTGTGCTGGATAAAAATTTTTTGTTGCGAACAAACTCCACAACAGGAAAATCTAAAAAACTAAACATCAGAATGCGAGAATAATTCAATTTTCCCCTTTAGTACCATTCGCATGAGCGATCGCCACAAAAAAAACGGGCATCATCTATATTTCATCTTTCGAGAAATAGAAACCCCGGATTTTGCACGTTCAAAAAATTACCTTCTTTACAACCGACTCAATTGGAATGTCGTTGACTCCAACCTCCGAACTCAAGTACAAATGATCATCGTCGGTCAGGTAGTAGCGAGCTGGGCGAAGTCCGTTTCTGTCCAAAATCGCACCGATATATCTTCCATCCGAGAACGCGAGAAGAGCTGAAAGAGAAAGCGAGTATTAGTAAAGCGGGTCATGTTTCAAAGGTCGGGAGCTATGAAAAATAGTGGCGCGCGTTTTGTGTAAAATATGAGATTCCATTTCACACATTCATCAAAAGTCCGTTACATCATTTTTTTTTAATTTTTTGAAGAGTGAAATCGAATATTCCATGGGTTCAAAAAGTGCGAAAAAACTCTAATCAGACATCACTAGTTTCGCAGTTAGAGAGAAAATAAGGTTGTAGCAAACTACCGTATCTTTTGAGCCTATTCAAAGAATACTAGCATTTTTTAAGTTTTTTCGAGGATTTTCATCCTTATCCTGTAAATCGGGTAATAATCAATTGAAATAATGCAAATTATTGATAAATCGTTGGAAATTTGAAAAAATATGGAATAATATTCAAAATAGATTTTAAAAATACGGTAGATACAACGTGATTTAGGAGTACAAAACTTGAATGTTTCGGGTATTTTGTACACCCACATTGACGATTTTGTACCCCTAAATTGCTTTTTAACTTTCGAATCATTAGCCTCAAAAAAGGCCCAAAAGATACCGTAATTTGCTCTTGCACCTTTGAGAAAAATACACGGGTATCCCCTCAACTTTGTTCTCAGACATCGCTATCTAGTGATCTCTGACCAAATTGAAAAAAAAATTACACTGTCTGTCACTTTGTATCTCTGATCAATGAGATCACTTTTGTGAAATTCTGTGATCATACGTAAAGAATCGTGTTCAAATTCGAAAAGTGTGGTCTCTGTTGTAATAAGGCTTCTTTCACATGCACTATTTTGAATCGGATCTTATTTAATTTTTCTTTCTGATTTGTACTCTACGCAGCAAATTCTTCGCACTAAAATAGATCAATTATTCACCTGGTCCATCCCACGGCTCCATGCTCATTGCAGCCCAGCGATAGAAGTGCTTCTTCTCCGTAGACATATCATCGTCCTTCTCCCACGCCTCCGGTACCATGGTCATCGCCGCTTCGGGCAGCGATCTTCCGCCGGCACGAACCAGGAACTCCATGACGTTGTCGAGACATCCGGAATCCGTTAGACCCTGAAACGAAAAAATTGCAAGCGATTTGAAACATGATTTTCAGTCTGATGGAAGGGGGGGGGGGTGGACTAAAGGTCATGTAATTTGGAATTTGCAATTCGAGATTCTGTCTCTACTCTAAATTCTACAATCCGAATCGTCGCTTCCTCATTTGAAATACTAGAACATCATTAGTCTAACGTTTTACGAGGTTGTTTGTTTTTCTAGTAGGGCTCTAATTAGGCTTCACCACCAATCTGACACACGAGACCAGGATTTGAGATGAGAGTGGGTTGTGGGTTGGGCAATTAAATCGGGAAGTAGGGAAAATAAAAAATGACGAATAACCCAGTCAATGAGATATTCAACAACGTGTTTTTAAGTTGATTATGACCACTTTCAGGATTCTAGAGCTCGGCTATCAACTTTCCAATGACTTTAAACATTTTGGAGGGTGTAAAACAGACTTAATTCAAAATCTTTGCATTTGTAGAATTTATTAAAAATTCTTAACTTTTTGCTATTTGCCATGTACAGAGGGACACCAGCTTTTTTTTGTTAATCGACAAATAGCTGAAAAACTAAGAATTTTCAAAAAATTCTTTAAATGCAAATTTTTTAACCTGGGTCTGTTATACCTACTCTAAAGCTTTCAAAATGATCGGTTACTTGAGAACAGAGCTTAAAAATGTCAAACGGACAAAAATCCACTGAAAAAATACGTTTTTTTCCATACTGATCTTATTGACCGATACTGTAAGTGCTCACGGTAAGAAGCTCACCTCTTCAACAATCGGGAACAATTTCTGAAGATCATCCCGGTAGTGCTTGCTTTTCATGACTCCCTCACGAGCACGCATCAAGTTGATATTTCCACGAAGTGTGTTGATCTCTCCGTTGTGAGCCAGGATACGGTTGGGTTGGGCGCGATTCCAACTTGGGAAGGTGTTAGTAGAGAAACGGGAGTGAACCAGAGCCAAATGTGTCTGATACTCTGGATTCGTCAAGTCGTCGTAGTACTTGAACAGTTGATGAGTGTTGAACTGTCCCTTGTAGACAATAGTAGATGTTGAAAGGGAGCAGACGTAACACTCGACTTCCTGTTTAGTCATACTGTTGACCGCTTGCTTACGGAGCAAATAGACGTGTCTCTCGAATTTGGCTGGATCCGACTCGGCGTAGTCCGCACTGACGAAAACTTGACGGATCAGCGGCTCGGTCTTCTTTGCCTCTTCTCCGATGCACTCCCTGTTAGTGCCAAGCTTGCGCCAAGCGATCACACGAAGACCACAAGCTCTTGCCAGATCTTGGAATGCCTCCTTGGCTTGCTTGTACGATTCCTCTTCAAGG
Organism: Caenorhabditis briggsae; assembly: GCF_000004555.2. Lineage (NCBI taxonomy): Eukaryota > Metazoa > Nematoda > Chromadorea > Rhabditida > Rhabditidae > Caenorhabditis > Caenorhabditis briggsae. The sequence continues at coordinate 3,648,301 of NC_013491.2, read as the reverse complement.
AAGAGAATACCCGTAGCGTATTGACCAAGCGGTGGGAGATCCGATCCATCTTGTCTGAAAAATAGAAAAGAATTAGTTGGTTGAAGGTGAGAGAAGCAGTTTTGAGTTGACAAGAACATCGTTCTTCACACATTTCGAAACATTTATTGGTGCGCTCTACCGCACTGTACGGCGGCTGCACACTTTCTAGGTCACTGCCGCCAATTTGAAATCAGAAATCCTTATTTTTCTGAAGCTAATCGTTAATTTGGAGGAATAGAGAAAGATTGGGGTAGCACACAAGCTTCGAAAAGAAAAGAGCACTGACATTTTTGTAAATGACTATATTTTGAAGTGAATCTTGCAAAATACCAACGCACTGAACGATGGTTTTAAGGCTTCCAGGTCATCACACGGCAATTTAAAATTAGAAACTTTAATTTTCCTAGAGCTAACTATCTCGGGATCTGCTTTAACCGGCAAAAATTTAAAAAAAAACGGCGTAGAGCAAATGTTTTGAATAGAAAATTTTTAGTTTTGTCAGTTTTGAGCAGAAAAACATTGGAAAAATTTTTGATGCGCTACACAGCACTGCTGGCCACCGTTTAGGTCATCACTGGCAATTTGAAATTACATAGGTTCTATTTTCTGAAGCTAGCTATTAAAATTAAGTTAGCGACTGTCGTAAGCTGAAAAAAATTGTAAAAGAGCTGTCGCACAAGAGCTCCAAAGTCAAATTTGTCAAACTCTGCTTTTTTTCAATTAGGTCATCACTGGCAATTTGAATTTACATAGGTTCTATTTTCTGAAGCTAGCTATCAAAATCAAGTAAGCGACTGTGGTAAGCTGAAAAAAAATTGTAAAAGAGCGGTCGCACAAGAGCTCCAAAGTCAAATTTGTCAAACTTTGCTTTTTTTCAATTAGGTCATCACTGGCAATTTGAAATTACATAGGTTCTATTTTCTGAAGCTAGCTATCAAAATCAAGTTAGAGAATGTCGTAAGCTGAAAAAATTGTAAAAGAGCGGTCGCACAAGAGCTCCAAAGTCAAATTTGTCAAACTTTGCTTTTTTTCAATTAGGTCATCACTGGCAATTTGAAATTACATAGGTTCTATTTTCTGAAGCTAGCTATTAAAATCAAGTTAGCGACTGTCGTAAGCTGAAAAAAATTTTAAAAGAGCTGTCGCACAAGAGCTCCAAAGTCAAATTTGTCAAACTCTGCTTTTTTTCAATTAGGTCATCACTGGCAATTTGAAATTACATAGGTTCTATTTTCTGAAGCTAGCTATCAAAATCAAGTAAGCGACTGTGGTAAGCTGAAAAAAAATTGTAAAAGAGCGGTCGCACAAGAGCTCCAAAGTCAAATTTGTCAAACTTTGCTTTTTTTCAATTAGGTCATCACTGGCAATTTGAAATTACATAGGTTCTATTTTCTGAAGCTAGCTATTAAAATTAAGTTAGCGACTGTCGTAAGCTGAAAAAATTGTAAAAGAGCGGTCGCACAAGAGCTCCAAAGTCAAATTTGTCAAACTTTGCTTTTTTTCAATTAGGTCATCACTGGCAATTTGAAATTACATAGGTTCTATTTTCTGAAGCTAGCTATTAAAATTAAGTTAGCGACTGTCGTAAGCTGAAAAAATTGTAAAAGAGCGGTCGCACAAGAGCTCCAAAGTCAAATTTGTCAAACTCTGCTTTTTTTCAATTAGGTCATCACTGGCAATTTGAAATTACATAGGTTCTATTTTCTGAAGCTAGCTATTAAAATTAAGTTAGCGACTGTCGTAAGCTGAAAAAATTGTAAAAGAGCGGTCGCACAAGAGCTCCAAAGTCAAATTTGTCAAACTTTGCTTTTTTTCAATTAGGTCATCACTGGCAATTTGAAATTACATAGGTTCTATTTTCTGAAGCTAGCTATTAAAATTAAGTTAGCGACTGTCGTAAGCTGAAAAAATTGTAAAAGAGCGGTCGCACAAGAGCTCCAAAGTCAAATTTGTCAAACTTTGCTTTTTTTCAATTAGGTCATCACTGGCAATTTGAAATTACATAGGTTCTATTTTCTGAAGCTAGCTATTAAAATTAAGTTAGCGACTGTCGTAAGCTGAAAAAATTGTAAAAGAGCGGTCGCACAAGAGCTCCAAAGTCAAATTTGTCAAACTTTGCTTTTTTTCAATTAGGTCATCACTGGCAATTTGAAATTACATAGGTTCTATTTTCTGAAGCTAGCTATCAAAATCAAGTAAGCGACTGTGGTAAGCTGAAAAAAAATTGTAAAAGAGCGGTCGCACAAGAGCTCCAAAGTCAAATTTGTCAAACTTTGCTTTTTTTCAATTAGGTCATCACTGGCAATTTGAAATTACATAGGTTCTATTTTCTGAAGCTAGCTATTAAAATTAAGTTAGCGACTGTCGTAAGCTGAAAAAAATTGTAAAAGAGCTGTCGCACAAGAGCTCCAAAGTCAAATTTGTCAAACTCTGCTTTTTTTCAATTAGGTCATCACTGGCAATTTGAAATTACATAGGTTCTATTTTCTGAAGCTAGCTATCAAAAACAAGTAAGCGACTGTGGTAAGCTGAAAAAAAATTGTAAAAGAGCGGTCGCACAAGAGCTCCAAAGTCAAATTTGTCAAACTTTGCTTTTTTTCAATTAGGTCATCACTGGCAATTTGAAATTACATAGGTTCTATTTTCTGAAGCTAGCTATTAAAATTAAGTTAGCGACTGTCGTAAGCTGAAAAAATTGTAAAAGAGCGGTCGCACAAGAGCTCCAAAGTCAAATTTGTCAAACTTTGCTTTTTTTCAATTAGGTCATCACTGGCAATTTGAAATTACATAGGTTCTATTTTCTGAAGCTAGCTATTAAAATTAAGTTAGCGACTGTCGTAAGCTGAAAAAATTGTAAAAGAGCGGTCGCACAAGAGCTCCAAAGTCAAATTTGTCAAACTTTGCTTTTTTTCAATTAGGTCATCACTGGCAATTTGAAATTACATAGGTTCTATTTTCTGAAGCTAGCTATTAAAATTAAGTTAGCGACTGTCGTAAGCTGAAAAAATTGTAAAAGAGCGGTCGCACAAGAGCTCCAAAGTCAAATTTGTCAAACTCTGCTTTTTTTCAATTTTTCTAGTCTAGCCATCCCATTTTCCAATGCTTTCAAACTCACTCCTTGACAGATTTCCTGTACAAATCGTCCGGAATCGCCGTGAGCACTCCAGCACCATCACCCGAGTCGTTGTCACATCCACACGCTCCACGATGAGCCATACGTTCAAGCATAGTGCGTGCGTCGGACATGATCTTCGACGATGTCGTTCCCTTGATGGAGCAAACGAATCCAACTCCGCAAGCATCACGTTCGAGTTGTGGGAGCCAGAGTCCCGTGTTCGCAGCTTCTTTCTGTTGTTCCTTGGTCAGAATAACCATTGTTGTCGAGCAAAGTTGATTGGTATATACAAATGAACCTGAAATGCATGAAAAGATAGGGTAGGGACTAGTTTTGGACGAGATAATCAGAAGAAAAATGTGAACGGAAGCAGCAAGAATGAGGATGGGTTGTTTAGACAGATAAGATGGTCCTGATGGTTTGATCTCAGGAGGAGATGGTCATGGAGACTGCCTTTATACCCATGATTCTAGGAGGTGGAGACAGTTCCAAGATAAAGAAGTATGTGATCGGCGTGGCCGAAAATTCTCTCAACGGTGTTTGTCATACGCAGATCACGTGTCCTCGTATCCTATCACTGAATGTTCTTTAATGATGATATCGAACAGTTTTTGTGTACTTCTAGCCAAATGGGTCACTTTGGGTGGGCAGCGTATCGATGTAGTATTGCTTATCAGCTAGGGTCAGGAGGGTGCTGCTCGAATCGCCAGTACGTGTACTTTGGAGCAAGCAAGGATTCTAGCACATGACCACAACGTGTTTATCAATTTAGCAACCGACAGTTGGCAAGTATTTGTACTCATGAGAAGAGTAAAGTACACTTTTTCGTTTTCGAAGATGTAGGATAGCCGATTTTTGATAAGGAAAGACTAGAGAAGAAAAGATTTTAGATGAGGCGAGACTAAAGTGGAACTGATTGAGAAGGAAAAGAAAAATTTTTCGAAATGCGTTCTCGATTTTGGGGAATGACCGGGGAAGTTGTTTGTCTCTTTTATTCTATATTTGGCGATCAGGGGCATTGATGAATGACTTAAAATATCTTAAATTTATGTAGTGGACCTTACAGGCAACTTAATCTAGAATGCCAACAAGATCTTTAACTGAGACGGGGAGAAAGAAGGGAATGCGGGCGGTCTAGACGGTCTAGACAGTCTATACAACCGGTCTAGAGGACCACCAGATTAATTACTTACCCGGAGAAAATTTTGAGGTGTTTTTAAAAGTTGAAAATGTTTTTTATCTGACTGGAAGAAGCCGACAGTCTGCAGAACATTTTTGTAGCTATCACAGAGCAAAAATGAAAAATTCTTATTTTGAAGAATCCTTTTATACTCAGCACTTCCTATTAATCTTATCTCTATTTCGAAAAAGAGGTTGGTAATGGCTCATTTCCACCATCAAAACGGACCCAATTCGACATAACGGCGCCCACTCGACCGAGGAGACAGAACTTCAAAAAATCACTTTTTCTTTTACGGAACTACTCTTTTTACTACTCTTTTCATTAGTTATTTGAACTGATTTTTAGATTTAAGAGACTAGATGAAACGTCTATGGGCATGACTTATAGAAATGTTGAAAAAAACGGAAGTTGAAGATTTCTGGGACGTTCTACGCGGAAAACACCTCAAACAGATACCGTAGACCACTCAACCGCCGTTTTCTAATATGCACGCGGCGCCATCAGCGACAAACTCAGCTACTGTAACAGGGGACAAAATGGGAAAAAGCAAAATGAGAGAGAAAAAAATATGACCGATCCCTGAGATGACAAAAAATAAGAATGAATGCAAATGAGAGAAATAGTCTACAAGACCAATTAACCGATCAATAGGGTTGTTTTTTATGGTCCCTGGGAAAGTTCAAAAAAGCACCTGCGAGAGATAATGGAAAACGAGAGACATCTTTCTTTTTTGCCCCCTGGCAAAGTTCAAAACAACACCTGTAGCGAGAGACTACACACCCTTGAAGAGACGCAGAGGGGAGAAAAAGTGTGCCAATCGAAGAGACGCAGCGAAATTGGGTCAAAGCGGGCGATGAGTGTGATTTGTGTGGTGGAGAGGGACCACTGAGGCCCATTAAGAGTGAGAGAGTGTGCCGATCAAAGAAACGGTAGAGAAGGCGTTCGAAGAGTTGCGCGGGATGATGAAGATGGGATTTGCGCGGGGAAAAATACTTGGAAAAACTAGAAAAGAGTGTAACCTGAAGATTGGAAGAGCGAGTGAAGCTTGTGAGCAATCAAAACGAGTTCGAAGTTAGACAGGATTCCAATAAAAAGTCTGTTTTGGCTAAAATTGGTAACTATGAAATCTCCAGCACATAAAATTAAGTTTTGAAGAGAAATACCGAATCTATTATAGAATAGTCCGTAGCTGAGAGCCTTTTTTTTTGAGAACCGTTTTGAAACAAGAGCCCGCCAAAACAACGAAATCCAACTCATCGCTTTCCATTTAAAATGCTCACTATTTCGAAAAAGAGGTGGAACTGGCTCATTTTCACCATTAATGGATCCTATTCACCCTAACGGCGCCCACTCAATCGAGGAGAAAGAACATCAAAAAAGCACTTGCTCGGAATTACTCTTTTTATTGGTTTTTTGAACCGATTTTTAAATGGAAGAGACCGGATATAAGTAGTAAATGTGTGAGAAACTCTCGGAAACACCAACATTCAATTCAGATATTAAATCAAAGGGATGTATCGGATTAGAGGGACCACAAATAAGAACACTGGATGCTAACGAGGAGAAAAGGTCTGTTACAATCGATCACTCGTGGTCCTGCGCAAGTTGCGCGGACTTTCGAAAATATCTGTGTCCCTCTTGCCTGGCAGAAATATTGTGGCGAATCGGGAGAGTGGACAGACATGGTAAAACTAAGGATGCCAACGGCTGCGAAGTAGATAGTGAAGATGTATTGAAACTGTAAATGAAGATTTTGAATTGGAGGGGCCAAGATAAAAATTCTAGCTGAAAAGTTAGTTATCTTCTAAACGTTCAAGACGAATTTCGACTTCAAAAAAAATCGAGTTGGGATTTCGATATGAATAGATGCTGTCAAACTTTTGTAAGATTTTAGGCAGGTTCGAACATCTTTGATACTTTCCAAAACCATATTTTCAATTAGAAACTAGCCGAACTAAAGATGGAAAATGATAAGAAAGAAGATACTTGACAAGATTCTCTTAATCGGTTGACCAATTAGTTCAAAAAGATAATATCAAAAAGAATCTAGGCCGAGAAAAAAAAAACATAAACTGAAAACCGATAGATGATCTATCTCTGATTTCTAAAATAATTCAATCTTGAGAAGAGGAACAACAAACCTTTTCAAACGGACAGAACTGAAGTAAACTGAAAAGAATCAGTTCATTTCTCGCTTGACAAAAAACGTGTAGGAGGCGCAAGCTCAATTAATTGCTGTTGACCCATTTAACCGAGAAGGAAAAACATCATAACGATCTTTCTAGTCAGAACGACCCTCTTTTTTCTCAGAATGAACAATTCACAAAACCAAGGAGAATGACACTAGCGACAGATGTTCGAAATCAGAGGGACCTTTTGGCAGATGTAGTAAAAAAAATGCAGCGCCAGCTGGGCAAGAGTTAATAGTGTTCAAAAATGCTAATGTTTTTTTTGGGCAAGAATACAGGAGCCTAATAGAAGCCTAATATTAGTTTGGTAAGAAAGTAATGCGCGTTTTTGATTTCTTTTAATCTCACAAAAAACTAAAACAAGAAGATATCAATCAGAGGGCTTTTCTACATAATTTTTGGCCATTCACTGCCAACGCATGTTCAAAGTTTTTATGTCTCTCTTGAAGAACTACACCAGCTGTAATTCGAAGTAGTTAGTACCAAACGCGCATTACATTTTTACCAACCTAATAGAAGCCCAGCTAACTTTAAGATGAATTATCTCGATTGCTGTGAAAGATATCAAAAATATGTCAACTGATAAAATGTTGATTATAATAGCACTAATATTTTATTAGTTGACAAAACTCTGATATCTTTCATAAGAATCGAGATAAATTGGCTCAATTTCGACGGTTTGGGTAGGCGTTCATGTGTTAGCGGTAATATGGTACTTGTACTTTAACCACAATTATCTCAGATCCCACGAGATATATTAATAATTTATCAACTAATAAAATATTGGTGATAGTATGCCAAACATTTTATCAGTTGAGGAATTTTAGGTATCGTTCACAGAAATCGAGACCATCGAGCTCAAAATTTACCGTATGGGTGAGCTTTTACTTTGAAGGAAAACGGTATTTAAGCTATTTCCTCAAGTGCCAGATTCTGTTATAATTTACGAAAATCGAGATCATTAAATTAAAGTAAAAAATTTGAGGATATGAGCTGCAATCTATTAGAGGTAATGCGGTAGTTCAGAAATCTATTGGAAAATGAAGAAATAAAAAAAAAACCAAAAAACGGATGAACAACTAAAATAGAGAGTACATAATAAAAAATCATGCCGCGTGGAGACCGGAAATTGGAAGAAAAGAAAGCTGAATAAGATTGATGATTGTCCAGTTTTCTTGATGAGATATTGATGAATTTTCTGTATAGTGAGATTTTTGGAATTTTGAGAAATCGAGAAAAAAAAACTGGCAGAGTTTACTCTTCGGCTTGAGAAATTCAAAGAAATAACTCTCAACTCACCGCGAAACTCTTGAAAAAAAGAAGAGCATGCAAATTAGAGTAAAGAGTCACAGAAATAAGAAGGCACTTCTCTTCAAATGACACTAAAGGAAACGCATCAATATTTCAAAGGTAATGCGTAGGATTAAGTAAACCCCTGGCAAACTTCCGTTTAGGGGGAGAAAGAAAAGATTACTCGACGAGAACAAAAACATAAAGACTTTTTTGTCTTTTTGCTCTTGTGATATAGGCAAAGAAGGGTGGATTTGAAAGTTGGGTTGAGTCGAAAAATCCAAAAAAAAAAGAAGAGAAATGGGAGAACAAAGTGCATCAACTGGAAATAGAACCTTTCAGCGTGGGCCAGGTTTAAAAAAATTTCAAACGGAAGAGGCAATACGTTTTTCTCACTCACTATCCCTCCTTTTTTTGGCTTCTCCTCCTGCTCACACGTCTGTGTGTGAAATGGACCAAATTCGATTAACCTCTTCTAGCTTATCCCTTTCTCTTACTCGATGCAAAGAGTCTTTTGCTTTTTTGCCTATTCGCCCGGGAGGCATTTTAGGTAATCATGAAACATTTTTTGAACAAATTGTCGTTGGAGAACACTGATGAGAAATAAATGAAAAAGATGTGGGAGTCTCTATTTGACGAGAAAACAACAAAACATATATGGACAAATGTGATAAGATAGTGAGAAAAAAAGGGGCACGAGTCTCTGAAGAAAAAAGACAATAACATTTGTGACGTGAACTTTTTTTTGGGAGAGAGAAGAGTTGTGATAAAAATAAATACTAGATAGATACTAGAACCGAATAATGACTGATCTTTTGATTTTTAGGACATTTTTGGGAAACTGTTGTTTTGTTTTTGATCAGAAAATAATCAAGGTAACAAAGACGAGTTAGTTAAGAAAAACTTGTAAATTGAAGATGGCAAGAAAACCTTTACTTTGAGTTTAATTATTACAATTCCTGTAAAAGATATAAAAAACTTGTCAACTGATAAAATATAGATGATATTATGATAACAATTTATCAGTTAGAATTGTTTTCTAATTGTTTACAGAAGGCAGGATAATTGAGCTCAAAGTTGACGGTTTTGGTGATTCTATTAAAGAAAAAAAGCGGAGTACAAATCCGGTACTATAATCACAAGCTTTGGGAACATTAATGCGTATTGTACCTCCAAAAAACCCCAAAGATCTCTTGTCGGGCCTCCTTTGAAATCAAATCCTCTTCAAAAATTTTGATATATGAAGAGGATAGTTTTCTCAAAATTTCGAGTATCAAAATCCAAACCATGTATTATCGTGGTTCCCTTAATAGGAGTCTACCCAAACTGTAAAATTTTATTGCAATTATCTCGATTAATATCAGAAATATCAAAACTTTTTCTACTGATAAAATATAAGTGATATTATGATAAGCAATTGATCAGTTGACAAATTGCTTATATCTCTCAAAAGAAGCGAGATAATTGAACTCAAATATGACGGTTCGGGTGGTTCTAATACATACTAGACGTTCTGCAACTTTTCAAAAATTTCGAATAATGTCTTGTCTTTCCTCATTTAAAACTTAAAAAAACCTAAAAATAAAATTTGGAAAGAATGAATCAAATAGATTAACTTCTTGAAAGTTATGAAATCCTTTCCATAATCCGCATAAAAAGTTTTGCTTTATCTATATTTACACAAAATAAAAATATCCGTTCTCTGAACAAAACGAGGGACACAAAAATGTATGAGCATGGCCCTTTTCCTTTTTTTTGTGCTCGGGACAAAGCAACAATGCTTTTTGCATGTTATTTTTTCCAGAAGAAAAGAAAAAAGGAGGACCGGGAAAAAAGAGCGGATGAGAAGTTTGCATGATGGGATGAGGAAATTTTGGACCCGCTCGTTTTATTGAAAAATGAATTGCCAACGGCTATTCATTTTGCTTCGCGCGCCCAAAACGTTTTTCAGAGAAATGGACGAGCTCAAAAACAAAATTCATGATATTAAACTTTGAGGAAATGAGCCAAGATGTTTTGAGAAAGAAAACAGCAAAAGCAAAATCCCAAAAATTTTATTTAATGGACAAAATAAGATTTGACTTTTCCGGTACTCATCTGAGTGACAAATCTAAGTGGAAAATACCAACGAACGTGTAAAACTAAACAGTGGAACAAACACTAAGGTCAGGGAACAAAAAGAGTTTTGCAAACAGAAAATCTTGAGAACTTGGATTTTCAAAAAAAAGAAGAGATCAAATAACAGAACGAAAAAAGAACTTGGCCTAAAAAATGAAACCATGGGAATTTTTCTGCAACCCCTACTATTTCGAAATGATCTCCACGCCTATTTATAGGCTTCTCTTTGCATCTTTTTCTCGTTCATTCATAAATAAGACCCTTGCTAATGAGGAAAATGGCTGGGTGGCGGAAAAGCCGTCCCCCCCCCCCCGCCATCATAGAGAAGAAGAACTCGACGAAAATCGATGCGATGCAGCGGGTGGCGGCGGAGCCCTCAATATGCATTCCGCTCGCGCTGTGTCAGACTCTTCTCTCTTCTCGGCGGGGCCCACGGAGACGACCTGGCGGACAGCCGGCCGGACATGACAAGCGTTTCGGGGTCGAATACGTCGTCCGCGACGGACAGCTGCTGTGTGTGTGAGTGTGCGTCATCGAGTTCTGTCCGAGAGTCGCTGATTGGAATTTATTCGATTTTAGAATTTTTAAAAAAATAAGATTTGTTTAAAACGAAATTTCAAAAACTGGCATTTTTTGAATTTAGAACATCGTTAAGATTTTTGTATGAAACTTGATTTTTCAAGAAGGGTTTGGACTTAAAAAAATTCAAAATACGTTTTCAGAAACGTTAAGTATGTTTTCTTCGCATTATGGCAGTTTCAGTTATTTTTTTGAGTTTTTAGATAAGAAACATGAAACTTTCAGCACTTAGCGCATTTCCAGTTTTTAATTAACTACGGTCTTACCTGATTTAGAAAAGTTTCGAAAACAAAAAATATTACGAAATTCTGTAAGTTTTCTAGTCAGTAGTACAAGCAGCAAATGCCGTAAAACCTATACCGGAGGGGCCCTCTTACTTTCAATGTTGAGTCAATTTATTTCGGATCCTGTGAGAGATATCAAAGTCTTGTCAACTGATAAACTGTTTACCATAATATCCTAAACCTTTTTACAGTTGGTGCAGTTTTGATATCTTTCATGAAAATTTCGAAAATTGAGCTCAAATTTGACAGTGTATGGGCCCTTCTATTACAGGTTTTAATCCTGAATAAAAAGAAAACCAGAATTTTGAAAAATAACGAATTTCTCTCAAAAATTTCTAAAGAAATACATTACCAACCGAAACCAAAAGCTTCCACTGAGAATGTGTGCAAATAGCAAAATTCTCATTTTTTCAAAAAAAAAAAACCGAAAAACTGAAAGTTTCTATCTTTAAAATTTTTCTAAAATTTCAAACTGTACCAACTCGTACCAAGAAACAAAGTGCAAATAATTTCTGTTGGAGCAAGACAGGAAAATAGATTTGCTTTACACCAGTTGATAGATTTTTTTTCTGTTCCACTTTACACTTTATTATTGGGTGAGGGGAAACGAAAAAGATATGAAGCATCTCACGTAAAAGTTTTGACGAAAGAAAAAAAAAGCAAAAGTTGACCTCTTGTGTCTGCTGGGCTTCGAAAGATGCTACGTTTCTATTTCAAACATCGAAATGTAAAAGGATTTGAGGGATGAACGAAGGAAGGTGGTATAGCCGGAAGCATGCTCATCTTCAGATGCACATAATTTGGTTTTTAAATTTGAGATTAGGGCCCCAGATTTAAATTTTATGTTTCTTGAATGACTAGGTGTTATTGAAATTCTGAAGATAATCAACAAAAAATTTTTTGAATGCTGATGAAATTTATTGAGTAATAACAGAGAATCAATGACGACGGGCAACGAAGACAGCGGATCTTGGTGGGCAGGCACAATAGGCGGCATCGTGTCCTGGTCCTCCAGCGGCTCCTGGGGTTCCTGGGTGTCCATCGGATCCCTTGTTTCCTGGGGTTCCTGGTTGTCCAGCTGGTCCAGCTGGTCCTGGAGTTCCATCGGATCCATTGTTTCCTGGTCCTCCGGCTGGTCCAGCTGGTCCAGCCTTTCCTGGGGCTCCTGGAGCTCCGGCGGCTCCACGTCCGCGTTGTCCGTCCTTTCCTGGACGTCCTGGCTGTCCGGCACCTCCTGGGGCTCCTGGAGCTCCGTTGTCTCCCTTTGGTCCTGGCTGTCCTGGGGCTCCTGGGTGTCCAGCAGATCCTGGTTGTCCTGGACGTCCGTCTGGTCCCTTTGGTCCGGCTGGTCCTGATGGTCCGGCTGGTCCGGCTGGTCCTGGCTGGCACTTGACGCAATCCAATTGTGGTGGTGGGCAGTTGATTGGAGCGTAGGTGGTGGTGCTGTCTGGTCCCTTTGGTCCTGGAGCTCCTGGGGTTCCTGGAAAAGTTCTATTATAAAATTTTGATCCCTACAAGGTAAGCAAACCTGGTTGTCCAGCTGGTCCTGGTGGTCCTGGTGGTCCTGGTGGGCAGGTTGGCTTGGTTGGCTCACATTGACACCATGCTGGAAGTCCGGAGAAAGTTTGACGCTTTTGACGGAACACGGAGTTGAATGGGTTGACACGTGGCTTGGTTGGTGGGGTGACGGTGATCTGGATGTCCATCATCTCGGTCCAAGCGGAATCAGTCTCAACACGGAACACACGAACTCCATCGAGCACCTCGGCGTGGATCTCGTCAATGGTCGAGAAAAGGGATGGGACCACGACAAGGCAGGCGACGACAGCGAGGGTCGAGAAAGCCGAAGCAATAGACACAAGAAGTTTCTCCTCAAACATCTTCAGTTTGGTGTGATTTTGTTAGGTTTTCGAGTGACCTTTTATACTTCACAACTTGTAGTAGGCGTGGCTTAGGTAAGTAGTAGACGTAACAGGAACTACCGGCATAAAAAACAAGGTGGACATCGGCAGGGAGGTCATTGAAACGAATAGAGAAGGAAGTACAAAAGTATTAAGGGATAGAGATTAAGAAGGCAGAAAAAAAAACCGTTCTTATGCAATGATATCAACAAGGTTACGATGCGGTAGGTACCGGGAAATAACATTTTGAGTGCGTATGTGTGTCTTCTGATTTGGTGTTTTGAACTTGCCCAAAAATTAATTTCGAAACAAAGAGGAAATGGTTTAAATTGGCGAGGTTGGTGGTCCAATCAAGTTGTCATTATGGTACTATCAGAAAGATGAAAAAAAGATAAAAGTTTAAGGTTTTTCACACAAATTCACTGGAAGCAAATAAATAGGAGGCTAAAAATTGACGTACAGTATTTTCTTTAATTGAAATCTACCGAAACCATAAATTTTGAGCTTAAATATCTCGGTGCCTATTGGGAATATCAAAAATCTGTAAACTGATAAAATTTAGATGAAATTACGATAAATTTTTTGTTAGTTGACAATTTTTCCATATCTTTTATAGGGATCGAGATAATTGAGCTCAAAGTTTACAGTTTGGAGATTCATTTAGAACAGGTTTCACTTTATAATTGGTTGAAAAATTGTTATTGAATGGGAGAGCTCTGCTCATTTGAAACATAAAAATCTGTATTTTCCAAAAAAAATCAAAAATGTTATATTTTTGTTATCATATTCTGAAATAGCCTATTACGACTGTCTGAGCATATTGACCCAATTTTTTCACTTTATTCGGAATACTGAAACTTTACGAATCGACCAAAGTTAGTTCATTCAACAGAGTTGTCTTGTCTAATGTGATCCAAGATTATTAAAATTCGCAGAAGTGCCAAAAAAAGAAATATCCAATGAAACCAAGAACTTCGACAAATCTCAAAACTGTGTTCCCTCTGAAAGACGCCCATTCAAAACGTTACAGTTTGAACTCGATTATCTCGATTTCTGTGGAAAATATCATAAATTTAACAATTAATAAGTTATTTATTACAATATCGTCAACAATTTTACAGTTGATAGATTTCTGATATTTTTTACAGGAATCGAGATAATCGAGCTCAAAGTGGACGGTTTGATTGGGCTCCCATTAGTGCAACTACATCCGCTTTTTAACAGCTAAAACCCAGTTGTTCTTGTTTTAAACAAAAAACGTTTGCTTCTCGATTTTTATCTCTATTGCATTTCCAATCTGTTGAATTCCATTATCCTGGTAATTCGAAAAGTTCAAGGCTATCTTCTCTCTATGACACCAGAAAAGAAGTAATCTCTCCAGATCTTTTGCAAAGATGGTATTTGTTATTGGCCTGAATTCCTGAATTGTCAAGTATTTTGATATAACAAATTATTTTCCAAAAATCCAATTTCAATTTTTGATGATTCAATTCCCACCAAAACAACTTAAAGGATAACCTTCAGTCTCCCTCCCAAGAAACTAATCAAATTCGTTTTATTGTGTCTTCATTATCTCACTGCCATCAACATCACCTACGGCTTGAGTGATGTGTCTAAGTAACCTTGGATTGAAGTCTAACGATGCATCACAATATACTTCCTGGTTTTTTCAACTTCCTATTGTGGCCTGAGAAATCTCAAGAGGAACATGGCATAAGTCTCAAGGACGTTATCAACATTTTTTGGTAGTTGTTGTGGTGGTGAAATTAGTCGCCTTTTGTTTTTGATTAGAGACAAAACCTCAAAACAAAAAAGTAAAAATTTTTATTATGAAGCAGTTCCTACTGCTTGTTTGTATTAGTGGCAAGGTACATGGAGAGAAGAAGAAGAACAATGAAAATTTAAAAAATTAAAAAATCACAAAACCGGTGCAATAACCCGTCTGAATACTGAGATCGCCTTATCCTTCATCTTGACTCCCTCATCTCCATAGCTATGCCAGTTGACATTGTATGGGTCGTAGGTGGATGGTGGGAGATAGCCGCCAGAAAGTGCTCGGTGGTATCCGCCAGATGCTCCGTGAATATCGAGGCCTTGGAGCATTTGTAGGGTTCCTTTTGGGTTGAGGTTGTAGTGGTCTGGAAATTAGAGGGTTTTTAATTTAGGGAGGATATAACGTTTGGGGGTACAAGAGGGTACCAAACAATTTAGGGGTACAATATCCACAATTCGAGGGTACAAAATTCGATTTTTCAGGTATTTTGTACCTCCAAATTGAGGATTTTGTACCCCAAAATTGTTATGTACCCTCCAAGTCATTAGCCAACAAAAAAAATTCTCCTCACCTTGCAAAGTTGCTGGAGCTCGTTTCTTGAAATTGGCAAATGTCAGTGTCTCCAACTGATCCTTACTTTTCAAATTACCATACTTGTCAAAAATTGGTTCTGGTCTTGGGAACCCTTCCTTCTCTTTCTCCTTGACATTCTCCTTCTCGTCCAAAATCGGAACCCCTGTCACATTGCTCATCACTTCTCCAGATCCTTCTACATCCTCTCCGGAGCCTTCCACCTCTGCATCTGCTTGGAGCAGTTCTTCTTTCTTGATTTCTTCTGCTTCCTGCTCCACCTTCTTAACATGAGGATCGTCGTCACCTTTTGCTTGTAACCTTGCTCGAATCTCGCGTAACAACGCGTCAACTGCTTTTGGGTCGAATAAATAGGCATCTGTATAATAGGCAAATCCCAGACAAAGAATAGAAAACAGTGCAAACCTCATTGTGTCGGGGTATGTCTTTCAGATTCTGGACTACCTCCCTTTTATATGCGCTTCTATGCGTTTCAGACAAAAAAAGCTTATCAAATGCTTGTTTGATTGCCATCGCGCAAGACATTATCATGCATTCGAGACTTACGCAAGACGAAAAGGAGAAAAAAGTGCAACAGGATTGTTACGTTAGGCGTCGTGTCTTTGTCTATGAGGGTTGTATTCTATTCCATCGATGTTGTTACGTTATACGATTCCTTCTTCCTTCTTCTCTTCCTGACTAAATGTGGAAATGACTACTTTTTTATTAGGTTCTCGCCCAGACGCTTGTTTGGCGGCTGGATGATTGAGGCATGGAAAAAAAAACCGTTGTCTTTTCCGCACTGGATTCGGATTTCACATCCTACAGATGATATCTGTGCGTGTTTATCATATGCTGCTTTTTTTTTGGAAATCGGCTTTTCCCGAGACATACAGTTTTCGTTAGATCATAGATATCAAAGATGGCTAAAACAAACGAGAGGGATAGGCAGAATGTTGGACAAAAATTGAATACCGTAAACATTCTAATAGGAGGCGACGTCAAATTTGAGCCAATATATCTCTGTTCCTGTGAAAGGTATCGAAAAGTTGCCAACTAAAAAAGTGATCATCAAAATACCACAACAATTTTTTCCGTTGATCACTTTTTGAAATTTTTCACAAAAACCAGGATATATGGACTTAAAGTTGGTGGTTTGAGTGGCTTTCTGTTAGAGAGTGTACGGTACTCACACAAACAAATAATGTTTTTTTTCCTGAAAATTTTTCGAAGGAATACTCCAAGCTTTTATTTCCAAGTATTTACCTTCCAGTTCTGAAAATTTAAAAAATTACCAAAATTCTTAAAAACGGATGTAAATTACACTTACCTTGCTTCGTCTAATAGAAGCCCACCCGATCCGTCAACTTTAAGTTCAAATATCTCAATTCTTTTGAAAGATATCAAAGAATTGTCAACTGATAAATTATTCATCATAACATCACCAATAGTTATTTAGTTAACAATTTTTTGATATTTCATCAAAGTTAACATCAAAGTGCGATATATTATTGAATTAAATTTTTTCCAAATTTGTTTATATAGGAATAACTAAATTCCTGGCTCTACATAGCTGATTACTTTTAAATTTTAGGAAAACGTGAGATTTAAACTAAACTTGTGGATTTTAATATTTCTCAAGTTTTATAAATTCCAAGAATATCTTCAAAATTCGAAATGTTCTTCAAAATCTAAATTTTCTTATCCAAAATTTTTTAAATCCAAAATTTCCCATATAATTCAGAATAACCAATTAGAGCTAAATTTTTTGTCTGCTTTTTGTTTATACAGATAGTATAATAACATATGCAAAAGCATATTTTCAAGTTGACTTTCGGTCATTTCGATCATTTTCAGTAGTCCGGAGCTTGTCTTAGCATTTTTCTGAACTGAAAACGTGAACAAACAAGTGTCTTTCATAGCTGAAATTTCCCAAAATGCTGTGAAAGCAACGTTTTCAATCTAACCCTGTTTTACACACTCCAAAATTTTCAAAGTGATCGGAAACTTCTCCCAAATTTTAAATTCTGAGCCAGAACTTGAAATTCGAATTCTTTTCTCATTCACGCTTCTCATTCAACCACAATTTCCTCTATATTTTCGAGTCTTTCTCGCGTTAATTTGGGCTGAATACACAATGATGTCAAAAATCGATGCATTTATAACGTCCTTCCTTCTTTTTGTGTCAAAAAGCGACGACCTTACGAGAGAGTAGACCACCGAAGAGGAATAAGAGATATTTGCCAACGAGATAGTATGGGAAACGAGAGCAACGGCCACACTGTGCCTTCGTCACTATTTTTGCCTGTTGTCGGTCCAACTATCTTTCTACCTGTGCATTCATAATTGTTTTATTGTTGCAAAAATGACCGAGTTTGTCAACGATGCCAACTTTAAGGAATTGGTGATGGATACGTCGATTGAGAATAGAAATGATGAGGGGGTAAGATTTTTTTTGACCAATTTTGAATTCACTTGTCAAATGTTTGTATTTTTCCGATATTTTCCAGCCAATGACACTTGAAAATTTCACAAAACTAATGGTTCAATTTTACGACCTTGGATGGATGCGTGGAAGCGGTGGCGCTATGGGATGTATTTCCGGAAACGAACTGATGATTTCCCCATCGGCACTTCAAAAAGAGCGAATTGAAAAGTAAGTTTTTTGGATAAGGTTCTAAACATCGGTTTCTTTGTAGGCAGGACGTGTTTGTTTACGATATCTCACAAAAGACCGAGGTTCAACGACCAGCCAACAAGAGAATCGCCGTTTCGTCGTGCTCAGTGCTCTTTTCGCTTATCATGAAGGAGACTGGTCAGTTTAGTTTTGGGTTACATGGCTAGAAAGTTTTAGAAAAAGATTTTTTTCAAAAAAATTAGGTTGACAATAGTAAAATAAGATTCCAAAAGTCACAAATAAAGCAATCAACAAGTTTGGGGTAAAAAAAATTGACCTCATTTTTGAGATCGTAAAAAATTCCCAACAAGAAAAATGAAAGTAGAAAAAAACAAGATTCACAACATTAAAAGAATAAGATAGTCAATAAGAAATTAAAAAAATCGTTTTTTCAGTTGATTTTGTCCATTTCTAGGAGTCTAGAACTCACATTTCAAGTTTCCAATCACTTTGAAAATTTTGGAGGGTGTAGAAACGACCTAGATCGAAATTATTAAAATCACTGAATTTTAAAAACATTCTCAGTTTTTTCAGCTGATTGCCGATTTCTGAAAGACACTTTTTTCACGTTTTAGTACAAAAACGGGCCAACAAAAATCAGCCTATGGCTGAAAAACTAGGGATTCTCAAACACTTCTGTGAATAAAAATTTTCCAATCTAGCTCTGTTTTACACCTTCCAATTTTTTCAAGTTATTGGAAACTTGAAAGTGGTCGAAGTCAACTAAAAAGGATGTTTTTGTACTGTATTAGGTACTGTATATGAATAAATATATAAGACAAAATGAGAAATTTGAAACAACATAAAATAAAGAACGTAACAAAAACACACATGAGGGATTTGTGCAAATGCGGGGTTTTTCGAGAACGCAGAAATTAGTTGAATCAGTTAGTTTTTACAAATCAGCTCGCAATGTGGTATTTTTGGTGTGAAATGAGTACGAAAAACACAATGGTAATGAAATAAGAGCAAGAATATTTTTAGTTTTCGAATTATTCAGATAGAAATTTGAAAAAAATCCCCACATTTTCGAAAATCCCTCGTGTACGTTAACAAAGTAAGGTAAACAAAATTATGTCTTACATTATAGTCGTTTCGAGAAATTAGATAATCAATTGAAACAGATTCCGCACTTGGCCAAATACTCCCAGTCAGGTAGAGCCCCAAAAGCACATCCACTAGAACCAGTTGCACTGCCATCTTCCTCCTCATTGATAGGTTCAACTTGACTTTCACTCAGTTCCACCTCTTCTGTAATCTCCGCATTCCATTCATGCGAGGGAAGAGAAGATGTTGGTGCCGAATCTTCAACATCATGGCCATCATTTTCTTCTTCTTCCTTGCTCATTTTTGCATCAAATACCATCGCTCTCCTCTTTGCCGCTGTTTGCCTTCTGGTGTACCATTCAATAACCTGGAATATTTCTAAATTCCATATGAAGACTTTTTCCCAATGCTCACCTTTTCCGGACTACTCAAAAGCAACGTTTTCGCCAGTAATACCGCTTCCGAACGACCAATCATGGCATTTTTATCGATTGCGGTTAATTTGTGGAACATGTAGATTAGAACTTTCATGAACGGTTCAATCTCTTTTCCATCTATGGTAATCTTCTCCACATCAGGAATTCCGAAACGCCACAACTTTTCAACATCACTTCCGTACAATTGAACTCCCTCATCAAGTAGCTCGATGACTATTGAATCGGCTTCAGAACGTTTCGCTCGAACAACGAGCGGGCGAAAACCAAGCTTCACTCTGTTTTTTAGTCCATGTCGCCCACTGACGAACAAGTTGGTAATCTGCAATTATTTTTGAAAATACATTGAATCATTCCCTTACAACTCACTCTCTTCGGACTAACTTCAGCGAATTCCGCCAATTTTTTGACCGCAAATTGGCTGAGATACGGCGAATGTCCCTTTTCAATCATCCCCTCCAAGACATGCTTGTAAATTGTTCTGTGGCGTTCAGGAGAGTTGTGCGGCTTATGATCGGGCAAGAAGTGTGTGAAGGCGTTTCTGATGATGCTGTTTGCAGATTCAGAATTGCCGATCGGATGAGGAAACATCTGGAGGTAAACATATTCAGAATATTTTTTCAGAAAAACTCTTCTCACCGCTTGTACCATTCGTGGCTTCTTGGAATTTGGGACTTCTGGTGGAGATGACATCGTTGACTTTGTTTTCTGTAATTTCGAAAGTTTGAGAAATGATAGACAGGCATACTTGTAATCCGGGCCTTTCCCGGTCCTTCACGGGCCCTGCCATAGTTTCTTGTAGAGTTAACTTTTTGGACCGACTAAATCATATATGATAGAACTTGAAGAGTACGACAAAATGATACAATTCGGAATTCTGTATCTTGTCTATGAACAAAGTTACAGGCATTAAATGGGTTTTGCCCGAACGTGCCGAGCCGGACCTGCTTTTTTCGCTCTGTTTCGTTTGTAACTTTGTTCATTGACAAGATACAGTATTCCAAATAAATACATTTTGTAGTACTCGTCGAGTTCTATCATATCTGATTTAGTTGGTCCAAAAATATTGATCCTGAAAGAAACTATGGGTCCGCGAAGTCCCGGGAAAGGCCCTGATTACAAGTATTTAGACAGGATTTCTTGTGAAGGGAGTGAGAAATTGAGAAAAAAAAAGAAAATGAAATTTTTGGACAAGAGAGGGGAAAACATAGTGCCTCAAGATATCAAGGTGTCGTCAAGCCACAAAACGAGTGGATAGTCTAGGAACACTGCATGTGGGCGGGGTAAAAAAGAACCGTGCATCTACTCGGAGAACAGTAATTGTGGAAGGGTGGTGGATTAAGAAACGTATGGACCAGGTCAGCTAGAGGGAAGACAGGTGACGAAAGCCGATGAGATGATACAATACCGATCAATAAGATGTACAAAAACGTGTTTTTCAGTTGATTTTGACTATTTTCCGGAGTCTGGTGTTCGGCTGTCCAGTTTCCGATTGCATTGAAAATTTTTTAGGATGTAACACGTCCCTAGATTGAAAACTAAGTATTCACAAAATATATAAAATATTTCTAGTTTTTAGTTATTTGCGAATTCCTGAAGGACACCTCTTTTCGGCCAGTTTTTGTACGAAAATGTGAAAAGAGGTGTCTATCAGAAATGAGCAAATAGCTGAAATACTAGGAATTTTCAAATCCCGTGTATGCATAGTTTTCAATCCAGGCATGTAGGAGATTTTTGTAAATTTGAGGTTTTTTGAGGTCGCGGAAGTTTTTCGAGTTTTTGATTTTGTTAAAGTAACTTGCGATTTAGTGTTTTTGAGGTAAAACGAGTACTAGAAGCAAAGCGGTGTTAAAATGAAAGCAGGAAAACTTTTAGTTTTTGGAATATTATTGTTGCAATCTGAAAAAACACCTCATAATTTACAAATCACCGCATTTATGAATCTAGATCTGTTTTACATACTCCAAAGTTTTCAAAGACATTGGATACTTGACAGCCAAACTCTAGACCTGAAAATTTCTGGAAAATGGCCATAATACGGCTTTAACTCATTGATCGGAACTAAACGACAGAGTATAACTCATTGATCGGAACTAAACGACAGAGATCTTGATTGCTCATGATAACAATGTAAAAAACCTATTTTTCAAATATTTCTTAAAATATAAGGAAGAAATTGAATCGGCAACTCAGAATGATGGAAAAAAGAGAACAAATGGCATAAAATCCAACGTTTAGTCATCTCTCAGCATGATTTTTTGAAAGTGTTTTCGTTTCGACAAAGTACTGGAAAAATAAAAATACTTCAGAAAGTTGAAAGAAAGACAAGAAAATACGCCAGAAAAAATTGCGCGTGGTGGCATTGACATCAAATTCACGAGTGCCATAGCGCGCAATTGCACCAGAGGGAGGAAGAAAGGGGACGGGTAGAGAGGAAAATAGAGAAAAATGAGGGAGAGGGGTCAGGTGGCGTTCTTACATGCGACTGTCCGGTGGTGTGGAGGACGCGGCTCTGTGTACTACGGAATGCCAGCAATTGGTAATGTGGATCTTTTATGACCACTATTCAAAAAGGGCTGAACTGGGTACTGTAGAATTCTTCTTTCGAGACGGATATTTTGACACAGAATGTTTGAAACTTGTTTTTGAAAAAAATAACGAAAAGTGGCCATTCGAATTCATTTCATTTGAAATCATTGGGAATTTAAGATGTAAATTTCATTTATTGGAAAGTTAGAATCAGTTGACAACGCAAGTTACCTATAACCAAGAGCTTGTTATTTGAAAAATATTTCCAACATAGATTCAAAAATCATTTGCAAGCCCAAAAACAATTTTTTTTTTCACTCGTGTTTCTTAACAAGTCTAAATCTCTAATTGTATTCAAACTACACAGAAATTCGTCAAAAACAATTATATCCTTCCAGGAAGCGAATGCGTCATCCATACCCACTCAAAATCTGCGAACTTCATTACCCAACTTATCAAAGGTGATACTTTTGAAATTTCGCACCAAGAATACATCAAAGGAATCTACGATCCATTTTCTGGCAAAGCTTTGAAATACTCGGATACGTTGACAATTCCTATTATTGAAAATATGCCAAGTGAGAGTCAGCTTTTGGTGAGTTTTTGAAATTTTAATTTGTGCTAAAAATTTCAATTTGAGTACCATAAACACTCTAATATACGACAGCCCTATCACTGCACTTTGAGCTCAATCATTTGGATTTCTGTAAGATATAACAAAAATGTGTCAACTGATAAAATGTTCGTCATAGGATCACTAATATTTTATCAGTTAACTCATTTTTGATATCTCTTGTAGAAATTGAGATAATTGAGCTTGAAAGTAGAGTGGTTTTCTATAAGAGCGATTACAGTATCATTATATTGTTTATGATCCTTTATTTCTCAGGCAGCGATAATGAATTAAGTAAATTCTGCCCAATAATCTATTACCGTATTGTCCAAGAAAGAGAAAAAAAAATTTTAAAAAACCGAATTCCTATATCAATATCACTTTCCCTCAACCAATTTTTTCCAGGAGCCAATAAGAGGAGTCCTCGAGAATCATCCCCAAGCGATTGCAGTGCTTGTCAGAAATCACGGACTTTTTGTGTGGGGCCCGACTTGGGAGTCGACAAAGATCATGTGAGTGACCTAGTGGACCATTGATTACCGAACTTATTTTTTCCAGGACCGAATGCATCGATTATCTTCTCGAGTTGGCAATTGAAATGGAAAAAATGAGCATTCCGCTGGTCAAAGAAGGAGGATTTGAGAAGGAGGATAATTTGTCGGAGAAGATGCGAACTTTGTTGTTTAGCGACGTGGCATCAGTCTGAGGATTTTTAAAAATTGGTTTTTTTTTGTTATTCAAGGGTGTTTTATTGTATTTCTAGCCAAGTTTAAGTATTGTGATATTTTTTTCACTTTTTCTTACCTCACAAGTTTTTAATGTGATGCATTTTTTTTTGACAAATCTAGTCGGCATTTTTTGAATACAGTATGGACAATAAGATATAAAAAAAAGTGTTCTACATTTGATTTTGATCATTTTCAGGATTCTGAAGCTCGACTGTCAAGTTTCAGATCGTTTTGGAAATTTTGGATGGTTTAAACAGATTTAGCTTGAAAAAGTGGCATTCGCAGAATTTTCCAAAAATTCCTAGTTTTTAAAATATCTACTGTTTCTGAAGAACAAACTTTTTGGTCCGTTTATCTACTGAAAACGTAAAAAAATTCGGAAATTGGCAAATAGCCGAAAAATTAGGAAATTTCCAAAATATCTGTAAATGCAAAGTTCTCAACCCTGGCCTGTTTCACACCCTCCATAGTTTCCAAAGTGATGGGAAACTTGAAAACCAAGCTCCAGAATCTTGAAAATGGTCAAAATGATTGCAAAAAAAAAAAACTGAAAACACATGTTTTTAAACCTCATTGGCCGGTACTGTATGTTTTTTTCAAACACTTTTCAAGTACTTTCCAATAAAATATTTTTCAAAAAAAAATCCGATAAAATGACGTAAACCTTTTCAAATCTATTAGCTACCGAACACCCCAGTGTGATCTTCGATGGGTTTTGAAAAAGAGATAAATCTCGCGGGGAAGCGCAGACATCTAAACAGCACCCCCGATTTCTCAGAGAGGGGCCTCGAAGCTCCAGTTAGTGGTGCTCCCCCTCTACCCGCTCAACTCTTATGATCCCTTCCGACCTATTGATTGTAAAGAAGCCTGATCGGAAGGGTTCTCTTTCTCTGTTTTGATATTTTCTCCCCACTACTCACACCTTCGCTTTTTATCTGTATCATTTGATTCTGTATCATTCTCCACACTTTTCTGATATGTTATGTTTTCAGTAGGAGGATAGGAATACACTCTCAAAATATGTGTGAATCATCCATGATCATAGTTTTTTTATTCGTCGCGGCTCTTTTTCCTTTTTGTCTGTTGTAGTAGTTTTTTTCATTTTAAAATGTGCAAAAAGTTCTTCTCACCTTCTCAAATTTCGATGGCATTCTCTTTCTCGGGCCTAAAATAAGCTTTTACCGAAATAGACAGAGACAATATGTGTCAAACAAGTGTTTTGTTTAGCACACATACACATAAAAAGTTAGCAGACCCGACCCGAAAATTAGCTGAACGAAAAACTTGTTACTAGCCGACGGAACTGCAAATAGAGCTTTTACAGGTGGTGCACACAATGTGTGAAACATTTGAAAGTGTAGACTTTTAGGTAAAAATCAGAAATCGGTTTTTTTTTGAAAAACGACTTTTAGAAAAATGAACTTACCGTAAAACCTGTAATAGAGGGGTCCACAAGCTTTTTAATTGTGCCAATTTATCCCGGTTGTTGATGAAAATATAAAAAAGGTGTCAACTAATAATTTTTTGTCATAATATTTCAAACATTTTATTAGTTGACACATTTTTTATATCTCTCATAGGAGCCGAGATAATTGAGCTCAAACCTGATAGTGTGGGGGTCCTTCTATTACAGGTTTTACGGTAAGAAAATGTCAGAATAACAGTTATAGGTTTCTGTCAAAACTTTTTATAATCATAAAAATTGTTTTCCTTAATCATTAAATCTAAACTGCTAGCCTATTTTCCTTTTTCTCCTTGATGTGGAAGAACGTAATAATCCTTTTTTTTGCCCGCCCGCAAATCCTTTATCCATTAGCTAAGAATCTATCTTCTCCCCAATTAAATTATGTTTCTTTATTCCTCATCACATTCCCCCTATATCTTTTCTAATAAATGAATCTCCACTGAATGGATGAATTGTATCCGTATGAAATTTCTGGATATCAAATGCATTCAGATTCCGCTGCCCACTACCTCTTTCTCATTTTTTTCCTCTTCTTCGCCTCAAAACACTCTCCCGCCGTCAATTTCTCCAAAAACTCAAACCACCCACTTTATTTGCTCATCGAATGTTTGAGACAGTCACCCACCATCACCTCGCACAGGGCTTTTTGTGATCCAATCCACAAACGTTTTGGTAGTAGTTTTTGTTAAAAAATTAGAATTGCAATTCTGGGAAAAAAACAACACCTCTCAGCACCTAATTAAAAATGTCAACAACTCTTCATAAAACTAAACAAAGACAGAAATAAGCGTTCCTGTGTGTGTTGATAGGTTATTTTTGCCTCCCTATGTGTTACCTCTACCTCAACACCAACAAAAAAACACAGCGACTCATGTATTTTGCTTTTTGTCTTTTTTTTTCACAAGAGGGAGGACACAGTACCTGATTATTTCATTTTTTCTAATTTTCCCTTTTCTTTCGTCCTTCATTTTTTATATTTTATGGTTTTCGTGTGGTTTTATAATCCAAATTGTTCCTAAATCTCAGAAAAACTACAATATCGTACTTTTAAATTCATGAAATCATAGAACTTGGTCTCAAGGGATTGGAAAACTACTTCTAGAAAGATTATTGCACAGCAACCTTTCTTAAATGCATAAAACAATGCCGATGCAATTTCCTTGAATTTGGCCTACTGCATTTCAAGAATATACAATAATGGTTCCCCTCACTTTTAAATTTAAATCAATTTATCTCATTTCCTGTGAAAGATATCAAAAAGTGATCAACTGACAAAATGTTAGTGATATTTTGATAAATATTTCGTCAGTTGAACACTTTATGATATCTTCCACAGGAAATGAGATATATGTGCTCAAAGTTGGCAGTCTAGATAACAGTCTTTTTGCTCGTTTACGATTATTTGAACGTTTGATTTCTATAATTATTGACTCATTTCTAGAAATTTCGAAAACTATTTTTTTATCATTTTAACATTAGAAGTGCAAATTTTGTTATCATATTAACAATGAGCACGAGGAAAAAAAGCTTTCGTCATGACTTTTTCAATTTTCAGAATTTTTCCCTCATTTCAATACTCAAAACCCTCTGAAGCGTCATAATCCCTTGTCATATTTCTAGAATCTAATTTTTTCCATTTTTTAGAAAGCTATACACTTGATTAAATTCGTATTTTTAATGAAGCCAACCTCAAAAATCCTACCACTTAACAAAAAAGTTTTCGTGCTCTGATTAAAAATGTCAAGCAATTTTTTTGAACTTTTTTTATTTAATATCAAATGTCTCATCTTTGCTTTCCCATGTTATTATTTATTCGCTCTTGGAAAAATTTGGTCTCATTCTCTGAAAAGCAAAAGCGTTTGACTGATAAAAGGAAAGGCAAATATTAGTCATCACGGGCTGACAGAATCGTCTGTCAAAACTTTAAACAGTAGTCGTCCTCTGGAATTCAGTCCTCCTTCCCTATTTTTTCGATCCTTCATATTATTCATATTTTTCTACCGTACTCTGTAAAAATGAACCATCGCAGGTTCTCGCTTCAAGTCCCAATGGGGACCGAACCCAGTGGAAGTGGTAGGATCAAAGTTGACGAGCACTATCCATCAGGTGAGCCAACCTAGATTTTTTTAGTTCTACAGTAATACCAATAAGACCATTTTTAGAACTTGATGAACCACCTGTGTTCGATGTGAAGAAAATCGAGAACATTAGGGCAAATGTAAAATTTGATACGTTATACCAGGTCACCAAACTTCTTGGAGAGTGAGTCCCAACTTTCTTTAATTTCTCTAAACTATCAAATCCTAAAATTGATAATTTTACAGTGGAAAATTTGGTAAAGTTTACTGTGTTATTGAAAAAGCAACGGGCAAGGAGTTCGCGGCGAAATTCATCAAAATCAGAAAGGAAGCCGATCGTACGGAGGTGGAGAGAGAAGTCTCGATTCTCACTGGTCTTCGCCATCCGCGAATCGCTCAGATTTACGACGCGTTTTACACCACCACCAACGATGTGGTTTTGATTATGGAAATGTAAGTTTGAAGAGGAACACGTGGAGGATATTTTAATATATTTGCTTTGTTGTAAGAGATATGAAAAAGTGGTCGAGAAAATGTTTATTATAATATTGAGAACATTTTGTTAGTTGACCTTTTTTGATATCTTGTGCGGGATCCGAGATAAGTACCGGACGCTGCAATATACAAAAGTTTTTCAATTGATTTTTGCCCATGCTGATCATTTTCAGGAGTCTGGAACTCGGCTGTCAGGCTTCCGATCACTCTCAAAATATTGAAGGTTGTAGGAATTTTATGAAAAATCTGCAAATTCAAAGTTCTCAATCTAGATCTCTTTCACACCCTTCAAGAATTTCAAAGTGATCGGTAACTTGGCAGTCGAGTTGGGGTAAGATTGCTTGAGAATGGCCGGAATGACCGAAAATCAACTGAAAAATACACTTTCTGGATGGTACTGTATCTTTTCTACGATCCACAGTATATTGGCTCAAAGTTGAAATTCACAGGGCCCTTCTATTACAGGTTTATCGGTATTTATTTAACCTTTTTTTTAGTGTTCGAGGAGGTGAACTATTCGATCGTGTCGCCGAGGAATCCTATGAGCTTTCTGAGCTTGCTGTCGTCATGATCATCTGCCAACTGTGTGAAGCCATCGACTACATTCACAAACAAAACATTCTTCATCTAGATGTCAAGGTAAGCTTTCACTGTTCATTCTGTATCTCGTGTGATGGTGTGATGTGCTTGCGGAAGCAAAAAAATGTTTGGAAGATAAAAACCTTAGGGTTCTCTTCCTCTCTTTTCACCGGAAAACAGCTGACAACACACACCCACAGAGGGTCCACAACGTGTCTTTGCCACAGACATGCGGAGAATTTTCTGGTGATGAACAAAAAAATGGAGAGAGAGAGACAGAGAGGAGATGCGTTTTTCTGTGAACATGAGACGTTGTGGGCGGAAGAAGAAGGAGAAAATTGAAAAAAAATTGTGAAGTAAAAGTTGAAATGGCCAACAGGAAATGTGTGAAAAAAATAGATAAAAGCTTGGGTAGGGTTCAAGGGTGAACATCATATAGAAAAAAGTTCCAGGGAGAGAACTAGGGGTAAATTGGAAACATTTATTGTTAAAGTAGTTTGATGATTTTTCTAATGAAAATGTGTTGAAAATTAATCAGAGCCATGAAGTGTAATTATTGAAATTAAATCGTATTTCCTCTGAGCCCAACTTAACTGCAAACTTTGAAACTTTTTCAATTATCTCGATTGCTATGAAAGATATATATGTGTCAATTGATAAATTATTCATCATGATACCTCCAATGTTTTGTCAGTTGACAGATTTTTGACATATTCCATAGGAACCGAGATAATTGAGCTCAAAGTGGACATATAAAGCTATGAGCTCAAATACGGAATAAACGTTTTCTGATGATTTATGATTAAGGATATTATCGAAAATTTGTAAAAGATATAGCCATCAAGTTTATTTTGAAAATAATTTAAACTTTGCTACAAAAAATGCGAACTTTGGGACAAATTTTTTTTTCAGCCAGAAAACATCATGTGCGTTTCTCTAACTGGAAATCGCATCAAGCTGATTGACTTTGGTCTTGCTAGGCACTATGATGGAACTCAGGTATCCATTTTCCCATAAATTTCAAACGAATCTTGTTATTTTGCTCAGGAGCTAAAATATATGGCAGGTACTCCGGAATTCGCCGCACCGGAAGTGATCAAATTTGAAAAGCTCGATTATCACACGGATATGTGGAGTATTGGAGTGATAACTTATATTTTGTGAGTTTTCTGTAAAAAAAAACTGGACCAAAAGTTCACCACTAAGAATTCATTAGACAGCGATTCTCAGAATTGTTTTCTTGACCTCATGGTTCTTGGTTTTCTTTCTTTTTCCATAAATATCAAATACAGAAGAAACGATGAGAATTTTTTGTCTGATGAGCATTTTTTTTTTGTGTCAAAGAACTTTATTCGGTATTTCAGGCTCTCCGGATACTCACCATTTCTTGGTGACAACTTGGGAGAGACATATTGTAACGTGGAAAAAGGAGTGTGGGAGTTCACAGAGGAGTTCGATACAGTTAGTGAGGAAGCGAAGGACTTTGTGACAAAATTGCTGATTTATGATCAAAGGTGATTACTGTTGTGGGTATTATGGGTTTTTGTTGCTAAGCAAAAAACAGTAGTACCTGCTAAAAATTGTTCAAGTGACTTTATCGTCATTCCTCTCGTGGGGGCTCACCCTATACGTAAACTTTGAGCTCAATTATCTCGGTTTTTTTAAAAGATAGCAACGATCTGTTAACTGATAAGATGTTGTTGATATCATGATAAATAAATTATCAATTGACAAAATTTTGGATATTTTTCATAGAAATTAAGATAATTTTATTAGTTGACAGATTTTTGATATCTAGGAATTGAGATGATTTAACTCAAAGTGGGCGTAAAGGCAATTGCGATTCTCAGGGCAAGTACGGTATATGACTTTAACCACTTTCTTACATAGTTTTGTTCATTTTCTTCAATTTTCCTTTTTCCATGATTCTTTTTTTTAAAATGATGTCATATAATATATATATATATATATATCTTTAGCTAGCTTATTCATGATATTCCCCACCCTCACATCCCATCAGGAAGTGGTTTTAACAACTTTTTCTTTTTTGCAGCAAGCGCATGCTCCCACATGAATGTCTCCAACATCCATGGATAGCTAAACACCGTCAAAAGGCGGCGTGCAACACGATTCTGGAGAAACCGCTCAACGCGCCCACACTTGATAACAAGCAAATTATGCGATACAACGCGAGACGAAAATTCCGGGTGGGTTTTGATATTTTTAATGAGTTCATTTGGATTTTTTGGATTTTTCACTCAATTCACATTTAAACTTTCATTTCATAGATCATAGAACTCACTAATTAGGTGAATAGTCTCTCTTGGGGCACACACACTCCGGGTGCCCGTGCGTCACCATGCATTTCATATCAATGAAGTTTGTCGTCCTATTTTTAGTCTAGAGAGGGTCCTCCCCTTATCCTCGCACTTTCTTAGCTCACTTCCTAACCTTTTTTGTCTTTTTCAGCGTATGATAATCTATGTCAAATTCTTGATAGAGATGAATCGGTTAAGAAACTCGCTGAAAACTCGAATGAGTGCCAACGGACACAAGTTCTTCGATCCGCTGCTCAAAATGGCGGAGAAAAAAGAACAAAAGGTAATAAAATATTCATAATCCTTATTTTCTAACAATTTACGTGTGTCATTCTAGATTACCAACGCTATCGGTTCCGTTTCTTCGTCTCCAGCACCAGGGCTAGGATCTCTTGTCAAAATGGTGCGTGATTTATTATCAATTTATATTGCCGGCCATAAATATAGGAAAAATGTGTTTCTCAGTTGTTTTTGACCACTTTCAGAAGTCTGGAGCTCGGCTGTCAAGTGCGGGATCACTTAGGAATTTATGGAGGGTGTATAAGCGACCTAGATTCAAAACTTTGCATTCACGGAACTTTTAAAAAATTCCCAGTTTTCAGCTAATTGCCGTTCTGAAGGACACCTCTTTTTTTCTATTTTTGTGCTGAAGATGTGAAAACACATGTGTCCCTCAAAAATCGGCTAATAACTGGAAAACTGAGAGTTTTCTTAAAATTCTGTAAATGCTAAGTTTTCAATCTAGGTCTGTTTTAAAACTCTCAAAATTTTCAAAGTGATCCGACACTTGACACCCGAGCCCCAGACTTCTGAAAATAACCGAAATCAACTGAAAAGCATAGCTTTCATAATTTTATGACCGGCACAGTAGTTTTGAAGTTCTGAGTTTGTTCTGCTAATTCCGATCATTTCATTCTCTCTCTCCTTTTTTTCAGGCCGTCGATTCCGAAAAGAAGAAAAACGGAGAAGGTGTGAGTCAGACGCCAACAATGTCCGCTGAACCTGAAAAGGTGGAAAAGAAGAAAAAAAAGAAGATTGTCAGTGCCGATGGCTCTACAAAGGTAAGAAAAAACCACACAAAAAAGTTTCAGAATTACTAATTAATACATTGTAGGAGAAAACGCCAAGTATCAAAAAGAAGAAAGTGACAGAGAACAATGATGACGCCAGTCTACGACCACCTCCGGAGTTGTTGACTAAACGAGCCTCCACTGGCGGGGAGAGTCTTTTGGCAGCAGTGAAAGTGCTAAAAAATCTAGAAGTTGCTGAGAATGGGACAGCGCAAAAACGGAAAAGCTTGGCATCGGTAAAAGAGGAGTCTTCGAAGGAGGTGACACCTAAAAAGGATACGCCAGTTTATAAGACACTCGAGACAACTGAAAATGGAGATATCAGAAGAAAGAGTGCCCCAGTAAAGCCAGAATCTGTAGCTGAAAAGCCGCCAAAACTATTGGAAACGGCGCCGAATGGGGAGATCAAGCGGAAAAGTGTGCCAAACAGAGAGACTGAAAAGTCAGACGAGTTGCGCAAGAAGAGTTCAGCTTCAGTTAAAGAAATCAAAACCGTAGAGTTGTCATTGGCTAAACCTGAAACCAATGGAGAGAAAGTTGTCAAAAAGAAGAAGAAGGTGACAACGGTGACAGCGGAATTGGAGAAGCCAAAAGAGGTTAAATCAGTGGCTGAAAAAGAAGTGAAGCCGAAACTACTCAACGGAACAATCGATGTTGCTGAAAAACGTAGAAGTCTCAGTTCCAAACGGGAAAGTGAGAATCCTGTACCTGTTGCACCACTCAAGCCACTACCTGTCTTTGATGCATCACCGAAAGTTATTGCTGCTGAAAAGAAGGAGGTGAAGATCAAGGTGCCAGCAGCAGAGGAGACCGCTCCGGAAACTAAGAAGCCAGCCAGACAGGTATGTGGAGGTTTTGGATTAAAAAGAAATATATAAAAAATTTTAATATTTTTCAATACATTTCGAATTAAAAAAAAATTCTCTGTCTTCCACTACTCTATTATCACTACATTAAAAATTCGAGACTTAATTATAACTTTTATGAAGTTAAAAAGACCAGCTAACCTCAAAAATTTCTATACAGTACCGTTCAACGATGTACAAAACATATTTTTAGTTGATGTTTGGTCATTTTCATTAATTGCAGAAGTCATTAGCTCGGCTTGCAAGTTTCCGATCAGTTTGAAAATTTTAAGGGTGTGAAACAGGCCTAGAATGAAAACTTTTTCGTTTACAGAATCTTTTAAAATCCCTTGTTTTTTTGTTATTTCCTAATATCTAAAAAGCACCTTTTTTCACGCTTCCAATACAAAGAAAGACCAAAAAATGGTGTCTTTCTGAAATCGGCAAATAGCTGAAAATCTACAATTTTTCGAAAAATGCTGCGAATGCAAAGGTTCCAGCCTAGGTGGGTTCTACACCATCCAAAGTTTTCAAAGTGATCGAAATTTTGACAGCCGAGCTCCAGGCTCCTGAAATTGATCAAACGGTCGAAAATCTACAAATCAGTACTGTATGCACCCGTCTGTTTGCCGGTCCTGTTCGATACTGAAAAAGAATTTTAATTCAGCGAAACTCAATTAAACCTGCCAAGCTTGAAAATTTTATGGTAGATCAAATTTGGTTCTTCCTGTGGGTTGGTGGTATTAAATTATAAAAATAGAAAAAATACTCATTGTCTATTCCAGTGCGCACCATTGTCACGCAATTTGAAATTCAATAACTAGTTGCAATCTACAAAAATTAAATTTATATGCGAATCCCAAAATTTTTGAATATATCGAATTAGGGATTGGGTAAATTGTTTTGTAGATCAATTTTTGTCCTATTTTCAAACATTTCGTGGTAGATCAAATTTGTTTTTATAGGTGGTAGATCACGTTTGTACAAAAAATGAAGAAAATAGACGCATCATCTTTTTCAGGGCGCTCTCCGAAAACGCGATAAATCCCTTGATGACGTTCTCAATGCGGCACCGACCCCAACCACTCTCTCCAAGTCTGTTGACACATCAGTCAAGCATTCTGTGGTTGAAACTGTTCATCCGAATGGTGAAGTCGTAAAATCCGAAAAAATTCTGACCAAGAAGAAGGTATCAGTTCTTTTAGTTTTCAAAAACTTTACAATTGTATCGTTTTCCAGAGTTTGAAAACTGAGAAAAGCGTCGATGAGCATCACCCGGTTCAGGTTCATGAGGATAATGCAAAATTGCCGGTATTCTATTTTAAATTTAGAAATTAAGTTATTATTTTTGTACATTTTTAGAAATTGAAAACCGACGTGGTCAGCTTTGAGACAAAACCTGTTAAGAAAACATCAAAGATTGTGAAGCTCATTCCAGACGATGGTACGGTGAAAGGTGAAAAATAAAAATTTAGGAAAAAACAAAAGTAATATTTCCAGACGACAAAAAGTCAACAAAAATTGTGATGACGTCAGAGAAGCAGGCGACAACAACTGTTCAAACTACAACCAGCGTCAAGCGAACTACAAAAAGTTCGGAGAAAAAAGTCGAGCACACATCAGATGGCAAAAGTGTCGAGTCGTCGCAGAAAAAGAATTCACAGAAGGATGACGTCAAAATTAGTCAGGTAAGAAAGTGAAATCAGAGAAAATGATGATTTTTAAAATTTAAATATTCCAGGTGACCACTAAAAAGGAAGAGGATAGCACCAAACCTGAACCAAAGCTCACTGTTAAGAAAAATGTGTTGAAACAGAGTGCCGAGAAGTCTGTATCCGAAAAGGATCACAAAATGACAGAAGGAAATGACCAAGAAAAAGTTGTCAAGAAAAGTAGCATTGTGAAGAACAAAGATGTAGCTCAGGTTTCCGTTCAACAATCGTTGAAAGTATGTTTTGGTAGGGATTTTTGAAACATATTTTCTGATTTTCCAGGTTAATGGTGATCCTTCAAAAGAAGCGAAGGTTACTGGTACCAAGACAATTGTGAATAAAGTGGAGGTCAAAGGAGAGGAAACAATTTGTCCAAAAAAATCCTCGTTGAAAAAGACAACAGCTAAAGTGACTGGAGAGGTAAATTCATTATACAGTACCGTGATTTTCAGCATTTTTTGACCATTTTCCGTGAGTCTGTACTTTGGCTGTCAATTATTCAATCACTTTGAAAGTTTTCAAAGGTTTAAAACAGGCCTAGATGGAAATCTTTACATAGATTCAAAAGTTTGTATTCACATAATTTTTTAAAACTTTCTAGTTTTACAGATATTTGCTGATTTCTGAAAAACATTCCTTTTTGGCCGATTCTTTTACTGAACTCGGGAAAAATGTGCCTTTGAAAAAATTGACAAAAACCGTAAAACTTGTATAAGAAAAGACGGACCTGGAAGGCCCTATCATCTTCTGTGATATTTTGGAATTTTCGAAGCATTTCACACTGAAAAAGTACAAAATGTTCAATTTCAAACAGCGCATTTCAAGAGAAACTATTAGAGGAGCCCTTTTAATACAGGTTTTACGGTAGCTGAAAAGCTAAAAATATCAAAAAAAAATTTTGTGAATGCAAAGTTCCAATTTAGACCTGTTTTAATTCTTTAAAAGTTTTCAAAGTGATTAAAAAACTGACAGCCGTGCTATAGACTTCTGAAAATAGTCAAAATGACCAAAAATCAACTGAAACACATTTTTTGTATATCTATTATCCTTGTCAGAGAAAAAAAAGGTTGAGTCGAAGTGTATGCAATGTTTGTAAACAAATATCTGAAAGCGTAAACAACCGGAAACAGTTGAAACGAGTGCGACAGTAACCCGGCGGGAAAATGTTAAATTTACCTATTTTTTAGTTTTTCTCATATTTTGCAGCAAATTTCGTCGAATATGGTTTGTTTCTCATTGTTTTTTGCGGTATTTTAAAATAAATTCGACGAAATTTGCTGCAAAATATGCGAAAAGCTAAAAAATGAGTAAATTTAATATTTTCCCGACGGGTTACTGTCGCACTCGTTTCAACTGTTTCCGGTTGTTTACGCTTTCAGATATTTGTTTACAAACATCGCATACACTTCGACTCAACCTTTTTTTTCTCTGACAAGGATAATAATTGACTGGTAAAACCATTAAAAAATAACTTCCAGACTACCAACCATCTGGAAGTCTCTAAAGATGGCAAAGTGGGATGTTTGAAGACCAAGGAGACCACAACGGTAATTCACCAACAACGCATATTTTTAAATCGCTGAAATTCAATTTTCAGATGAAACTCTCCCCAGACTCTAGCAGCGATACATCATCCAACAAGAACGTGCGAATTCACCTGACCGATGAACAGTCAGTTAAGTCGAGTGTCAGATCGCATCCATCTAGTATTAGCACCAGAGATAGTTCAGAAGAGAGAAAAAAGGTTAGCAACTAACAAGTTTAGGTAGTTTCAACTATTTCTTCCAGGTTCGCTTCGCCGGCGATGTTGAGAAGTCTCCAACTCAACTAAAACCACCACCACTATTTGGAAACGGTCTAATGAAAATGAAATCCGAGAGTAGTTTGCATAAAAGACAATTGGAGCAAAGTGCCAAAAAGAGCAGCCATGATGATGTCTCTTTACATCGGAAAACATCTCTATTCACTGATGTGGAGTACCAACCGAAAGAAGACTTCTCGTTTGAAGCGCTAAAAGCAAAACTGACACGACGAGTCAGCGATGGATACGATGATGATGGAAAACGTGTAAAGCAAATGGTCAACATTCCACCAACCAATTCAGTTAAGGACAAGTTGCTCCATTTTGAAAAGAAATTTGCGCCAAAATAACTGTTCTCTCTACCTGAAAATATCTGTCTCCTCCTATTTATGAAGTTTCCACTGTTCTTTTTTTCTGAACTCATATCTTATATTTTGGTCTTTACTGGTTTTTCGAAAACTATTCCTTTCCATCCCACCCCGCTTTTTTTCCCCAACGAGTCCTTGTGTTTCAGTTCTTCTTGCTTGGCTCCGAGCTTCTTCCCTTGTCTGTTCTGTATAGACTCTTTTAATTATGATTATTGGTTTATCTGATAGCTTTCTTGCCTGTATCGAGCACAAATAATTAAGATTTGGTTCCCGAAAAATCTGTTTTCAATAATACTGTATTCCTGAAAAACAAGTTATCATGGTTCTTGTCAATAAAACATTGCGATTGTAATTTGTCGTCTGGAAAACCATTAAATATTGACAATTGAAGCCCACTATACTTAAATTTCAGCACAATTATCTCGGTTGCCATTAAAGATATCAAAAAGTGATAAACAGCTAAAATGTTAACGATATTATGATGAACATTTCATCAGTTGACCACTTTTCGGAATCTTTCAAAATAACCGAGAAAATTGAGTTCAACGTGAACGTTTATAACAGGCTTCTGAAACAGCAAATACGGTATATCATACCGTATGGAATTATGGACCAAAAAAAGTGAGTAGCGTTTTCAGGTTTTGTTTCAGAGTAACAATGTTTGAAAAACTATGTCATTTGAAATGTTCAACTCTGTTGTGAAATGCATTGGCATGACCTGTCAAAATTTAAATTCTGAAAAATAGTTCCGAAAAAATTGAAGGTTATTTAAAACGATTATATTCCTCAAATTAGCTATTTTAAGGAAGTTCAGATTCTCATAAATTCTTGTATTTTCTTTTATTTTTTTTTTCAAATTATTTGGTAAATTCTGATTCTCTAGGATTTTTAGAAATTCCGATAATTTCCAAATTTTCAA
This sequence comes from Caenorhabditis briggsae, assembly GCF_000004555.2. Lineage (NCBI taxonomy): Eukaryota > Metazoa > Nematoda > Chromadorea > Rhabditida > Rhabditidae > Caenorhabditis > Caenorhabditis briggsae. The sequence goes on along the minus strand of NC_013491.2, from coordinate 3,611,599 downwards.
CTTTTTGTTGAATTTCAGGATTTAAAAAAAATTGAAAACGTAACGAGAATATACAATCACCAGCCTTCTGTTTGCCGCGCCTCCGGCGCTAATTGCTCGTCGCTCCACTCCTCACTTTTCGATTTTTCTTTCCCACACTGTAGAACATCCTTTCATTTTAAAACCCAAAGCCGGACAGACTGATATCGGAACGGACAAGACGCGTCTAGCGTTTTATATATAAAGAATATATTAATTAAATTTTATATTATATCTTTTGATCTCCAAATCTTGCCTAGCTACAATATTAACACTTGAAACAACGCTCTTTCATCTTCCCATAAATCGAGCCGATCAAAAAACCATGTATCAGAAAAAAAGGAATAAAATCCAAAAAAAAAAAATGCTTTTTCAACAAAATGATTCACAACTTTCGATTAAATTTTCACATCATACATACAACAAAAAGTGCTTATAAAAAGATCGCCCGACCTTCATATCTTTACAAACGACCACAAAATGCGTTCTCTTCTTGTACTTTTGGCCCTCGTCGCTGTTGCCTACTCACAAAACCGCTTGAACTGCGGATTCTGTAAGTTTTATTTTCTTTTTATTTCCAAAACATCTAAATTTGTAGCTTGCTCCCGCCGCACCGTCGTCAGCGCTATCATTGATGGCCAGCCTGGAACTGCTACTTGCTCGGAGAACACCAGCCCAACCAGATGCTCAGGATGTTGCGAGGCTAGAGCTCTTCAAGAGGGACTTTCTGTGGTGGGACATTTTGATATTTTGTGGTAAAATTTGATAAGTTTAGAACAACGCTGCTGGATTCATCTCCAACGACCAGAGAACCTGCGTCTGTTGCTTCAACAACACCAACAGAAACTGCCAAGGAGGAAACACCTTCTTTGATGGAAAGTAATTAATTTTTTGGATGATTATTCAATAAATCGCATTTCGCTCATTTTTTTCCTTCTGGTGCAAGGTCTATAAGATTTTGACTACCGGTATTCTTTAAAACAGTACACGGAGTTTTTTCAAATTTAGAAACATTGTCAACTTTGAGCTCAAATATCTCAATTTCTGTAGAAGATATCAACATTTTGAAGACTGATAAATTATATACCATGATATTATCATAATGTCATTATTTGGCAAATGTTTGATATCTTTCTCCGGAATTGAGATATGAGAGCTCAAAGTTGATAATTTGAGTGGGCTTCTATTATAGGAAATACGGTATTTTGAAGCAAGGAAGATTACGTTTTGAAAAATCAAAACGCAGATTTTCATCTGCTGTCATACTAACTTAGTTGGTTCTATCTCTGCCCTAGAATTATGCTCTTTTCTGATAACAGGTCTTGAATCTTTCGACTAGAACCATTGAACGCAGACATGGAGCTAAACGCTGTCTATTCCATAGGAATTCCTGTGGGTTCTCCTAATTTGTCAATGGCGTGTGTTTTACTTATTGCTTTGCGCAAGAAACAGTCAGCCGCTAACCACTACCTGCTTCTTCTCCTGGTGTGAACATTTGATCTCTAACGTGCGTAACTTTGTGTATGAGAAGCGGTGCACCGCCCTAACACATACAGGACTTATTTAATCTACTGTCATTGGATACCTATTAAAAAAAGCGCTTTCCCGAGCTTCCTGCACAAACAGATTGTTATCGACCGGTGACACCTTCCAGCAGATGTGCACTTCTTATCTTGAATCTATTTTGAGCTTTTATCCTGCTGTGCTTATCGTCTCACATCTCTCCGTAACTTCGCACATGAGAAGCGGTGCACCGCCCTAACACATACAATATTTATCTGAGCTTTCAAGACAAAAAGATTGTTATTGAGCAGTGACACCTTCCGCCAGATGTGCATTTCTTATCTGATGCGCTAAATCTTTTTGAGCATAACTTCTTGATCTCTCGCGTAGATATGATTGGCTCCGCCCATTTCCTGACAACCACGTTTTGGCAGCTCTTATTCAATTTAGTTCAGGCATCCACAATGTCTATAGATTTCTTTGGTTTTCCTGTTTCTGTAATTGACAGAATTGCTGGCGAATTGCATCTCGCTGATCTGTAAGTTCTTATATATCACTTATTTATAAGTATTGGATCTTTTTTCAGTCTCAATTTGGGAATATTATCAAAAAGATCGCGACAGGTTTCGAGACTTGCTCTTCGACCCCCCCCCCCCCCCCCCGGCCCCCGAGTTCGAGGAATCACAACTGGAGAAATTCAAAGATTACATCAAACAGTACTTTCCTCTATTTACTGGGAATCTGAAGATTGCAATTTCATTCAAACATCTCGGAAGCTCCAATTTTGTTGCCGCTATCCTTGACATTGTGCACCTGTCAAAGGTTCCAGTAACGAACCTGATCTTGGAAGAATATACTGGTAATCAGCTAATTATGAAATCAATTTCATTGTGCAGTGAAACAACTTCATTGAGTCTGATGTGCCGACCAACAATCTACGGGTTTCGGGATGAAATCGGGAGATCTCTGGCCAACAAAGTCCTCGGAAGTCAAAAATTGGAAACTTTTTTGGTCAAAGTGGGTCACACCGGAAATTATAATGAAAAACTTCAAAAAATGCAAGGAACTCTTGCTCCATAACAGCAGCTTTGATCAATTGGACGTGATTCGCATTTTGAAACATTGGAAAACGGGATCTTCAATCCGAAAATTGCGCTTGAACGTCGGTCAGAGGTGGTACGGAGCACAGATTTTCAGAGAACTCGAGGGCGATTATTTTTTCGATGGATTTCGTCCATTTCCTTATCAGTTCATGTGAGTTTTCTTGTCGATATTTTCAGACTCCTCAACCAAAAAAGTTGTTTCAGGGTTCCAGCGATGCTGCCAAACTGTTTCGTGATCGCACAAGACAATACCGGAGTTCGAGCTGTTATTGCGTACCAGGACAACGAAGCTCACGGCACGTTGGTCCTCGATTGTGATTCACCGTTGTTGCAGTACTAAGAATGCTCGAGCAGGCAATTTCTTGTGTTTTTTTTTGAATTCATTCAATCAAAATAACTCCCCTTTTATGGATCATCTCGACGTTAGCCCTCTTTTGATGAAACTTCAGTTTTGTATATTTTTGTATGCCTCGATTTCCTCTCTTCACTGTTGTATGTTTTCCCAGATATCAGCTCTTACCATGTTCTCAATTCGGATTTTTTGCAATTGTTTATATGAACCACCCCCCTGTAACCTAAACCATGTCTCTCCTTCTCACCCCAAAACCCCATGCCGTAATTATTCTTGTAATGGTCCTCAACTTGCATTTTTTCACCACTTTCCTAAACATCAGCTTTTCCTCGTTTCACAATTTCACCTTCTTTTTTTCAAAGTTTTTATGAGCCGACTTTCTGCTTGACTTTATGACCCCAAACGTATATTTTAATGAATTCTCCTGTACAGTAACTCTTATCAAATAAAGCCTCCAAATAATAAGAAATCTATCGCTAATCGTTTCAGGGAAGCATGACTGAAATGAGTGATAATAGTTATGAAGCCAGAAAATATTTTCAAAGAACACACTCGGTACTTTCATTAATCTTAAATACCGTAAAACATGTCATAGAAGGGCCCCTCACTTCAAATTTTGAGCCAATTTCTTTCGGTTCCTATTGAAAATATGAAAAAGTAGTCAACTGATGAACTGTTTATCATAACATCACTAACATTTTATCAGTTGATACATTTTTGTTACCTTTCTTGGTAATTGAGATAATTGAGCTTAAACTTGGCAGTGTGGAGGACTCTCAATGATAGGTTTCACGGTATGGAACCAATTCTTTTGCACCAAATAGTTTACAGAGATCAAATCTTTGATTTGCATAGTTGGGCGCAGATACTGAACCAGACGCTATCTTTTCCATCGAAACTGTGACACCGACCAGTGACACCACCATCGACTTTAGAAATCTTTGATTTCAAAAGTCGACAAAATATGATAATTCTTTGAAATACTTATGAAATCGTACGGAAAAAAAAACTAAAAGTTAAGTAATTTTCAGTTTAGAAACCAAAAATCGGCCAAAAAAATTCAAAATTTCAAAAGTCTAAAGGGGTTCAAAACTTATTGCACGCCTGAAAAGATGTCTTTTGCGGAGACACCAAAAATGGAGGAAAAAAATTTTGTTCTAGGGTTATTTCACATTTGAAATTGAACTGTATTTACAGTGTATAATATACGGGGCTCCAAACTTATTAAACGCACAATATAAGCTCAATTTTCCAATTTCCGTCTCACGTATGAAGTCAAAAATTGAGTGTACTCAAAAGTGACCACCTGACTGATAGATTCCAATTTGATCTTATCTAAAAGCACCGGTTCCTAGAGTATCAGATGCTAGTTAATTCAAAAAAAGCAAATAATTTAAAAAAAACGATAGCAGCAATCTTTACTTATCTCTATTCACCTCAGCTTCTTTCTCAAATTATGAAAATAATGTTCTGCTGCAGTGGTTACAACCAACATTCACGCTTCCTGGACTTTTTGGACGCACATTTGCCCAAATATTCTCTATCACAATGCTATCGAGATTTCTCGCCCCTTTCTCTTTTCCATAAACGTGTGTAGTGCTCGTAAACGTTTTGGAGAAGAGAATAGTAGTTCGTCGTTTCTTAGTTACCACTCCGCCTATTCCCTCTATTTTTAATAACGCACATTGTCGTTTTTCCCCATTTAAATCCGGATAAGGCCTCCCTTCCACGAAATTCCACCCTTTCTAAATTCCAAAATTCGTCTCTTTCACTCTCTGTTTTCATTCTCCTTTTACACCAACGTGATTACCATTCTTGTTCTCTTCACACATTCTAAGAAACCCTTTGATGTGCACATGACTTTTGAATTTTTTTTACAGAACAAGAATGCCACTTGCTTTCACCCGGTTTCCGGGTGTGGTTAAAAAAGAAATTATGGAGTGCTACGATTTGTGAGATGTCGTTCTGCAAAATTTATGCTGTCACTTGTGTTCCAGATAATGAAGCGATCGTCCGAACGTGCCACTCAAAAAAGCAAGGCATCTCAAGCTCCACTGTCAACCAACGGAGAATTTCAAGAATATTTTCGACTTCAAGACGCCTTTCTCTGAAAGTTTGGAAAACGAAATACTCCAGATATTATCTTCCAAATGGGTCTCAGCCTGGCATGTGATCAATGTTTTCAACAGATGCCGTGAAATCATTCTTTTGGATTCATATAGTCGGAAGTTATCGAAATTCTGAAAAGCTGGAAAACTATCCGATATCTGGGTTTACATTCGAGCTGGATCGGACGAAGACTTCGGAGCAAAAATGCTAGAGATCCACGCTGAACCTGTTCCAGAGGCAGTCAATGGGGATGTCAACATGTATATTTGTTATTAAGATACAAAAAACGAAGTTATGTATTTTACAGTCCTTTTGCTCTTTTTTCCTGGCTGCTCCGACAAGAGAACACCGACGCCGAAGTTTTGATCTCCATCGAACAGACTCAACACAATAGTGGAGAAATGTTTTTCACGATGAAAGAGGAATTCAAACTTGCATCGGAAGAAAATGTTCCTGTCTAATTGTTTAGATTTACATTGTTTCGGTTTTTTGAGCTCCACCCCCATATTTCATGTAAAACTCATAATTTGGCAAATTCGCAGTTGTTTCTGATTTTTTCATTCGATTTTTCAAACTCCTCCAACTGGCCGGGCCGGGCCCGGCTGGAGAAAACTTATCCCGGCCCGGATTCCGAATATTTCAAAACATTTGCTGTAAACTTTTGATACATTTTTGTCGAAATAATCATTTTAAAGCACGAAATTTATCCCATGACCCTTCTTAAACCTGAAAACAAAGCAATTTTAATAAAATGTTTCCAAAAATCCAGTTTTCTCTCAAAACTCTTAAAAATTTGACTCTTAAAAATTTTTGCCTCAAAAACCCGGGCCAGTGAATATTCCTCAACCGGCCCGCGACATGCATGGTTACAATCACCATTTACGGTACCTAAACTTTCCAGACACACATTTGCCCAAATAATCTCTATCACAATGCCATCAGATTTCTCGCCCCTTTCTCTTTTCCACAAGCGAGTGCAGTGGAGACGGGAATAGTATTTCGTCGTTGCTTAGTAACCACTCCGCCTATTTCCTCTATTTCTAATAACGCGACACATTGTCGTCATTCCCACCTAAATCCGGAAAAGGCCTCCATTCCACGATTGTCCACCCTCCTCCCTTCAGGTATCCCGATATTCCACCCCGCCCCCACCCTTAAACGGAAATCAATTTTTATCTACTAACCACCTCTTTAACTCTCCGTTTTCATTCTCAGATTAGACCAACGACATTTTCATTCTTGTCTTCTTTACACGTTCTACAAAACCCTTCGATGTATGCTTAACTTTAGATATTTTTTTGCAGGACAAGAATGCCGGTTGCCTTTACTCGTTTTCCGGATTTAGTTAAAAAAGAAATTCTGGATCTAATGAATTGCTACGATTTGTGAGTTCTCGCTCTGCAAAAGTTTTCAAGTGAGCCTTTGTTTTCAGATTCAGCTTCAGTGAGACTTCAAAACGCTCTCGTTCTCTTTCACAACGATCAGCTAAGCTTCATAAAGGAAACATGGAAATGATGTTCGGCGTTTTAACAGAAGCATCATTACGTTTTCCTTATTTGAAGTTGACGTATTCAAGTACAAGTCACTCTACTCACGAACTGCCAACCAGCCTATATTTAAAGTTCAAGGATTCAAAATTTGAGCACCTGGAAAAATATCTGAGTGTTTGTCATTCTTCTCTTTTTGTCAACATGACCATCAGTATGGTTTTCTATTGTGCACCACCTTTCGAAACTGCTTTTCTTACTCTTGAACATCTCGCTCAACTTGGCTACGCAATGGAAGAATGTGATATCCAGTCTGCTCCAGATAACGAAGCGATCGTCCGAACGTTGATGATTCTCAAAAAAGCAAAGAATCTTTATCTCAATTGTGAACCAACTGAGGATTTCAAGGATTCTTTCGACTTCAAGACGCCATTCACCGGAAGTTTGGAAAACGAAAAACTCCTGATTTTGTCTTCGAAATGGGTTTCAGCATGGCATGTGATCAATGTCTTCAACATGTGCTGTGAAATCACTCTTTTCGACTCATATTTCGAGGAGTCGGAGGTCATCAAAATTTTGAAAAGCTGGAGAATTGGTTCATCTATAAAATATTTGAGATTAGCATTTGTTCCAGCTGGATCGAACGAAGACTTTGGAGCAAAAATGCTTGAGATCAACGCGAAACCTGTTCCAGAGGCAGTCAATGAGGATCCCAACATGTAATTTTTTTCAAGATACAAAAAACAAATATATGTATTTCCAGACCAATCCCTCCCGTTCGCTCTTCGTGGTTACTCCAACAAGAGAACACCAATGTCCAAGTTTTGATCTCCATCGAACAGCCTCAACACAATAGAGAAAAGATGTTTTTCACGATGAAAAAGGAAACCAAACTTTTATTGGAAGATAATATTCCCGTTTAATAGTTTGTATTCCAATTATCCTTATTTTTTGAGCCCCTCCTCCCATATTTCATGTAAAACTCATAATTTTGGCAAATTCACAGTTGTTCCTGTTGTTCCGGATGTTCGATTTTTTAAACCTCTCTAGCTACATGATTTTTCAGCTTGAACCCCCCACCCCCTCCCCCTTGATTTCCGAATTTTTTAACCTGATTTTTTCAAACTTCCCCTTGATTTCCTGATTTTTTGACATTCCCTTAATTTTATTGGTTTACACTGACTTCAATACACTAATTTCAATACACTTTATTATCTATTTTTCGGAATTTACAAAATGTTTCTCTTTTCAAACTCATAACGCTGGATTCAGTATTTGATACTGTATCAATCCGACAGCTGTCATAAACCATGACACATGGAGAATGGTGTTTGTCCTCACTCTAGATGACCTAGTACGGTATTCTACCGTGTTTTCTCTTTTAAATTCCTCTTTCCAAGTCTAAAGGAGAGAAATCTCCCCCGCTCACACGTGCAAGAGGTGCTGACTACAGTATCCGCGCGCGAAACTGTGTGCGCGCCAAAACGCGTCTCTCTTCTCTCTCTCTCTCGGCAATTATCATGTTTTCTTCAGTTTTCGCAGGTGTTCGCTCACGATTGGTGACGACCCGTTAAAGTGTTGCTCATTGTTACAAAGGTTTTAAGAGTTTTATTGAGTAAAATCAATAAATATTGGTTTCCTAGAGTTTTGAGTTTTGAGTGTCTTTCAGGTTTTACAGGTTACAAAAGGTCTTTTTGAGTGCGCGTTGTAGTAAGTTTCTAGTGAGATTCTAGTTTCTTTCTCTGCGTGTTTTAGGTTACATTGGGTTTGAGTGCTTAGGTTTCTTTTGTGTCTATTGAGTGAGTGCATCGCGTTTTTCTGTTGCACTCTCTGCGTCTCTTAGTGTGTAATAGTAACTTCGCGTACTACCTATTAGTGTCTTCTAGCAATTTGTATTACTACTTGAATAATCATGAGAAACACTGAACTAACATAAGATATATAGAGGTATTGGAGTGCCAGATGTAGATAATTGAGATTGGTTTATAGCTGATGAGTGAGTGTCTCTTTGCCCGTTGTCTTCCTGGGAGCACAATACACTCTCGATGCACTTCGCTTTCATTGTTACGACCAAGATTTACGGTACCAAATTTCTCTAAAGATCGTTATTTTTGTTCCACAAACTTGCGTGGTATTGGATAACCCGCTGGAGACGTGAATAGTAGTTCGTCGTTGCCTAGTTACCACTCCGCCACTTCCCTCTATTCTCAATAACGCGCATCGTCGTCTTTCCCACCTAAATCAGGACAAGGGTCTGTCTGTAACCCCTACCCCCTACCACTCCGCCTCTTCCTCTTATTTCTAATAACGCGCATTGCGAATAACGTCTTTCTCACCTAAATTCGAACAAGGGTCCGTCTGCGTCCCCCACCCTCTGCACGAAAAGTCAATAGCTGTCTACGAACCACCTCTTTCACTCTCTGCATTCGTTCTCAGTCAGACCAGCGTGATTATCGTTCTTATTTTCTTCTCAAGTTCTACTACAGCCTTCGATGAATACTTAAATTTAGATAATTTGACTTTTTACAGAACAAGAATGCCAGTCGCCTTCACCCGTTTTCCGGATTTGGTTCAAAAAAAAATTCTGGATCTAATGAATTGCTACGATTTGTGAGTTTTCGCTCTGCAAAATAAAAAAAAATGAACTTTTGTTTTCAGATTCAGCTTCAGTGAGACTTCAAAACGCTCCCGTTCAATGTCACAACAATCAGCCAAGCTTCATGAAGGAAACATGAAAATTTTGTACGCCACTGGAAGAGAAACATCACCCGATTCGCCCTATTTAGATTTGACGTATTTAAGTACAAGTCACTCTGTCCCCGAGTTGCCCATCCGCTTGGAGTTCAAGGATTCGAAATTTGAGCACCTTGAAAAGTATTTGAATGTTCGTCATTGCTCTCTATTTGTCAACATGTCCATCAGTATGGATTTCTATTGTCATGCGCCTCTCGAATCTGCTTTTCTTGCTCTTGAACAACTTACTCAACTTGACTATTTGATGGAAGAATGTGTTATCAATTCTGTTTCAGATAATGAATTGATCGTCCGAACGTTGTTGTCACTCAAAAAAGCAAAGAACCTTAGGCTCATGTGTCACCCAACTAACGATTTCAAAGAAAGTTTTGATTTCAAGACGCCATTCACCGAAAGCTTGGAAAACGAGAAGCTCGAGATTTATTCTTCTAAATGGGTCTCAGCTTGGCATGTTATAAATGTTTTCAACAGATGCCGTGATGTCAGTCTTTCGGACTCATATTTCGAGGAGTCGGAGGTCATCGAAATTTTGAAAAGCTGGAAAATTGGATCATCTATCCAATATTTGAGATTAGAATTTGTTCGAGCTGGATCAAACGAAGACTTTGAAGCAAAAATGCTTGAGATCAACGCTGAACCTGTTCCAGAGGCAGTCAATGAGGATCCCAACATGTAAATTTCAATTTAAGATATAAAGAAAAATTTATGTATTTTCCAGACAAAATTTTTTCGCTTCCTCTTCCTGGTCACTCCATCAAGACAACAGCGATGTGGAAGTATGGATCACCATTTCAAGTTATCCTCAGAACAGAGATCATGTGGGATTCGTAATGATAAACAAACTTCAACCGGAAAATCTTTGATTTTGGTTTTTTGTACTCGAATTTTTTTCTTTTCATCCCCCACATTTCATGTAAAACCAATCATTTTAGCAATTTAACAGTTGTTCCTGATTTTTTGACCTGAATTTTTAAATTCCCTCCAATTTTCTAATTTTTTAACATGATTGTACAAAACTCCCCTTTAATTTACTGATTTTTTCGAGCCGTTTTTTTCTACTCCCCTCAATTTCCTAATTTTTATCTGAGTTTTTAAAACTCCCTCTAACTTCTTGAATTTTCAACTTCATTTTTTTGAACTCCTTTTAATTTCCGATTTTTTTTCCTATTTTTTTTTTCAAACTTCCCCTTGATTTCCTGACTTCTTGACATTCCCTTAATTTTGTTGTATTACACTGAATATATCTATTTTCAATACACGTTATTATCTATTTTTTGAGATTCATGTTTTCAAAATAAGCCAATTTAGAGAACATTCTAAAGAGCTTTCTGAACGACATTCCCTTAGTAGTCACACTGTTTCAATCCCACAGCTGTCATAAACCATGAAACACGGAGAATGGTGTCTACTCTTACTCCAGATAACCGATTCAGTGTCTATTGGCAATTTGTTAGGTACTGCTCTAACAGTCCTGATGGAACGTATTGAGAAACACTAAACTAAGATAGATAGAAACATTGGGATGCCATATTAGAATAATCGAGATTGGTTTGTAGCTGATGAGTGACTATCTCTCTGTCTGTTGTCTGCCTGGGATTGTGGTAGTGACTCACCCGTTTCTCCCGTGTTTTTCTACACACGCACAATGCCGTCTAACCCCTGATGACAAAATTTCTGCAAACACCACCACGAACAATTGCTTCAATTCAAAAAGATATTTTTTCTACGAACCATTTAGATGTCTCTCTATTTTCATTTTCCGTTTGAATCGACATAATTTTCATAATCGACTTCACCCGTTTTATTGGGGTTTTGGTTTTTGTACTCGAATTGCTTTTACATTTATACTCCGCCTCCTCATTTAATGTAAACATAGTTTTGGCAATTTGACGGTTGTCCCTGATTTTTTTGACCTTACTTTTTAAATTCCTTTTTCCTTTCCGAGTTTTTAACCAAATTTTTTAAAAATTCTCCCGATTTCCGAATTTGTGGATATTCCCTTTATTTTGTTGCATTAGACTGAATATATCTAACTTCAATACACGTTTTTATTTATTTTCTTGAGATTTATGTTTTTAAAAAATTCTAAACCTTTATCTCGGTATTTGATACCATTACAGTTGTCATTGCCGTTAGACATTCCTTAGTCATACTGTATCAATCCACAGCTGTCATAAACAATAACACACGGAGAATGATGTCTTCTCTCATTCTAAATGGCCTACTTGGTGTCTATTAGCAAATTGGTACTACTCTAATAGTAACATTGGGATGCCAGATTAGAATAATCGAGATTGGTTTGTAGCTGATGAGTGACTATCTCTCTGTCTGTTATCTGCCTGGGAGCGCAATACAAGAAGAATGCTCGAAATTTACTATTTTAGCACATATTGTTTTTTTTTTTTGAAAAACAAAACATAGAATTGTGCTAGTGACTCATCCGTCTCTCCCGTTTTTCCTACACACGCAAAATGCCGTCTAACCCATGATGACAAAATTTCTGTAAACACCACCACGAACAATTGCGTCAATGCAAAAAGATATTTTTTCTACGAACCATTTACATGTCTCTCTGCTTTCATTTACAGTTTCAATGAACAGTTTCAATGAACATAATTTTCATCTATTTGTTTCTTTTACAGACTAAAATGCCAATCGACTTCATCCGTTTTCCGGAACTGGTTCAAGAAAAAATTTTAGACCTTCTGGAGTGCTACGATTTGTGAGTTTTGTTCTGCATAATTTTTATAATGAACTTTTGTTTTCAGATACAATTTCAGCGAGACTTCCAAATGGTCTCGTTCACTTTCAATAAGACCAGCCAAACGTCACAAAGGACAAATGGAAGTGAAGTTCAGCAGGAAGAAGTATTTGGAATTGACCTATTCAAGTTCGAGTCACCCTCATGAAGACCTAAAAATCAGCTTGGAACTCAAGGATTCGAAGTTTGAAGACTTGGAAAAGTATCTCAGCGTCCGGCATTCTACTCTTTTCGCCAATGTGACGATCAGTCTTTTTTACTCCTGTTCGGCACCTTTCGATTCGGCTTTTCTCACTTTGAATCCACTGCTCAAACTTGCTCAACTCGGATATTCGATGGAAAAATGTTCTATGTGCGGTGTTAAAAACAATGAAGCAATCGTTCGAACGTTGACGGCTTTCCGGAAAGAGAAGGATGTTCAAATGTCGTTTAGGCCTACTAAGGATTTCAAGAATTTCGATTTTGTGACGCCTTTTTCCGGAAGTCTCGAAAACGAGCAACTTCAAATAGATTACACGAAATGGGTCTCAGTTTGGCACATCTTCAATGTTTTCAATAAATGCCGTTTTGTTTATCTTGGCGGACATTTCCCGCTGTCTGACGTCTCGAAATATTGAAAAATTGGAAAGCCGAATCTTCAATCCGATCCTTGGAACTAAAATTCCAAGCTTGGTCAAATGAAGAATTTGCAGCAAAAATGGTTGAGATGAATGCAGCACCTGTTCAAGAGGCTCCCGAACGGTAAACGTCTGATTGAGATACAATTAGAAATATAATATTTTCAGACGGAAGGGTTACACTTCCTCCTCGTGGATGCTGAATGTGAGACAAAAAAACACTAGAACGGAACTATGGATTACAATCGGAACTTATTTGAAATTCAGATATACTAAGCATTTTACCATGCAAGTTAAAAAATTCATACGCGCATCAAAAAAAGTTTGATTTTGATTGTTTGTATTCGAATTGTTTCTTTAATCATACTCCCACTTCATTTTTCACGTGACCTTTATTAATTTGGCAATTTGACAGTTGGTCTTCATTGTTAACCTTATTATTCATCTGATTTTCCTTTAATTTCCGGATTTTCCAACAAGATTTTTAAATCCCCCTTAACTTCGTTTGTTTACTTTGAATACATCTCTCTTCAATAAATTTTACAATCCATTCTTCGAGATTTATGTTCTCAAAAAAAAAAACTAAAAGTGTTTCGTTCTGAACTCTGATTCTGGATTCAGTATTTGAGAGTCGTCCAGTTGCCATTCCCGTTAGACAATCCTTAGTCACACTGTATCAATCCGACAGATGTGATAAACCATTACACACGGAGAATGGTGTCGACTCTCATTTCAGATGACCTATTCGGTGTCTATTGGCAATATGTTAGGTGCTACTCAAATAGGGATTCTTTTACAACTTTCTCTTGATTTTCTGATTCTTTCAGCTGATTTTTTAACTCACCTTAATTTCATTGAATACTTTGAATACATCCCTCCTCAATACATTTTATCATCCATTATTTGAGAGTTACATTTTCAAAAAATCTAAACGTTTCTCTTTCCAATATCATGATCTTGAATTCAGTATTTGGTACAACGTTCTACGGAAGCCTTCGATGTATACTTAACTCTAGATAATTTGATTTTTTTACAGAACAAAACATTCAGGATGGCATACACTTCATACTTTGAAGCACTGGAAGAATGTCAGCTAAGTTCCTTGGAGTATCGCAGGCTCTATAATGATTTGGTCTACACGTATAAAATTATTGTTTCCAATGAAATTATCATGGAGGTTCCAATTTTCGAAATATTTAATCATACTGGATCATTGCGACGTCACAAATACTATCTCAAATCACTCATCAAGAACTCAACAAAAATATCTTCTCAATTTCTCTCTAATAGAGTAATCAGATGTTGGACTCTCTTTACCCGCCGAAGTGTTTCCGGTGAAGCCCTGGTCAGCGGCTTTCAAAAATCGACTATTATCCTGTGATCTAAAACATTTTCTTGTCTTGAATTAAACTATTTACTAACTCGGTTTTCCATCTACCATTTACTACAAATGTATGTCATTGTTATATCTCCTAGGGTTTTCTTCCCTTCGTTCAAATAAATAAATAAAATTAAATTAAAGAACAAAAATGCCAGTTGCCTTCATCCGTTTCCCGGATTTGGTTAAAAAAGAAATTCTGGATTTCATGGAGTGCTACGATTTGTGAGTTATCGCTCTGCAATATTTTACAAGTAAGCTTTTGTTTTCAGATTCAGCTTCAGTGAAACTTAAAAACGCTCCTCGAAACTTCATAAAGGCAACATAAAAATTCAATTGGTCTGGGAAGTAGTATCATCGAGCTTACCTTGTTTGCTGTTGACGTATTCAAAAGCAAATTACCCTGTTCTCGAATCGGCAATCAGCGTATATTTAGAATTCAAGAAGTCAAAATTTGCGCACCTCGAAAAATATCTGAATGTTCGTCATTCTTCTCTATTTGTCAATATGACCATCAGTATTGATTTTTCTCGTTGGACACGTCACGAATATTCTTTTCTTACTTTTGGACATCGCGCTCACCTTGGCTATCAATATTTTCAACAAGGTATCAATATTTTGAGCAGATGCCGACTCTTGAAGGCTCATATTTCGAGGAGTCGGAAGTGATTGCAACTTTGAAAAGCTGGAAAATTGGATCATCTATCCAATATTTGAGATTAGAATTTGTTCGAGCTGGATCAAACGAAGACTTTAAAGCAAAAATGCTTGAGATCAATGCTGACCCTGTTCCAGAGGCAGTTAATGGGAATCCGAACCTGTAAATTTTTTATTAAAGGAGGCCAGACACCAAAAAAAAAATTTTTCCTGATAATTTGCATAGAGAACACCCATGAGGGGTTGAACTCATGACAGGCAGCTCAGGGGTACAGCGCCGCTACCGGCTGAGCTACGGAGGCGCGAAGGCGCCTGACGACCGATGGTCTACATAAGCGCGGCGCGATTTCGTCCCCCGAACTGTCCCCCGAAATTTTTGCTGTCTCGCCTCCTTTAAGATACAAAGAGCGAAATTATGAACTTTTCAGCCCAAATCTCGATGTTTCTTCCTGGTCACTCCATCAAGAAAACAGCAATGTGGAAGCATGGATTACCATTGCAAATTTCACCGCTGACAGAGAACATGTGCATTTCACTTTGAGAAACAAACTATTCGAACCGGAAAATCTTTGATTTACCTCCATTTTTCATGTAAAACCCACAATTGTGGCAATTCGGATGTTGTTTTCGTTTTTTTTTTAAATCTGATTCTTTTGAAAATCTTTTCAACTCCCTATTTTATCAACTGGTTTAAATTTCCTGATTTTTGAACTTATTTTTTGAAACTCCCCTTAATTTCCTGATTTTCAACTTGAGTTTTTCAAACTTCCTTTTGATTTCCTGATTTTTTGACATTCCCTTAATTTGGTTGAATTACACTGAATGTATCATATAACTTCAATGCAGTTTATTATCCATTTTTCGAAACTTACGAAATGTTTATTTTTCCGAACTCATGTTGCTCTTTCCGAAATAATGATGCTTCAGTATTGGATACCAGTCCAGTCGTCATTCCCGTTAGACAATCCCACAGCTGTCAGAACGTGTGACACACGGAGAATGGTGTCTATTCGCATTCTAGATGACCTGTTCGGTGTCTGTTGGCAATTTGTGAGGTACTACACAAATAGTACTGATGGAACGTACACTTTTGATTCCTCTCCTCTCTTATTATTAGCTGTATGTCACTCACATCAACCTTCCAAGAAGATATATCAAACATCGCAACCATTCTGACGCGCCATGTCTGTCACAACTCTCGGACACCAAGTATTATGGCTATTCACACTTTGGAGATCTCTAATTCGACCGGTTTGGCCCAATTCAATGATAATTTCAACAGTGAAAAGATTATACAAAAACCTGGAATAATGGGAATTCGGTACCCATGAAAAATTTTATCAAGATGTGAGCCAAAACAGTAGACAATGCATAGAAAAAATTAACACAGAATGCATATCTTTGAATGAAAATACGGAATAGTGTTGTCCAAGTTTGAGGTTCTGAATCTATCCAATACTTAAGCGTCAAGGAAGAGAGGCTCGTCGTCGAGGAATTTGGTACTGAAAAAAAAAAACAATATTATATTAACAGTTACAAAACCCATTTCTTACATATAGTTTCTGATTCCATCCGGAAGAAGTACCACAACATTAGCATCCTCTGGAAGGTTCAACGATTTGCACTCCTCCAAAGCATAGTGAACAGCACATCCAGAGGATCCTCCGCAAAGAATTCCCTCGGTTCTGATGAGCTCACGAGCCATCAAGAACGACTCCTTATCGTGAGACTTTGCCCAATAGTCAATGGCCACTGGTGTCTAGTGTTCCTGGCAAGAAGTCGTACCCGGTTTTTCAACCTCGTGAAGAATGAAGCTGTTGATGGTATAGGATGTCGTTGAAGAATCAGAAGGGCCATGAAAGAAAGTCCAGTTCAAAGTTCTTGCTATCTTATTTTTCCATTCTCCAAAACATTACACCTTATCAACCATTTACTTGTGTCATACATTAAACTTGTATCAAATAACCAACTTATCAATACCTATCAAAACCGATTTGTGAAGAAATAAATCATTCATTCGATCAAACAAACACTCAACAAACGGATAGGCGTCGTCAGTTCACTCAAATTTCACCTTCCGACTGCCACAACACCTTCTAAACATGCAGAAACAGATTTTGACAAAAGTGTATGTGATGGTCAAGATGACAACAGTAGCAATAGAGATGATATCCAATAGGTAGTACTCGAAAAAGTTCTGATGTCTACCGTATGGGTCCATGTGTGGAAGTTTACCGAATCTAAAATTTAAAAGTTTAGATTTTTTGTTGAAATTTTCGAATTACACTAGAAACAGATATCTGGCTTGTGTATAAGGCACAAGGTCAGTTTTGTGAGACAAAAATTTTAAGATGACATTGCTAATTTAATTGAATTTAATATTCTACAAGATTTAAAAAAATTGCACAGTTTAGAATTTCTACCAAACCTTTAAATTTAAGCTCAATTCTCTCAGTTCCTGTGAAAGATATCTAAAATTTGTCAACTGATGAATTATTCATGATGATATGTCAATTTGACATTCTATCAATTTGACAACTTTTTGATGTCTTTCACAGGAATCAGGATAATTGAGCTCAAAGTTTACGGCATGAGTGGGTCCTCGTAATTCAAAACTCACTTTGCTGCAAATTCCACATGACTGACAAGTGTCTTCTTGGGATCTGTGGGCATGTTGTTCATCTGTTCAGCCAATTTCTCCGCATTCTGGCGGTATCTAAAAGCACAAACACATTTCAGACCCCTAACCTTGTACCCAAAATCACTTTTTATTTTCCATAACTTTTCTCAAAGTCCTTGCCAAAAGTTTTGCATTACTCAAATCTGTCTTCTGTAAAATTTCAACTCCGCCATGACGTTTCAACATTTCTGCATTCCTGCCTTGGTCGGCGAAGATTGGAATCTGAATTATTGGTTACTGTAGGTCACAACAACTTCCGGTTTACAGACCACGACGGCAGGTTTGCCCATCATTGCCAATTCAGTGACACTGGCCAGTCCACCATGGGTAATGAAAGCGTCAACGCGCGAATCGGCGAGAAGTTCATTTTGAGGGATCCATTCGATGCGATTCAGATTGAGCACTCCACAGAAATGTTTCTTATCAGCTAGGTCTTCATACTTCCAGATGAAAGTTACATCAGACATGTAACCCATCATCTCCACCATCGATTTTCTGGAAAAAACTTCAAAAGATACAGTGATCCCTTGTTAGGTCAAAAGGAATACTTAAGCTCTACTGGCATATCCTTCGACTGAATGACAGATCCAAACGAAATTATCACATTTTTCTTTCTCATCGATACCATAGTGTCAAAATAATGCTCAAGTTTCATTGATTTTTTGTCAGTGTTCACTGATAATCCTCCGATAGGAATAATCTTATCAAGAGTTGGCGCCGGAAACTCAAGAATCGGAATGTGATTGGTGAGAAGGAAAGAGGATTCGGGAAGAATTTCCTGTAAGCGTTAATAGTTTGAAAGAGATATGAAAACCCGATATTCTGACCCTCCATGTTCGTTCTATGCCCAGGAGTTTTTTCGCATTTGCCGCTTCAATGTCACCGATTGTCGCAAACAAGTTTCTGCCGTATTGGAACTGCAGAAAGTTCATTAAACGTTCGTACATCGTCATTCGATCGCTGTAGACGCTTTGTGTACTGGGAACATAGCTTGGCGCGATCAGTTGTCCGATGACGTCACTGGCGTGATCCATGCGAGCACAAGACAGTACAGAAACGTGGGCTGGGATTTTGAGGTATTCGATTACTCCGTATGAGCAGCTGTCAAATGGTTCGGCAATGGCAAGGTCGAATTCTTCAGCTTTGAGCTGTTCGAGGATGTCTTTGGACTTCATAACCTCTGAAAGATGGAATAATCGATATGTGGCAATGAAAAAAGTTAATTATTCAAAAATTATTTAACTATTTTTTAGATTACCCCCATTAATTTTTGTCAGTGTTACCGTAAGCACTAATGGATGGCCTTCAAACCGCCAATTTCAAGCTCACATATCTCATTTATTGTAAGAGATATCAAAAAATGGTCAACTGACAAAATAATTGTCTGAACGTTACAAATATTCTGTCAGTGGACCAATTTGTGATATCTGTCACAGAAATGGAGATAAATTAGCTCAAAGATGAAGTTTAAAAATGCCATTCTACTGAAGCAAATACGGTAGCTATGAGTAACGTTTCAGACAAACAATAAGATTCATTTTTGCATAATGAGTTCATTAAACCTACTATCACACTGTTTTGCGAAGAGTGGAACTATTGGTGCTGGATTCATGTACATCTCAATGGGATTTTTAGTTTCTGCAGTCCACAGATTTGCCAGAAATTTGCTAGTTTGGCCGTAAATCTCTACAACTTCATCATCGGCTTCAATAAAAATTTGTTTGATTGACAGATTTTTTAGCACTGTTCGATTTCGCTGAGCCACATCGATCACTGGCATTAGGACTGTCTGAAAATACGATTTGAACCGTTTGAAAGTTTTATTTAGCTACTCACCACATCATGTCCCGCTTCTGTCAACGTATCCGCCACCGCTGCCAAGAATTTTATATGGCTATGTCCAAACAAATTGTTGTAAACCAGTATTTTATAAGAGTCCGCCACATTAAAAGTTGCTAGTAGGAGTAGAAGAGCAGAGAGCACCAGCATCCGCATGTTGACCAGCACGAATAGCAACACGTTTGATTTTTGGAGCAGTTTGCTGATAAGACAGCAGGTATACAGTGGAGTTGTGCAGCAAGCATTGTGACGTCAGCAAGAATTTCTGTAAAAAATACTGAAATACAAATTTAACACCATCAAAAATTAAAGAGCACATAAGCTGAGTAAAAGGGAATTGAGTGAATCTCATTTCGAATTAAAGATACAGTAGTCAGTTCCCTTATAGACTTGTTATCAGTTCCCTTATAGGTATCACTTACCGTAATGCAATAAGCAAAGTCATTTGTCAATTGCATTCCTTCTTCGTCCCCCTTTCAAATCACCGAAAAAAGTTCGAATGACCTCTCTAGCGTTCACTATCTCGCCCATTCTTTTTCTCTGAATCTTTCCTTTTCTCACATTTCGTCTAACCAAAAAAATGGACGGGGGAGAGATGGTAGGTTGTTCTGTTCATTTTCATCATCTATATGTGACTGGCGGCGAAGTAGAGAGAGAAAAAAAATGAAATGAAGAGAAGAGGAACGCTCCTCCCATTTTTCCGTAACTTATCAGTCGGTTTGCTGTACTTCAAGTTCACGCGCAAATGATATATCGTTAATTGGTTTGGTTATCTCCATTTTTTCCTTTAAAAGAAAGCATATTTGTCTTTAGAGACCCAAATCTTCTTGGGGCCTGAACGGAAACGGCATTCACTTATCTTCGACTTTTCCCAGTACGGGACAAACTGAGGCAACTAATTTATTGTCTACTGAACTACTTCAAATGACCTCGCCTAGTATTTTTTTTTGTTCAGTTTTCTTTTTCTAAGAACATTGTTCTTTCAGGTCATTGGTCGTGTCCATCACCATGTTTATCACAGAAATCACGGAAGCCCCTTTTCGGTATGTTTACCGTTTTTTTTTCAGATTTTTATAATTTGTTTTCAGTGTCAAAAGTCAAGCTTTCGTGCCTGACAAGCGATGTTCTGGTTGGTACACGACTACCATTGTTGGATTCACAGGATTCAATGATTCTCTGAGTTTGGAGACTAACCGAAGCACTCATAAGCTCCTGACAAGAAATATTCATGACTTTTTGAACATTTACTACCGCTATAGGGTTTATATCAGCGATCGAGGGGTTTTGATTTTCTCAGTTCGAATGGAAGATGTCAATAACATCATTGACGACTTGGTAGCTGTCATAGCATATGTACTTTTTCAATTTGATTTTTTTTCAGTACTGTTTCAAACTTCAAGCTCCAAAGGCAAAAGATTTTGAGTGCCTTAATATTGCAATTGAGAACGCACCGTACTACAGAGGTAGGATGCGCAAAGTTCAAAATTCAAATTGCACCTGTATATCAATAATTTTCAGAATTGATGGACGAATTTGGAGATATGATTCACAATTATGATCTTAAGAAGAACCTCAATTCCTTTCATACGACGCAGAGACAGAAGTCGAAAATAAATTTTGTGGCAGCGATGGTCAACTCCATACTCAAGCGGGTTATTTTGGACTATCACAAAAGGGAAGATCGTGATGTCTTCATCAAAAAAGTGGTTCAAGAGTTGATGGAAAACATTTGCCCCTGTACCGCTGATTGTACCTGGAAGTGCTACCAGAACGTTTGGACGTTTGCTGACATGCTCGAGGCGCTTGGAGCTAGAACCGAACGGCAGCGTCGAGAAGCATTTGGGCCACTATACATCATGAATCGGAAAGTTCTGGAAAACCGTCTTCGCCGAGGCCGAGCTGCTTACTTGAAAGCTGTGGCAGAGAATATCGGGGACTATGAGTTTCAAATTGAATGGAGACAGCTCGTCGTCAATGAGAAGACAGACAATATGCCGATTCCAGATTGGGATGTGCAGATGGGCAGAGGACTTTGGCTTTCTCAATCTACAACTTATGCTAATTGGCCAAGTAAGTGAAACAATTTGTTTTTTTTCTTCAAATAGATTTTCAGTCGAAGTCGTAAAAGTTGGAAAATGTGGATTCAAATCAGATAAACCAGAGCAAACAGAAGAGGAGATTCGAGAAGAAATCCGGAGAACCGATGAGGAGAATGCTGCTACTGCCAAGAACGACTCTGATATGACTGCTGAAAGTGTTATAGATCGCCAGGAAGAACAATCAAGCTCTTTTTCGTCCAATCTGAATTCCTCTGATTGCCAGGAAGGGTCGTCCAGCTCTTTTTCGTCAAATGTGAATCCCAGTCCGTCATCCAGTGGTAATATGCAACGAAGGAAAACTAATTTTAAAATGAATTTCCGGAAGCCCTGAGTTTAAGCTGTTTTTATATGTTATAAGCCCAAGATTCACTTCACATTGTGTTTTCTGTTCATACTTCACTTAACCTTACCAGAAACATAAAACTGTGTTGATCACGTTATTCGTAAATGTGTACATTTTTCGAAATTTTCTTTAAAAACCTCATAATTGTATTTTGTGTTTGAGCTATTATAGTCTTCCAGCCGCTCTTTTAGTTTTTAAAAAAATAAACATGATCCCAACAATTGTTTTATTTGTGAAATTCCAAACTTTTCAGAATTATTGTATTCTTAGGTTGGGGATGAAGGACAAACCTTGAAGTCTAATTTTGGTCCATGAGCCATTGAAAAGGCTCTGAAAAACTTTTTGAGACATTTGAAACTATATATCCAGCTAATAGCTGAAATAGTCGTATTCCAGGCAAAGCCAAATTTTCCGAAAATAATACGAAACAAATTGCTTTTAATTTTTTATAAGTAAAATCATTTTTCTTCAATAAGTAGAGACAATGTATGGATGCAAAAAGACAAGTTTGTTTGAGATGACGGATCGGGATTTGAAAATAGCAGTAAGAAGGATGAAACGAGATGGTACATGATAAGTGTGGGAGATTTTTGATTGGGTTCTCATTTTGAATGAATGGCAATGGGTGTTTTGATTTTATAGTAGACAAACGGATTATTAAGAAAAAATTCAATAGGGATATCTTTCAAACAAAGGCAACATTGTAATTTTTGAGAAAATGTATTGAAAGTGTGGGGATGAAATGGATGACACGACGTTTTAGACCAGTTTCGATTTAAGCATGTTGCATCGGCATGGGAGGAGGAGGACGAACTTGAGCCTCGCATGTCGGACAAACCCAACGAGCCTGAGGCGTACCGGAGAAGTGATTGAAGGCGATGGAGGAGAGACGAGTACATTCGCGGTGATACCTATTCTTGCACTCGTGATACATACATAACAGGGTAGGAGACCCGGGCTGAAAAATGAGATATTGATTATATGGGATTTTTAAAAAACAGTTCTAAAAATAAAACAATTTGGAAACTAGTACTCATTGAATTTTCGGGACCATATAGTTGTAATAAGTCGGTGGTGGGTTGGCAAGATGCCCCAAAATTTGTGCAACATGCCTTTGTCTTGCCTCATTGTCTTACAAGCCCAACTCATCCGGCAAGATGGCATAATTGAGATATTTTGAGTTCCTATCTTTTTTTTTAGAAACCTAGCCCAAGGTCTGACAAACTTTCATTCTAATAAACAATTAGACTCTTTTTTGGGCATGGGTACCCAACCTTTTCGAAGATTCACCGAGTTTCTCTCAAAATTCTTACTTCCCTAATTTTTTCTACTCACCAAGATAAAATTATGACAACCCGCACAGTGTTCTTGTTGAGAAGGAGCGGAATTAGATGTAGAAGGATTGGAGCCCATGAATGAGTAGTCATGGTTTTGTCTCCCATCCTGGACCGGGTTTCGCAAAGTCAGAGGGGGCAGTCCATTGGTGCTGGGACGGTGGTTGCCAGTACTGGTGCTGGCCGTCTGGTCTGTAATAACCTGAATTTGACTCGGTCTCAAAAGAGTCTCAATCGAATACTAACCTTCTGTTTGTGGATTCCCGTTTGGCATTCCTGGTCCACCCATATGCGATGTCATTGGTGGTCCCAATGGTGGTGGTTGTTGGGATGGTAGTGCTGGCATCGATTCTGCTCTCTGAAGAGCCGGGGTACCAAACGGTGGGAGTTGGCTGCCTAATGGCGCCGGTGAGATTCCTCCAGCTGTGGACGTCGATGGCTGATTTGGCGGCATATGTTGAGCCATATTCGGCGGCATATTAGACGGCATGTCTGGTGCTCCTTGTCCCATCCTTGCCATATGAGCCATTTGCTGTTGATGATGCATCTTCTGCATCTGCATTTGCTGATATTGATGCATTTGCTGCATCTGTTGCATTTGCTGCATTTGTCGCGGATCCGGTGCCGGCCTAATCGCTTGCCTCGACGGCGGAAGAGGCATATTGAATGAGGGCTCAGAGGCGTCAGAGGCTGGAAAAGGAAGGAGATTTTCATCTTTTCAGTTCATTTGGCGCCTATTTATGGACACAGGCACTCACCACTTCTAGCTTTTTTCGCCGGTTGCCGTCCACCGCCACTTGGTGGTTGAGGAGCTGCGAAACCAGGAGAAACCATTGTGGAGTGCATTGATTGCGACCGGGAAAGCACTGGAGGTGCCATTTGAGGCTGGCAAGTGACTTTTCGGCCGAGCTTCTTGTCAAAGTATTTGCTTCCTTCGATGAATCCGAATGTGTTGGGCTCGGTGACAGGTGCGGTCTGAAAATGTTTAGGATCGTTTTTTTCAGAAGTTTATGAGCTCTATTTTCTTTGTTTTGGCGCTCATCCCATCGTCATGAAATGCTAATCCATTTCCATCTGGCTTCTTGCCCTCCTCTCACATTTCATACTAATCCTTTTATCTATTATCCTTTCTTTTCCATATTCACCTTTTTCTTCTGATTATTACCAATACATATTATTTTAGGAATCTACATCGTCACGTGGTGCATATACTTCTTCTCTGACACTTTGTTTATCACACGTCTTCTACTTCTCACGTACCTCTGCCAAAAGCACAATGTTTTTCGCGAGTTGCCCCGAGCAACGCGCCTTCTGCATTCGACCAAAATGAAGCTGCTCAGAACAAAATTTTGGCATATACGCATATTTAAGTACAATGCAAGCTCGAAATTCCGTCATTGAGGCTATGATTTTCATTGCTGACAGCTTGATTGACATTTCAGGTGAGCAGTTTTTTTTTAAACCAAACTTACACTAGCGTTAGCTCCTTCGGGATATGGATATTTGAGTGGTTGACGCTTCCTTGAAAAATATTGTTTTTCGACTTGCGCGCTCATCTTCTGAAAACAAAACAAAATTAAATAAAATACAAAAGCGGTTTGAGTTACATCAGATCCTAGCGATAACGAGTCCTTAATGTTAGTCATAGCGGGAGGAAGATCCCAATGAGTCACCATTGTAAATGGTGTATCCTGAGACGGTGGCTCAGGAACACCACTACTCTCGTCTCCTCCTCGTTTTTTCTGAGGTGATGTTTTTGGTTTAGTCGAAACCTGATTAGTTGATGATGAAGCCTGAGTACGTGTGGCCGGAAGCGCTGGCACCGCAAACGTTGGCGATGCAG
The DNA here is from genome assembly GCF_000004555.2 of Caenorhabditis briggsae. Lineage (NCBI taxonomy): Eukaryota > Metazoa > Nematoda > Chromadorea > Rhabditida > Rhabditidae > Caenorhabditis > Caenorhabditis briggsae. The sequence continues at coordinate 3,586,722 of NC_013491.2, read as the reverse complement.
CTCGTGGTGGTGTCGGCTGCGTGCTCGTCGAGGCAGTAGAAGCCTCAGGTGTCCTTGTGGAATTGCTTGGGGCGGTGTATGCTGGTGGAGCACCGGATGGTGGTGCCGGCATGGATGGCGAATGGCGAATAGGCATAGCAGGCTCCTTGAAAGTTGGCTCACTGGTTGGTGTGGTGGCAGCCGGTGATTGCAAGTTGTGGCTCAGAGGCGTGTACTGAAATCACAAGATTAATCTTATTAATACATGTTCTCATTAAGAAATTTTCGAACTTTTCTATATTTCAATCAGTCAAAGAGCCGTAGCCATTTCTCATTAGCTCTTTTCTTATTAATTTTTCATAAATTGTAATTTTTGGTGTCTTTACTTCGGTAAAAAATGTGCACTATTTTGCAGTCTTTTTTGGCAGAGAAGGCTTATTAATTTTATATCACATCTTGGTCCCATCGACTTCTTTCCCAATTCCTTCCTAGAAGATACTCTGTTGCCCTCCGAACAAAACAAGTCGATGACGACAAGCCTCGGTGTGTGTTTCTTATTCGATGAAAAATGAAGAAGAGCGGGATGACAGGGGTCATAAAATCAATTCAGTCGGCATGTCATCCGAGAACAAAGAACCCATTTTTTCAACAGCCGCACGTTGGAAAAGATGAACTAGAAGGACAAAATGAGAACAGAATAACTACAAAACTAATACAATATAATATCCGAGGCTTTTGTCTGAAACTTAAGAAACTGGATGAAAAGTCTGAAAGTCTTTCTGCCAAAACCCTCTAGTCTCAATCTGCTAATGGATTTTGTGAGGTTTTTTTTGACATATTTCACCAGCATTTCGAAATTTTAAGAATTTTCTTGCCAACCAGACTTCAATTCTGCAGACTAGGATGTAGGAATTTTTATTAACCCCGATTTTGGAAGAAATACCAAATTTTATTCGTCTAGCTCCGTTTATTAGAATAGGGAAAAACAATTACCGTAAAACCTCTAATAGAACGACACCCGGAACGTCCACTTTGAGCCTATATATCTCACTTCTTTTGAAAGATATCAAAAAGTGGTTAACTAGTAAAATGTTTATCAGGATATCAGCAACATTTTACTAGTTAGCCACTTTTTGATATCTTTTGCAGAAAGTGAGAAATATAGGCTCAAAGTGG
>NC_013491.2:3560813-3585270 GCF_000004555.2 Caenorhabditis briggsae | reverse complement strand
GCAACATTTTACTAGTTACCACTTTTTGATATCTTTTGCAGAAATGAGATATATAGGCTCAAAGTGGACGATCCGGGTGTCGTTCTATTAGAGGTTTTACGGTAAATTCTAATTTTACTGGAAGTTTGCTCTAACGACGTCTTCTATTCCATAATTAAAGACAATTTCCATTTGGTACCTTCCTTCTTAAAATTTGGAACCGGAAATTTATCAATCTCATTTTTGATGATTATTCTTTCCCGTCCCGTCTCCAACAAGCTGCCTGCAAACGCATTCTCCTTTCCTTCGTTTATTTTTTTTGCTTTATTTTCTGCATCCCCGATTGTCCTCTTCCCGGGGGGGGGACACGCGCCGCGAAGGTCACGCGAAGCGGCTCGTCACATATTCAATAAAACTATAACGCGCGATTGATTTCTTCAAACTGTCGGGATAGTTGTGCTAAACCTAGAAGTAACTCACATGTCCATTCAACGGCGGCAACGATGATCCCATGGGACTTGGATGCTGCTTCTGAGGTGTTGTTCCATTTGGTCCATGGCTCGGAGATGTCATCGTATTCTGGTTGTACAGTGGCGGTGGCATGTTATTCTGCGGCGTCCTCTGTTGGCCCGGAGTTCCATGGTGCGAGCCAGGAGTAGTCGGTGTTGATGGTGTTCCTGGCGTTGCTCGACCAGCTGGGTTGGCTGAATGGCTCATACCTCCATAATTTGCAGAAGGGTCCGGGAACTGTCCCTGGGCAGCGCCTCCGACAGATGCATATGGGTTGCTGATTGGAACAATTGGAGTAGTCGGAGTAGATTGATTTGGTGTTCTGCGTTCCGGAGTTTGTGATGGAGGTTGATGCGGCTGCGTGTTTGGTCCAGAAGCACTATTTGATGTTGATGGACCCTGCCCTTGGTTACTATAAAGCGATGGGTTAAATCCAAAGTGTTGTCCGTGAGCTCCAGGTGTCGCGTTACCACCATTCATATGGGAAGGCCCGTATGATGGATATCCGTTAGGTCCACCTTGAAACGGATTGAATCCATATGGATAGTTCGGTGTCGATCCGGCAGCCGGGTTGTTGGGACGAGACTCGTCTTGCTTTGCTTGCTTGGAAGGTTGCAATGGTGGAAATGCTTGGGTTCCAGGAGGTCTTGCCGGCGTTGACGTAGTAGACGATCCATTAGTGTATCCAGGTGGTTGATAGTGTTGAAGTGGAGTACTTGGTGGCATTCCTTGATAAGGAGGTGCTCCTCCGTGAAGATGAGCTGGAAGAGGCTGTTGTGTTGGGTATGGGTTGGTGGGCGCCTGTGACGTTGGAGCTGTTGGCTGAGCAGCAAAACTGTTCGCCGAAGCTGACGTCGCAGGTGTTGTTGCGTTCTGAGTAGAGGGCGCCGGCAGGGGATCTGCTGGCATCCCATTGTACATACGATAAGGATCAGGAACCGGAGCATATGGATTGTGTGGTTGCGAAGGATTTATATTCTGTTGAACACTGTAGTTGGGTGGCGGTCCTTCCTGAGCTGGCTGTCCATTGGGCCGTGGCTGATGCCCTGGGTAATTCATATACCTGAAGAGAAGAGATGTTTTAAAATGCATATAATTACAAGAATGCTGTTTACCCATTCTGCATTGAATTGGCGTCATAGGCGGGAAGCTTTGTGCCTGCAGGTGGATACTGTTGAGGTACTGGAAGTTGTGGTTGTTGTGCTGCTTTTGATGAAGACGCCGGTGGTGCAGCTGGTGGAGCGGCGCCTCCCATGTTCGGAGGGGCAGGTGGCATACCACCATAACCATTGGGTGGTTGAGCGTAGATGTTCTGTAATTAGACGGGTTTTTTGTGAAGGTCGGTAGAATTTCTGAAGCGCTCTTGAATGTTCGAACTAGTACACTAGAGGCTGAGCTAAGTATTTTAGAACCGAATCTAGAGTTTAGAGCGGGAGCCAAAGACATAGCCAAACTTCTCATGCTGAAACTCGCGAACTTTCTGAAACTGATGAAGCTTGGAGCATCAGCTAAACATTTACAACTAAACATCACATAGCTGAATTTTAAACAAGTGAACCTAGATCTCTAGTTAATGGTCTAAAAATTCGTAAAGTTCATCAACCAAAAACCGAGCTGGAGAAGAGACTGTGACGCTCAGAAATGAAACAGCTAGAAACTATTGATTCTTTTTTTTTTCTAGCGCCTAGATCCTAGACCCCAAAGTTGTAACTCAAGCTTCAGAAGCTAAATTTTAAAAGCTCGAGTTCAAAAGCTAATGCCGAATCTTAGTATTTAAGGTTAAGACTCAATCTGAACTAGAAGCTAGAACTCTACGCCGAAACTGAAGCTGAAGCTGCAAAGTCTTGAGCTCTAGAACGTTTAGCTCCAAACCCTTGAGCTCCGAAGCATTGAGCTCCAAAACCATGAGCTCCAAAGCCTTGAGCTCCAGAACGTTGAGCTCCAAAATGCTGGAGCTCCAGAGCCTTGAAAGCCAGATCTCCAGCTCCAAAACCTTGAGCTTCAAATCCCTGGGCTCCGGGGCATTGACAGCCAAATCTGAGCTGCAGAACCTTCAGCTTCGGAAACATGAGCTTTGCAGCCTCAAGCTCCAGAGCCTTGCGCTCCAGAAGCCAGAATTACTAAAGGTAGAACACCTATAACGTTAATATAAAGTAAGCTAGATCCTCATCTGCAGATTTTGTCACTCGATAAATGGAACCATGCAAAACTTACATAAGGATCCATTCCCGGATATCCACCACCTGGAGCTCCACCATACTGATTGAATGAACCGTTCGCTTGAGGATTGTACGGCGGCACGCTCCCATTACTATTCGGGAAACTCGTCGACATGATTGACCCTACAAATATTATACTATTGAGTTTTTCGTGGAGCCTCAACACAAAAGAGTTCGGATTGGTGGTTCGGGTGGGGACACACGACGGCAAAATGATAGAAAACGCGAAAAACCCGAAGGAGAAACAGCCGGGGCAAAGAGAGGGCAATAGGAGGGCCCCACGGAGCGCGGACCGGCCGGGGGGGGGGGGGTTAGTGAAGAGACAGAGAGATGAGCGGTTTGTGTAGAGGAGTGGGGTCTAGGAAGAGAATAGGCAATGGAAGAAGAAGAAGGAGGACGGCTAACCAACTACAACCCCCGAAGACGAAGCGGAGTGGCCAACAGGAGGAGGAGGACAAGAAGAATAAAGAAGAACAGGCGTTCTTCTCATTTATGTGACCGATTGGGTTATATGGCTTAGAGGAGAAGCAGGGAGTTGAATGAAAACCGAAAAAGAAGAAGAAGAAGAAGCCGATGAAAAGAATGGAGAAGAAGACGAACGAAATTATGGCATCCTTTTTTTCTTGAAGTGGATTTCTGGGTCGAGCCCAACCAGCTTGTGTAAAGTAGATGTTTTCACCACATAACTCTTTAATGGAAAGATCAAGAGCCCATGGAGCTCAGCACATGATCCTAGATCTCGGAGTTACTCACAGTAGCTTTGAGCTCCTGATCAGACCTGAGGGATACTGTAGAAGAAATGAAACTGATGAAAAGTGATATTGATGATAAGAAGTGATGAAAAGTGAGAATCAAGAAGCCAGGTAAGGGGCCTGATCGTGTGATTGATGACATAAAACTTCCTAGAAGGAGGACACAGGACATCGCATACACTGTTATCGAATGAATAGTGCGCATGAAGAAAATGAGAAAGGAAGACGACGATCCGATTGTGAGGGTGTCTTTCTTCCGATGAAAGGGATGTGAAAAGTTTTTGGCGGCAAAAATCAATATGCAGAACAAAATGAGGAAAAAGAAGAATAAGAAAGAGAAGAACAGTGAGGTAATCGCCTATGTCACCTCCTTGCATCTTCCTCCTGTTCTTCTACATCTTCTTTTTCTACTTCTTCTTCTTCCACCAGCCGTGGAGAACAAGAAGAAGAAGAGGACGAAGAAGTAGTTGAAGAAGAAGAACAAGAAGAAGAACAAGAAGAAGAACAAGAAGAAGAACAAGAAGAAGAACAAGAAGAAGAAGGAGAAGAAGAAGAAGAAGAAGAAGAAGGCCGAGTGTCTGTGTGTGCGTTTTCGTGTGTGAGGGGGTTTTTGTGAGAAGGGATGAGTGTGGTTGGTGAGTGTGTTTTATGAGCGGAGTCTCTGGGGCAAGTGCGTTGTGTCGTCGAGGTGGTGCCCGTTGGGGTGGTGGTGTGTATGTGTGCACTGTTTGAAAAAAAAGTAAATGACGGTGCGCAGCACAGCTAGAGAGAAGAGACCCCTCCTACCCTCGCCCAATACCTCAATTCTCCGGAGAGAGAGAGAGAGAGAGAGAGAGAGAGAGAGAGAGAGAGAGAGAGAGAGATTCGACCTTAATATGGTGGAATGCGAGAGATGACAGAGATAGGCCGATTGCGAACGCAACCCCGACTAAACCCGAAAACTGTCTGCTCCTCTTTGTTCATACTGTTAGGTAAGAAAACCTCTCTATTTAGGCTCTTTTCAAATGGTCAACAATATTAGGGGGAATCGATTTTGCCATGCTCAGCAGAAATTTTAATACAGTGAAATGACGATCGAAGTGTTTCTCACAAGTTCTTTCCGTTCTAACATTTACATTTTTTTATTCGCCATAGAAGCCCAAATAATTTTTCTAGCTGATATTACCAAAAATTAATGTAGTCTGCACTTTTATGACCTCCCGCTGTCTCTACCACACTCCCTCAAAAAAGATCTTAGAGGTTATCAAGTTAGTTGTGTCAAATAAAGATGACTACTTCGATAAAAATGAGACAGAACATTGAGGAGGGGCGGCATGACCATGAAATAAGACGAGAGGGGGCTAAGATATCGTTTTCTTGGGGACAAAAAGGCAAGAAAAAAAATCGAGGCCGTGCCGAGAACGGATTATTCACAAAGCTGCAGATAAGAATGTGGTGGTAGATATATTCCTTATTTTCTTCTATTTTTCTATTCTCGCTTCTTGTTTATCACCAAATAAACTAATAGAATAACAATTACAGATTATCAAATGCAAAAACGGCTGGGAGAAGTTGACTAAACAAAGGAAATCATGGCGAAAATTGATCTCAATAAGATATGGAATGATAATCAAAAAATCAGCTACTTTTTCTACACAAATGTTTGCTTTCTGGTGGGTCCTGAGACAGAAAAAAAAGCCACGTGATATTTTTTTTTCTTTGTTTCAGATCAGTGGATTTGCTTCGTTTGTCGTGGGAGTATGGCTCTACAGTTCGAAGAACAACTTTGTGGAACTCACGCCTAGCTCCTACTCAGGTATATCTAAATTTTTTCAGGAACAAATCGAGAAAAACGAGATAGTGCACGCACAGATAATTAATCAGAACCCGTGCTTCCTTCTGAACAGTTTCTCTGTTGCCCACATCTTGCGGGGTGGACATATGAAAAATTGCTTGGGCGTTTGGATTGGGCCAAACGGACCACCACAACTATATAGAAAGCGGCGAAAGCAAAAAAAAAGTGGGCGGGGATTATTTTAGGAATCTTTGAAAGTGGTTTTTGAGTATTTTTTAAGTTGGGATAAACTGATGGGCAGTCGTGATAGGAAAAGAGAATAAAGAATTCGTACAGCGGCAATTTTTGAATTTAAGAAAATCTTTTTTAAGAGAGTTTTGAAACAAAATTAATTCTAATGACTCAATTTTGCAAATACTGATTTTTTAAACACCTACTCAAGCTCAAAATTTTCTAATAGTTCTTATCGGTGAAAAAATTAATCACATGATGTTTTCCCCTAAAAATCAATGTTTTTTTTTCAAAAATCAAAAAAATGTACATAATTACTAATAAAAAGAAAAGAGAGAAAACAAAGAAAAACGTGTAGAAGCGACCGATCGCATGCGAAAGTGTAGCCTTATCAACTAAAAAACTAGATACTGCTCCAAGCAAAAAAGAGAAAGAAAAAAAAATTAATGTTTGCAAATGGGTGTGAGGGGTGGAAGAGAAAAGAAACCTGGGGAATAGTATTCGAAATCAATTTAAAGTTCTAAAATGATCCTTATTACGTCCCAATAATAGACAAAAGTCGTTTAAGAATCACAATTATTTTTTGAAAGCGTCCCAGAGTATCTATAGTGCCGAATAGTCAAACACCTGTCGTTAAGATTTGCTTGCATAATAGGTGTCTCTTAGAGTGACCCCGATTATGTGCATAGCCCAGCCTCCAATAGAGGTCCCTCGTCCCTTTTTTCTGCCAATAAACTCACATAAAACGAGAAAAGAGGATAGGAGTGTGTTGAGTAGCTGCAAGGGATACCTGTCAACCTGATAGTTTTTTGAGGGATCTGAAATTAGGGGCGAAATTGAAAAAAAGTAGAAATTAAAAAATCGGAGGAACCATTCAAGTGCGAGAAAAAAGAAACAAAAAGTATATAATTTTCGCATTTTCAGCCTTGTCAGCTGCCGGACTGTGTGTCTTCACCGGCGTCACAATCTGTATTATTGTTGCTGTTGGATATCTTGGAGTGTCATATACCAACAAGCCGCTCTTCTATTCGGTGAGCAACAAAAACATGTGAACAATTTTTGAACAGAATGTGTTTTACAGTACATTGCGTTCATCTTGCTACTGATACTAGCTCATGGAACAGCTAGGACTACTGGATTTCTTCATAAGGTGAGTCTTGGGGTTTGAGAAGTTCAAGGACTCACAAGGGAACCACAACCCGATGTAAACGCAGATATGGATAAAATTCTCAGGATAGGCTGACATAATTGATCTCTTAAAATGTTATGTTCCGCTCGCCAGTTTCATCCGAGTTATATTACTTTCAGTACAAAAAATCGGCTTTTCAGTGAGAAACGACAATTTTCAAAAACGTTTTTCTCAACTTCTAGGGCGTTTCAGAATAGGAAATTTGGTGCGTTATACATAAAATAGAATCAAATTTTGTTTTTCAAGGAATTTTTATCAGAAAATGTTTTTTTTCGAATTCCGAGAATTTTGACTATATCCAGATTTTTTCGAAAATTGATAATAGTATATTTTCTGTCAATATGTCTCAAATATACAATTTCATTCATTTCTCTTTTAAATTTGGTTTTTGCACTGATAACGAGATTTTGATACTGAAACTGATACAACTCGGCTGAAACTTACTAGCGAATTCTATAATAAATATTGGAGAGGTGTCTAGATGGGCTATTCTCTACCTATCGTGAGTTCGTCATCAAAATTTGGGTTAACAATGTGTTGAGGTTCCCTTGTGAAAAGCTAAAACCGAAGAGAATTCGATTAAAAAAATGAAAAAATCATTTTCAGGATGAAGCTCGAGAAAATCTCAGAACCAGCATGCTCCGCAACATCAACGCTACTGTTGTTATCACCAAACTTGGCCGAGAGCTCAAACTTGCATTGACCTGGGACCATTTGCAGAGAGAGGTGGGATTTCAAAATTGTTGAACAATGCAAAGAGGAGATAAAAATGAAAAAAAAAATAGAGGTGTTGTTTTCTTTTAGTGTTGATAATGCCTTTTTGCAATCCGTGTTTGCATTTCATGTGGAAGCAAACAAAAAAAGGTGCGAAAGAAATTTTTTTTCGAAGCTTTTTTTACTGTTTTTTATTTCAAACAAAATTCAATAGTTGAAAATCATATTTTGAAAAAAAAGCAGGGGAAAAATATGCTGAAGGCGGATTTTCAGAACAGATAAGACGTTTTGAAAAAAAGCTGAGGGGATAGAAATCACAGGTCAAACAACATCGAAAAAGATTACTGTATCTTTTTGGACAGATTGGTGATTGAAATTAAAGGAGTGTACTTTTCGGAAAGTTCAGAAAATTAGATACTACAAGTTTTGTACACTAGACTACTACGATTTGGGTAATCTTACTTAGAATTCGGGCAGCACCTCTGAATTATTGTGCTTTATAAGATTTGTTGTCTAATCCCTGTACTACGAACCGAAGGCGATGTTAGATTAGTTGGCTCAGACTGAGCAGGATGTCTAACCGAAAAGGTAAAGAGGGAGTGGTGAGCAAAATTGAGCAATGAAATTGAGCGCGGGATTACTGTATGCCTGGCAGCACCCGACATGTCTCATTAATGGTTGAAGAATAGTCTAACCCGAACAAGCGTGGGAGCGTCTCTTTTTTTTTGAAAGTTTCGAAAAATGATAGGTATGTCCAGAAAAAAACACAAAGCTATAGAAACCGGCCCAACAAAGTGAACAATATTTCTTGTCCATTTGTAGAAACAAAATTCTTGATTTATTCTTTGGAAATCCCGCAAAAACTGAAAATTCTGAAAAAAAGATAACAGAATATTCTCGATGTTTCCGGGAATCTACGGTAGTTCATATTTTTGGTTTTATGGAGCGATTGTCAGGACAATTTTGAACTTTGTCTTGGCTACTATGTGAGTCTACGGTACCGGTCGATAAGATGGACAACATAGCATTTGCGTTGATCTAGACGATTTTCTGGAGTCTGAAGCTCGGCTGTCAAGTTTCCCATAACTTTGAAAAATTTTGGAGAGTGTAAAAGAGAAACTGGGTAAGAACGATATCTCTCAGAAAGCGGCAAAAAGCTGAAAAATTAGAAAGTTTCGAAAACGCTTCAAATGTTAAATTTCAGGTTAGGTCTGTTTTACACCATCCAAAATTTTCAAGTCGGTCGTAAATTTGCCAGCAAAGCTCCAGTCTCCCTTTGACTTTGTATACCGTAAAACCTGTAATATAGCGCCATGGCGTTCTATTTTTCGGAGGTGTATTTTTGGATGATGCGATGTGAAAAAAGTTAGTTTTTTACTTGATTAGCAATGTACCAAAATGAAAGAAATTGTGCGAAATTTCTAGATTCCACTGCTACTTTGTTAGTAAAACATTAAAATTTTTTTCTGCTACCTCCAATCACATCTTGAGGGTGGCGTTATATTAGAGGGGATCTTCTATTACAGGTAGCGTAATATTACAGTTTTTACTGTATCTTAATGACTGGTATTACATATATTTTCTGCACATTATAATGCAATGAAAAATTCCAAACGGAATCCGAAAAAAATGGTGCAGAGTGAATGGAAGAGTTTTCATATTTTTTTATTGCAACATATTATTTTAAAGGGACCAAGAACTATTATTCTAGAGTTCATGAAATTTTAAATGAAAACAGTGCACTACTGAAAAGTTTACCTGTCGAGAAGGCTTTAATAAGAATACACCAATCAATCCTCAAAATTTCAGCTAGAATGTTGCGGGGTGAACAACTACACCGATTGGTACTACTCTGTTCATTGGCCCAATAACCAGTACACTCCGGATAGTTGCTGTGAACCGATTCACTTTCAAGAGAACAGTACTATGGAGAACTGTGGCAAAATGCCCGATGATGATACTGTACTCTATCAGGAGGTGGGAGAATTCAGAAGACCATAAGAAACATAACATTTTTCAGGGATGCTTCCCGAAGTTTGCCGATTGGCTATATCATCACATCACGCTTGTAAACTGGGTCACATCGGTACTTTTCATTGTGGAGGTGAGAGTGTCGATGAGGAGAGAGACAGAGGGACAGAAAGATTTTTTTTCAGGTTACCCTTTTTATCCTTTCGCTTGCAGTTTTGGGAGTTTTAAAAAGAAGGAAAACAAAAAGAAGAAGGTAGGTCTGGATAGCTTGAAAACGATTCTCAAATTAAGAAAATTTTTCAGATCTCCACGCCGAGAACGAGATCCAGACGTGACTAGCGAACGGATTCGACTAAACTCTATGGATCGAATCGCCGATGCTCGACTAGACGGGGAAAGTATTAACTCTCGGTAGTATTTTTAGACTCGGGTCGCCAAGCCGGACGAAATTACGTAAACTAACATGTATTATGCCCATAATTACCAGCAAATATCTCAATGACACAAATATTAACTATTTTAATTACCTCAAAATTGATTATTACTGTTCTCCGACAAACTTGTATTGCTGCTATCTGTGTTGTTCTTTGAATAAAATCGAGCTTTTGCCCTTTGTGAATTTAAAAGAAGGTCACGAGCCTAAACATTTTGTATAGCTGGCGAGACATTAAAAAGAGGCAGTGTGCCGGTTTAAAAAAAGATGAAAGGAAATGACTGCTGAGTTTTTTCCCTAGCTGATTTATATCCTCACATTCCAAAAGCCCCCACAAACAAACACCAGTTTCCCTTTCATCTTTCTTTGTTCTCTGATGCTATGCCAAGGATCATGGTCCAGGGCGAAAGAGTTCACCTGACTTTTTAAAAAATTGAGTAAACGATGCTAGGGGGCAAGAATACACAAAAATAAACACATATCTGCCATCGATCTGGATATGTAAGACTCAGTTATGTGCGCGCGGGCCGGTCGGTCAAACTTGTCCAATCCAGTTTTTTCACCCGTTCTGCAGCCCGACGTTGTTCGAACTGGAAATTTTGGAAGAAGAGGAGAAAAAGAAAAAGAATAAGGAGCGTCCTGGAGAAACAGAAGGGGTGGGCGACACGAAGAAGATTGGAATCAGAAGAGACTGAGAAAAGGAAGACTTTGGAAGGGGATTCAATTTTGATGACGTCAGTTTGGGAGGGAATAATTGGATTTCGAGGAATGCAAATGCGTATCTCTTAATAGCCAACGGTTTTTCATTGTAACATTTTGGAACGGTTTTTCTTTAACCGCAACAAGCTACAATTTTTGGAGAGCTATTGAGTAAGAGCCGTTGAAAGATTTCATTTTAGGAGTCTGAAAATTTTCAGCTCCGCGAAACACAGCAATACTTTACATTTTTTCTCACATTTCTCTGGAACGTTCCAGACTTCTGAAATAATATAACAAAAAAAGTTCAAAATCTAGATTTTCACTGGCTACCGTAATCTGCATTCTTTATTGCGTGACTTGTCATCATGAATTTGCTGTTCAGTGTTCTTCAAAATGCTCAAAGATGTCCTCTTCTCCGTGTTTGATTTGTGCAAAAACCAGAAAAGAAATGTACCAAGTCTAATTAAAAGCGAAATTCGAGACGTGACACTTTTTTCCGCTCTTCCGTTCTGTATTTTTTGTTCCACACGCACTTTAATTAAATCTTTCCCATGTACTGCTGGGGAGCTTCAATGATGGTGGAGGTCGCGGCGGTTCAAATGGGCGAGGCTCGGGAAAACGAGCTTCCAAGAAATAGGAATTGAAATCATCGAAAATGGGATTGTGCAGAGGGGATTGGCAAGGATTGATCGAGAAATTATGCAAGCAAAGAAGCATGGAGGTCATAATGTTTTTTCATGTATAAATTAACCGAAAAACGATGGATCTGGTTTATGTAAAATTTGACAAAGAGTAAGGGAGAGCTCAAAAATTCAATTGGAAATTCAAAAGAAAGGAAAATTCGAATAATATTTTCTCCGAATTTCCATCATATCTTTTAAGCCAATTGTTAGAAAATATACAGCTATTTTTTAGAAGATGTTTGAAGATACGATAGTTCGCTTTTGCGTTTTCAAATGCGTCATTGACGGGACCTACTTAGTGGTTTTTTTGAACAATAGTAATAGCGAGGTGTGATTTTCAGGAAGTATTAGGTTGGAAGGAAAATAACTGTCCATTTTTTAATCCGTGAATAGCAAAAAAACAAGAACTATCCAAAATTGACAATATGCACCGTCGTAGTCCACGACATGCTGACAACATTCAGGTAACTTGTGGTTACCATCGCTCCGAAAGCCAGCTGGCCGCGACTCAAAGTGTTTTTTCAGTCCAGATTTTATCTCATCTACAGTGTTAAACTACATCTCTCCAGATGACGTTGTATATCTCTTAATAACCAATAATGAAAGGGCCAAATCAGGTGTTTGAGAGGGCGTGAAGAAGAACCGTCCAGCTAAAGCGATCCAGGTCTTACTTGACTTTCCGTGGAACATAGGATATCGCGTCATTTAAGGAAAGACAATTCAGTCCTAAGCCGCTTTGGGGACGTTCCTTGAACTCCAGACTGGAGCCTTTCATTATTGGTTATTCGGAAATATGCAACGCCATTTGGAGGGAAAATAATTTTACACTATCGATGAAATAAAAACGGTACTTTAGGAATACTTTGAGTCGCAGCCAGCTGGCTTTTGAAGGTATGGAATCCACAAGTTACCTGAATGTTGTCAGCATGTCGTGGACCACGACGGTGCATACTGTCAATCTTGGTTTTGTGTTATTCACGGAGTAACAAAAAGACAGTTACTTTCCTTCCAACCTAATAGATTACGTTGCTGAAGTTCTGAAAAATAAGAGGCACCCCAATTGTATTGGAATCAATCTGAAATTATCAAACGAACCGGAGAAGGTGAGATAGAGATTCGTCTAGGTGAGAAAAGATGTTTGTTTTGGTTTTGATTTAGTGAGTTCAGAAAACCTCTTAGATTGTTCATGCTGTATTTCTGTTCATTGAAGATCATTATAAACGTAAATTTTGAGCTATATTGTCTCGGTGGCTTCGACAGATATCAAAAATTATTATTAGATAAATTATTCAGCAAAATATCACCAACGTTTTATCAATTGACATATTTCTTAGGTCGAACCAAGATGATTGAGCTCAACGTGCGGGCTTCCTTTCGAGCAAATAGGATAATTGACAATTCCAATCCCCCTTCTATGTATTCATAAAAATTTATATGAAACATCAGATTCCTCTTTTCCCTGTCATTTTCCTGAGACTGACGATCCGTGAAACAAAAATTAAGAAAACGCATTTCTAATAAGCTGCAATCAATTTGAACATGTACGAATAATTCTCTACTCTCCCCACCCACTGTTTTTCTTTTTCCTTCTTCCTCGATTCACACAGTACAGTAATTCACAGGAGGACGCCTAACTGTCTGCTCGTCCCCTCCATGATCTCATTATTAATCGACGGTCATCACAAGACGTTTTCCTCCGTTTTTCGGAACCATCACAGCCGCCACCCGTATTGGCGGGTCTAGAATAAATGTTCACAGGAAAGGTCGAACCTCTTGGAGGTCAGATGTGCGAGATATCGCACATTGGCAAAAACGGAGGGCCCCGCTTTTTGAAGGAGATGATGTTGATGATGAAGGCATATTGTTTTGGGTGGCGAGACTTTTTGCGAAGGTCTTTGTCAAGCGTGCCGCGTTAATTGGATCCAATTAACTCATAGTTGTGTATGAGAAACAATGAGAAAGGCAGTGCAAATTGAAAAATTTCAGAAAGTATAATGGTTACTGTATACAAAATTTTGAATTTTGTTCCATCTACCAAGAGCCTTTGTTCTTTTTTTCTCTATCATTTTTTTGGGTTACTGTAATGAGTCAAAAACCTTGTCGGTAATCACAAAGGGAGCAAACACAACTGTTATACTAAAGTAATTGGCGCCAAGGCGGCATGAGCCAAAAGACAAAACCGCTCTTTCATGTTAAAAGCCACTTGGATAGGTCATCAATATTTACAGAAACTTTTTGGATCTGATAAGAGAAAAAAGTTTCCTAAATCTGAAAAAATAAAAGAGAATTTAGACTTAAACAAATTTACAGTGAAGAATTTGAAGCGGGGTTCATAGAGGGAAGTTTCGGGAAAACCGAATTATGGTTGAACTTCAAAAACTTGTGCATTCCTAATTTATTGTTTTATCTTCAGCATATCTCAAAATCTGTATTAGAAGGGCCCCTCTACTTGAAGCGACCTCTGGAGATTCCTTGGGACAATGAAAGGCTCTTATCTGATACAGGTGTTACGGTATATCCCTTCAATTAAATTTCATGGTCTCAAAATTATGTACATTTAGTTTTTTGTAAAAATCTGTCTGACTACAGTTATTCTTGAATTTGCGAGCACCTGACAAATTTCTACAACATTTGAAAATATTCCTTGATCATTTTCAAGAATTTCAAAATCAGAGCCTCAGCTCTCAGCAGTCTGGGCTGTGAATAATCTGCCATAAATCAATCTGTCATGGATCTGCCAAGCATCGCCCTTCTGTAACTTGCCTCTGAAAAATTCCGAAACCTGTGTGAACTTGCTGCTCCAAAAGCACCTTTATCATATATCCACCGCAATTTACTTTATTATTTTCCCAAATTCCCGATTTCAAAATTCTACCGCACCTAGAAACTTCGTCGACCTTATTGTTTTGAATTCAAAACCATAAAACCGATTTTACGATTTCCGTATCAATAACACTCTCGTGTTTGCAACACAACTCGATCCTTTGAAAATCGTTTAATGCCATTTTTCGCATTTAGGTACATGCAAATTTCGTCCGCCCGCAACGCATACATATCGGAATTTCATACATACACCAACCGCGGTATGTGTCGAATTGTGACGACCATTATTCGTTTTCGCAGTTGGAAAGGAAATTGGTAAGGATACATCAAGACAGTACGCTCTGGATTGAGACGCAGACAGTCCAACTAGTGAGGAAGAAGAGGTAGAGGGAGGGAAAAATAGATGGGGCGCGCCCCACCCGCAGTTGGAAGTGGGCGGAATGCCGTGTGTCTCTCTCTCTCTCTCTCTGTATTTCTATTGATCCGCTGAAAACAGTCGCAATTTTTGACATATTTACAGCCTCTACAGTTATCTAACCACCGGATGCGGATTTTGAGTGTCTGGGCTTTCACAGCCCTTTTGATCGTCGCTAGCGGAAGGAGAAGAATTTACACGGAAGAAGATGAAGCGAAATATCTGCAGCAGGTTAGTAAAAATTCTAAAATTCGAAAAAAAGTTGATTATGAGAGCCTTTATCCAATGTGACGCATTTATGTTGATGTTTTAGTACGCAATTCAAATTAATTTGAATGCATTTTTGGCGCCAAAATGTAAATTTGAAAAAATTACAAGCGCTCCTTTTGAAAATTTGCAAGGGAATTTTGTAAAAAACTGCAATTTTCATTAAATAAACGACCAACGTTCCATAATTAATGATTTCTACTCCATCACCTCCATTCCAATTTCTCTCAAGTCCTTGCCATCATACTTGTAACGGGCCGGGCCGGGCTTTTTCCGGAATTTCGGAGGCCCGGCCCGGCCCGGCGGGCCCGTCATTTCACTAGTTTCGAAATTTTCAAAAAACACATAAGGGGGGCCCTTATGTGATTTTTTTCGACCAAAAAATTTTTTTTCGAGTTTTTCGATCTTTTTTGATCAGACAGACAAACAATCCAAAATACGAAAAAAAAAATAGAAAAAAATTATATTGAGAGCTCAAAATTTGGCTCAAACAGAATTTTTGACACCGGGCCTTGAAAATTTCCTCAGGCCCGGTCCGGCCCGGAATTTCACAAGTATGCTTGCCATTTCCAGACCCCATCAAAACCGGTTGTACGCTTGAAAAATTGATTTAGTTTGAGTGGTAGTTATGTCCTTCGCGACAGATTATAGCAACTTTTCCGCTTGGTTGGCGATGGAAACAGTCAAAAAGTGTTTTCATCAAAAACATCATTTCTACAGCTGAAACAACAGGAATTGCGAAATTTCGAGATGGAAATGAAACAACAGGCCGAGCAGAGAGGAGTCAAGTATTCGAGCAGCCAACTAGGGGTGCAGCTGGATGGTGGAAGTTCTGAGAACGATGAGTTGCCGAGCGAATTAAGAGGACCGGTGGTTCCATGGAGTAGAAAGAGTACTCCAGCCAAGGAGAAAACGCAAGCTTTGGCTCTGAGATCTCAACCATGTAAGTTTTTCTAGTTAAAAAAATATGCATTTTCTCATTAGTAGAGAAATTTTCCAGTTACTGAGATCAGCTCCCGAAGAAGCGAGGATGACACTGATGGATTTGATGATGACGATCATTGGTGCTACTATTGTGCAACGCCGATTGACAAAGTGAAGCCAGAAATGAGAAGATCCATTCGGAATCTTCTAGAAATGAGAAGAACTTCTTTTCCAGTCGGTAAGCGTTTTCATTTTTAACGTATGATCCAAACTCTTAATTTAGACGCCGTCACCACCGATTGCCATTCTGCCAGGAACAAAACAAAACTGAAGAAGCAGAAGTGTACCTACAAGTACTGTCAAACACTGTCGATTCTGGATAGAAACGCCGGAAATTCGTTTGTTGTGCGTGGGTGTGCCGAGCATTTTGGAGCCATAAACGTGCCCGAGTTGGAGAAGAAGAATGATCATTCTTGTGAAATGTAAGTGGGGAATTACGGATTAATTGACCCGGGAAAATCGATTGGAAGCATTTGACAGACAAAAAAATTTTTAATCATAGTTTGTGAAAAGAAAGTGATAATTTTTCATAAAGCTAGAACTTTCAGTAATCACTTGGAGACGATTTTTCAATATTTTCCCTTTGAGAAGTTAGACTCAAGGGACAAGTTTTAAGATTATAGAGCACCTATTGGCTGAGATACGCTGTTGGAAAGTTAGCTGACGGCTGATAGTCCCCTGAATTCCCTCAAATTGTCCTTCAAAAAAATTGAATTCACAGAACTGAAAATTAATATTTGAACTTGAACTTTCAAATCACCTTTTCTGTGAAAACTCAACCAAATTAAATAAACCCACTTAATTGGTATCTAGCGGCAGACCTGTCGAGTTCCCATTAGAAATTGAAAAAACATTAATCAACTTTTGGGTGGTACTGCATTGTATTTTCAATTGAAAATGTTCATTTTTTTTTCAATATAAAAATAACCAAACGGGTAGTGGAAAATTACAAGTTTTGAATTATATTGAAGTGAAGCCGGCAATACAATAATGTTGCTTTTTCCAGGTTACACGAAAAACTGGAAATCAAAGAATGTATTTGCAAGAACGACAAATACTGCAACGCCGGATGGGGTAAAAGGAGTACAAACGGAGTGTTCCAACAGTTCCACCTCGCTTTCATCACTTTGTTTGCCCTCTTTTCACTTATTTTGTAATAACCCATTATCATTCACCTAGCCCCATCCAAATTTTGACATGGTATAGCTTTCACTTATCATCGATCTTCCTCTAAGACTTTACTTTTTTCCCACTATACTTTACCCACTCACCACGTCGCGGGTACCAACGCCGTGTTATTTTGCAAACGGTTCTCCCCGAATTTTTGTTTCGTATTGTTTGTAATGTTGTCTTGTCAGGGTTTCCGCATCGTTTGCTTCTGTCGCCTTCCTCTCTTTTGCTCGATTTGAATAGAAATGAAACGTCGTGTTTAGACTAATGTATTCTCATGGTAATGAGTCGTATTAGGTTTGGAACATATTGGGAAAATGGGGAAGAAAATATTTCGATGAGTAAGCAAAAATTAAACCTCACTATTCAGCAAAAATATTCCGCTAAAGGTAGGGAGTCAATCCATTTAGGATATCTAGTCGAATTACGTCTTTCGAAAATTTTCCAGCAGCTGATCTTTGTTGTCAAGTGTTCGATACCTTTAATAATTTTAAAGGGTGTAAGAAAGACCTAGATTGAAAACTTTGTATTCACAGTATTTTTTGTAAATTCCCAGTTCTTCAGCTATTTGCTTATTTCTGAGCGGCACCTCTTTTGGCTCGTTTTTGAACTGGAACAGAAAACGTGAATAAAAAACAGGTATCTTTTAAGAATTGGTGAATATCTGAAACAATTGGAATTTTCAAAAAATTTTGTAAAAGCAAAGTTTTCAATCTATGTCTGTTTTACATTTTCAAAAGTTTCAATGTGATCGGCAACTTGACAGCCGAACTCCAGACTCCTGAAAACGGTCAAAATGGCCAAAATTCAACTAAAGAATTGGTTTTTGCGTTTCTCATTGGTCTATGCTGCCTATGCGGCTTTTTAACTGCGCAAAAATGGTTAGAAAACCCAGTTTTTTGTCACGGATTTTGTTCGCTCTTTTATCAAGGTTCTAGTATTCTTATTGCAGCAATTGTGGGATAAATAAATGGTCAATAGCCTCATTAAATTATGCTTGACTATTCGTTGGGCATCATCAGAAATGATGTTTTGCGACAAACTGCAACAAACTTCCCAATTGCTATGTTTTTCGCTGCTTTTTTTTTGTTTTCTCAAAATAAGTATAAAGTTCGTATTTCCCAATTTCGATTACTTCGCAGATAGCTTTCCATTAATTCCAATCCACTCTTATTGGTTTTTCTAGTCGTATTTTCAATGAGCCGCTCCCAGGAGTACAAAAGATAGCGAACGCTTTTTGAAGGTGAGGCCTGGCTACCTGTATGAAAAGTTAACGGAAAAATGACTATTACAGAACACCTTCCATTTGTGGCGATGCGTCTTTTATTCTTTTTCTAAACTCTCCTATTTTTTCAAGTCTCATTTTTTTGAACTCACTTAACTGGAATAGAGCCAAAAAAATTATTTAGAACAATATTAATCTTTATTACGGTCTTATTAACTCCAAAGGTGAAACATTGAAAATTGAGCAGGTTCGTGAGAGTGGGAAAGTAGAGACAAAAAATCACAAAACAATGAAAAAACTGTCTATCAGCAAAACGAATGAGACGAAAGCGGCTGGAGAATTAGATCATGAGCAATATCAAACGGGTTTGAAAACAAAGGCAAACTGAATAGAAGAAGAAAAACCGGAAAATAAACTTTAGATTAGTTTTTGTAGCAGACTCCGCGTCTTGGCGTGTAACCGGAGCAGCATTCAGGGTATTGTTGCTGGAAAAAAAATTTTGGGTTAGTTAACAGGAGGAGGCGTGGCTTACGAAATAAGCATCATTGGCTCCTTGAGCTGGCTCCTTGTATTCCATTTGGATGGTGAGAAGAGCAGTTGGGCATTGGTAAATGAAGCGTCTAGAAATTAGAAGTAATGATTAAAGGTAGATTCATTTCTTTTAACCTACTTTTCACAGAATCTGGTTGCTGTTTGTCTTTTCACTCGGCGGACTGAAGAGGAGAGGAAACGCTCGGTTGGTGGATGAACTTCCAATCTGAAATATTTTGGGATATTTTGAATCAAACCCTCTCTCGAAATAAAATAGAAACTCACTCATGACGAAGTACTGGCTTACGTTGTGAGATACGTGGCAGTGGGAGAGTGCTGGCTGCAAGAGAGACAAGAAATTTTATAATCGTATAGTTTGGTCACATGTCAAAACACGACAATTTCATATGACGACACGCGACTTACAACGCGCAAATCCGGATTGCTTTAATTTCGGGTTCAAGTAGTTGTTGGATCCAAAGTTGAGCTTGGCAAGCAAGTCGCACGGAAGTAGAAGACGTCCATTGCAGATCATTCCTTTTTTCGGCTTAGCGCAAACTTGCGTATTGCAACTTTGTCGATCCAAATTGCTTCCTCTGTAACGCTTTGTGTTTATGTTTTTTGATTTTTTTGGCTACTTACACGCAAACTTGATTTCCACCGTAACATGCTCTCACTCGAGTTCTGGTTCCACATCCTCCACATGGCTGGGAGCATGCGGACCATTCTCCCCAATTACTCCACGAAGCTGAACCTGGATAAACTGTCGTCGTCGGCGTAGGACGAGTCTGAAAATGACCTTGTTAGATGTTGAAACTTCTGGAAAGAAAAAAATCATGCAGGAAATAATTTTTAGGGGAAAAAATAAGTTAGGTGTTGAAAAATTCGGAAAGTAAGTGGAAAAAAATGAAGAAAAATAGGATAGATTCTCACTAAAGCATTGTTTTGGGATAGTTGCGATAGATCATGCTCTTGTGGTGCAAATGGTGGTCTCTCTGAGGAGGAGACAACATCTGCTGGAAGAAGAAGCTGTGCTGGTGAGGCTGAAGGAGAAGATGATAGAGTGCTCGGATCATAGAACTCCTCGGTCGAGGTGTCCGTGAGCTCCCGCGATTGCTCGTCCGAGGTATAGATATTGCCGTTGGGTGTGTAAAGTGGTGGGTGTTGGATGTGAATCCATCCACTTGCCGTTCGTGTCCAGTATGGTCGAGTCGTGGTAGCAGCGGTTGGGCGAGCAGTGGCAACTGATGTGATTGGCGTTCCTCCGACTGAAATTACTTTTTTTCAATATATTTTTCCAGCCTGAAACTATAAAAACCAACAAAACAGTCGATTTTAAAATTTTCATTTGCTATAAAATTATTCATTGGACAACATACGCGCTCTGTATCTCAACGTGAATCCTTTCCATCCATAGGCGGTGTTCGGTGTTCCTCTGTAGATGATAATGACGTCATCACCTTCCGATCGGATAACGGATGGCAAACTGCAGCAGAGTCGGGCTCCTGTAAGCTCAATTGGTCCCTCTGTCAGCAAAAAACTTTCACGCCTACCTGTCGATGTCTTTTGCGATAGATACTTAACCTCAACATAGCTTTGGCATGGATCCGAACATTGAAAGTTGACTTTGTCAAAAACGACTTCGACGTTTCCTCCAGGATTCTGAACAGATCAATTACAAATTATCCGCTTGTATGCTTCTCCAACTTACTCTAATTCGCCAGACGCAATTCGCGTCGGCTTGCACAATACCGCTCTCAATCTTTTGATACGACGACGAAGCAGTCAATGATCCTCCGCAAGCAGCTGATCATCAAAACAATTAAATCGGGTTCAAAAAGTAGATCACTCACTGTACTCAACGGTTTCACAATAAGTACCACCGTATCCGGCTGGGCAACGACACTTGCTGCAGTTGTTTGGGTCGGTGTAGCCCTCATTGAGGCATGGAATCGTGCGTTGGCAGATGTCTAAAATGGTGGAACTTGATATTTCAAGTTTTTCAAAAAAAAAAAAACTCACTACTGCAATATCTGGTGTTAATCATCTTGGCATCCTTGAACGAAAGTCCATCTCTCTGTCCAATTGTGTTCTGGTATCTCCAATCTCTAGTTTTGATCGTATCGCTGGACCAGTCGTAAGAGAAAGCTTTGGCTCCGTAGTGCATGACAGATCCCAAATCGTAAGGTTGTCCTGAAATATATTTTTAATATGTACTCTACATATTCAAATCAAAAATACCAACTCACCAAGATTATCGCTGTTTGCAGGTGTTCGTTTAGCGAAATTTCCTTCGGTTCCCTACAAAACTTGCTATTTTTCAATCAATTTTTTCAGAAACTCACTCTAGTAATTTTGTCAGCCACAATACTAATGTAGTTGTCACGATCATCTCTAGATTGCTCATGCCAAAGTCCCAAAGCGTGGAGCGTTTCATGGGAGACGATTCCGAGCTGGAAATTCAAAAAAATGGGAATTCAAAAAAAGTTATTTAACATACACTATCACATCCATAACCAATTGAAACCAATTGTCGTCCTCCAACTCTTCCAACATTAGACCAGCATCCATTTCCTCTGTAGTATCTCAAACCATCACGATCTCCTCCGTTCTCTTTGAATCTGAAGCACACGTTTTGTTCAACGTGACGAATAGCGCTTCTGATGAGTTGACGCCAGTTCTCCTCTCCGCCGTAGAACTCGTAGGAAATCGTGAGGTTTGGCCAGAAATTTCGTCGGTCTGGATGAGCTTGTCGTTTTGGTCGTGGCGTGTCTGGAAACCAAAATTTCAGAATTTCATGTTTGGGATATGATGATCCTACTCGATTCAGTCAAGAGAGCTTCAGCTTGAGGAAGAGTCAGAATAATGTCATTTTCAAAAACCTCATTCCACAACTTCCTATTGACTGTGGCTTCCGTCTTGTCATCCTTTACTGCCTTGTCCATGTTTTCAGCAATAGCTTGAATGGCGACAGGATCCTAAAATAGGTATATTATTAGTCATATCGGTCAAAGTGTTCCACATACATAATCGTGTCCGTATTTTTTCGCGTGTTTCCTGTAGAAAGCAGCCAGTAATTCTTTGACCTCTGCATAATCCGAAACGACGTCGTTGGCAATGTACTGGAAAGTGACAGTTTTGATTTTTTTTTGTCCATCAAAGGCGTTTTTTTTCACTCACCGCTGATCTGGCTAGACTGACTAATCCGATTAACACGATGAACGCCTTTAGGCAAGCTTGAGACGCCATTCTGCAAGATTAGAACATCAAGAATCGGTCAGAAGAACTAAGTGATTAAAAAAAGAGATAAAATTGGATATATGATGATCCACTTTTGATTGATAGAGTGGAAGAGAAAGGATGATAATTTGTTACAAGACTGTGTGTGTCAAGATTAGTGGAGTGGGAAAGAGTTTCACTTTTGATCCTAAAAACTTCGTACGGTTTCGCCTCCCTCAAGACGAGGTCAATTTTGCGGACATGCTCCGCCCATAAAAATGTTTTTCTCAGAATACATCTATCGCGATGTCCTTTTTAGGATCCGTACTTTTTCTAAACAAAAAGCACCAATGAGGATCTTTGATTTTTCAAGATAACATCCATTTTGAAAGCGAAATTGAAATAGGAGAAGATTTAAAAATGGGGTAACCTACAAAGTGTAATTGCGGGAAAATTCAGAATTTCAAACTAGATGCGTTTATGGTCAAAATTGAAATAAAACCAGGAGAAATAAGGTCTAAAGCTCACTTTAGTCTATTAGAAACAAAAGATTAGATTTTTCAGTAATCTTGAAATATGGAAAAATCCGAAAGACAGAAAATGGTTTTTTACTGTGAACATTTAATGCTACACAGCTTCAAAATTATGAAGTCAAAGAAGAAACAGTTATGAAGGTTACAACCTGATAATCAGAAAAAATTCAAAACTTTGAAGATCACTATCAACAGAATGATAAGAAACTCCACTCCAAAACAACAACAAAACAACTGGGGTAAAAAATATGAGCTTACTTGTCATGCAGACTGGTCGATATGGACAATAAACTGTGGATTGGCTTGACCCTGATTCCCCCCTCTCACGTTTTGCCTCCTTCGAAACTTCAGTTAATTAGATAGGGCTAATAGATAGAAATCACTAAAACACAGAAATCACTGTCTAGGATGTTCTCTTGGTTCTTTGAATAGTTTCTTGGTTCTCTTTCAGAGCGAAATAAGAAAAAAATGAGGGAGAAGGAGAAGTTCGAGTAAAGTGTGAAGAAATGAGGCGGAACACGCTCACTATACAGGTCAGACTGGTGACCGTCGGAGGGGATAAGACTAACTTTGGAAATTTGAACGACTAACGCTTGTTTCGGAAAAAAGGGAATAATAAATGTCTGGGCGTCTTTCTTAAAAGACGGTCAACATAGAATAGAGAGGAGCTCTACTGAGGTGAAGACACCCTGTCGAGACTGGGTCTTTTATACTCGATCCGCCCCTTTTTTGTTAACAAGATCGCGATGAGACATTTGTCCGGATTGGAGAAGTGAACTTTACTTGATGATTCTTTGGCGGGAAAAAAGAAGAAGAATTCTAATTTGATTCGAATTAAATCAAGACAAAGGTCCCGTTGATTCTGACACCTTGACGTGTGAAAAATAAGGTATTTTTGTCGGCGGCCCTACTAATTTGACAAGTGCAACTGTCTTTTCAACTTGATCCGGTCTCCAATTTTTTACAGTAATCCTTGAAGAATGTGGAGCTGTTTTTTGTGATTGACACTTACTAGAAGATTTCAATCTTCTCAATGATTTATCTTTGTAATTTCGTTTTTTTTTCAATTTTTCAAATTTTCAATTTTCGAAGGAAAATTTTGAATTCAATTTGCAGAGTCTATAATTGAAAATACTTGTCTGACATTTTCCAATTTACCAATTCCAATTTAAAATTCTAATTTTGAACGCAACCCGGAAGACGTAAAAGTGGTTTGTGTTGGGATTGAACTTTTCATTCCTGCTACCTGCTGGGGCTAACCCCATTCTTCCTGAATCATCATTCAACGTCGCATTTCACCATTAAGGAAAACCCCATAAAAAGAGTGTGATACACAGAAAAAAGTACAAACACTATTGAAAAGCTGCTTCATGTCTGTCTGATAATGCTAAACACACCCAAATACAAATCCCCTTAAAATTTGGGTCACATCGTTGAGGAACAAACGACCTTTTGCTGACCATTCCTCTGAATTTCACTTCCTCCTCGTCAAATTTGAATAAAAACTCACACCTTTTTTTGGGTTAGTACAAATACATAAAACATCAGGTGTTGTGACACGTATCATTGATGATAATTGATAGATGATAAACGATACGGAAGGAGGAAATAGCGGGAAAAAAAGGAAACCGATACGATATTCTTTTTTACCCTTTAGTCTGAAGCGGGAGAAAAATTAATACGTCATGGGTTTCATGGATTGTATGTAAAGGGACTCTGACTTTCGGATACTGACCCTGAGGTTTTCGAAATTGATTATTTGAATTAAAACATCTGAAACTAGACCAGCCTAAAAACAGTGAAATGCAGGAAAACAGACATGCTGCTATTTTAGCTCAATTATTTCAGTTTTCATGAAAGATATCAAAATCATGTCAACTGATAAAATGTTAGTGATCATGACAAACATTTTTTGAGTTAAAGGTGGTGTGCGGTGGAAAATTTTATTGCTTTATTTTGTGCAGAAATCCATGTGGATTCCCATAAAAATAAAGAAAAAATTCAAAAAAATTCCTTCATTGAGAAAAACGGCATCGAAAAGTCAAAGTTGTATCTGGTGGCCTAGCGGCCAGGTGTGAGTTTTCTAGGCCAACTGCCGGTAAAAGAGCGCGAAATTTGAATTTTTATTGATTTTCC
>NC_013491.2:3559127-3560343 GCF_000004555.2 Caenorhabditis briggsae | reverse complement strand
TCAAAAAACATCAGAGAAAACACTGAAAATCAATAAAAATTCAAATTTCGCGCGCTTTTACCGGCAGTTGGCCTACAACTTTGACTTTTCGATGCCGTTTTTCTCAATGAAGGAATTTTTTTTCAATTTTTTCTTTATTTTTATGTGAATCTACATGGATTTCTGCACAAAATAAAGCAATAAAATTTTCCACCGCACACCACCTTTAAAAATTTTGTGATAACTTTCATAGGAATAGAGATAATTGAGCTCAACGTTGACGGTTTGGGTGGGCTTCTATTAGAGAAACTGTGTTTAGCTCTGTTCATTTTCTACAGTAATCCTGGTACTATTCGGACTTTTGAATTCTTTGTGCTCTCAACTTTTTTCATATTTTTTCACGGTTATTAGCGAATAATCAAGCTCAAAACTCAAAACTCGACTTCTCGGTTTCATTCTCTTTGATTGAGATCTATTACTAACCTAAAAATGTCCTTTTTCCGCGTCACTGAACATTTGTTAGGGCAAAACCATTAAACCAGACCTCCTGGATCTCTATGGAGTTGATGAAGATCACGTTACATATCCGTAGCACACCCTACCACTAATTCAATTGAACTTGTCCATCCATCCCCAGCCGAAACCACCTGTCTCGAGAATTTGGCGACTTTCGATTAGATAAACCGAAACCAGGTTCCATTCCTCTCCCTTATTAGGGTCACGGTTTCACTTTGTACTGACCTTTTTGCCGACACCGAAAGGGGAGCGACAAGCCTATTTCATGCCTCACTGTGCTAATGAGTTTAATTGCTATCAAAAGAAACTCCGAGTGTGTTTCTCCATGAAGTTCAACACCAATTGTCTATTGAACGGATTGAAATCGAGACGATTTTCGTGTGATCATAATACAAGATACAGATGTTTTAATTGGCAAATAGGGGGTCCTGAACATGTAAAAGAACTTCTTTACAAGAAGGTTTGGAGGGACGACAGGAAAAAATACAGAAGCGGTGCAAATCTCCCCAAATCAGCGGGGAGAAAAGCAAAAAGGACAGCATTTTTGATTAAGGGTTACCAGATATTGGGTTTCTAAATGTTTCAAGAAAATACAACAACCATAGTGATGAGTTTTAAAAAATTAATGAGGGTATTCATGTAGCGAAAATATGTATTGAAATGCATTTCCGCGCCCTCGAATTTCAATGCATGAGCGTGGCGAAATGTATTTCAAAGCAGA
>NC_013491.2:3537624-3559117 GCF_000004555.2 Caenorhabditis briggsae | reverse complement strand
AAATACATTTCGCGACGCTCATGCATTGAATTTCGAGGGC
The DNA here is from genome assembly GCF_000004555.2 of Caenorhabditis briggsae. Classification (NCBI taxonomy): domain Eukaryota; kingdom Metazoa; phylum Nematoda; class Chromadorea; order Rhabditida; family Rhabditidae; genus Caenorhabditis; species Caenorhabditis briggsae. The sequence continues at coordinate 3,559,077 of NC_013491.2, read as the reverse complement.
GCGGAAATGCATTTCAATACATATTTTCGCTACATGAATAACCCCATAAGAAATCGAGAATTCAGATTATTCCATCACATCGAAGGAGTGGAGGCAGAGCTTCTCAAGGTTTGCCTCCAAACTTTCCACTCCCATATTTGAAGCTTCCTCGCGGATATCAGCATAGAGAGCGGATGTCCTGAAAAAACCATTCATGAAAATAAAGTTTAATAATTTTGAAAAAAAAAGTTCTAAACTCAAGATCAAAGTACAGTAATCGAGACGTCCTTCTCGAAAATTCTGGCACTATAATTAATTTCAAAAGGAAATAAAATAATCTGTCATTAAAGATTTGAATTCTATATTTGTAATACGAAAAATGATCACAGTAATCTCCTTAACTAAGTAATCTCTGGAGAGTAACTACAATAATCTCCCCGACTGCATTAATTTTTTACTAGCTACAGTAATTTCACTAACTACAGTAATCTAACTAGCAACAGTAACCTCACTAGTTACACTGACTACGATAATCTAGCTAAAGTAGTTTCACTAACTACAGTAATCTCTAAGAAATAACTACAGTAATCTTTTAAAATCAGCCACAGTACTCTTTGAGAACTGAAAACAGTAATCTCTGGAGAGTATAGAGAGTATCTGCAGTAATCTCTGAAAACTAACTAATCTCTGTAAAGTGACTACAGTAATCACACTAGCTACAGTTACCTCGTTGACTACAGTAATCTCAATAGCTACAGTAATCTCTCAAAATCAACTACCATACTCTTCGAAAACAAACTACAGTAATCTCTGCAGAGTGTGTAGAGTGACTACAGTCAGCTCACTAACTACAGTGATTAACAATTCTTACATGTAACGTTCTCCGCAACTTGGCAGCACAGTGACAATCAGCTTTCCAACCATTTCTGGGCGTTGAGCAAGACGGAGAGCAGCGGCGACATTGGCTCCAGATGAGATTCCTAAAAAGAATTAAATATTTCATTTTGCAATTTTTTATCGTAAAAACCCAGAAACACTTACCGCAAAGAAGCCCTTCTTCAAAAGCAAGTCTCTTGGCCATCACAATAGCTTCATCAGAGTGAACACGAATCACATCTTCATAAATCTTGGTATCCAACACAGCTGGCGCAAACCCAGCTCCAATTCCTTGAATCTTGTGTGGTCCCGATGGGTTGCCACTAAGAATTGCAGACTCTTCTGGCTCCACAGCAAACACACGGACCGCTGGATTCTGCTCAGTCAAGTAGCGGCCAACACCAGTGATGGTTCCGCCAGTTCCCACTCCAAAGACAACAGCGTCGACCTTTCCATGAGTTTGATTCCAGATTTCTGGTCCCGTGGTTTGATAGTGGATAAGAGGATTGTTGGGGTTGTCGAATTGCGCGAGGATGTATGATGCTGGGACTTTTTCTTTAAGCTGATTAGCCATATCAATAGCTCCTTGCATGCCACGAGCCGGATCAGTGAGCACAACATCAGTTCCATAAGCTTTCAGAAGCATACGCTGAAAAACTTTGTTGTCTAAAAGATTCTAACGATCCCACTTACTCTCTCCTGACTCATAGATGCTGGCATCGTCACAATACATCTATATCCTTTGGACGCGGCAACAAATGCCAAGGCAATTCCTGTATTTCCAGATGTTGGCTCGATGAGAGTGGTCACACCGGGAATAATCTAAAATTAATGAATTTTAATTTAGATAATAAGCAACTTTCCTCACTTTTCCCTCTTTCTCAGCTGCGGCAATCATAGCGTATCCGATACGATCTTTGATTGATCCTGCTGGATTGAGATATTCCAATTTGACGGCTGAAAAAATTTAAAATCATAAAAAAAGGCCAATAATGAATAGCGTATTTCTTTCAATATAAGCCGACTTAAATCGTCAAGGTTGAACTTAATTATCTCGATTTTTGTGCCAGATATCAAAAAGTTGTCAACTGATAAAATATTGGTGATATAATGATAAATAAATTGACAGTTGACACATTTTTTATATACTTCACAACAATAAAGATTAGTGAGCTTAAAGTTGACGCTTTGGGTGGGCTTTTAATAGAGAAAACACGGTAATCGCAACAAAAATTGTTCTAAAAAATCCCTTACCAATTTTCGCAGCACATCCTCTGGCAAGTTTGTTCAAATACACCATTGGTGTGTTGCCAATCAATGCAGCTGCACTGTCACCAATTGTATTACGATCCGCCATCTGGAAAATCAATAGTTTTGAAAAACTAAGAAGGAGAAGTGAACAAGAGAAGTGGTCAATCGGAAGTTGTCGCTGCAAATTGCAAAAAAAGAAAAAGAAATTCGCACGGAAACAGAAATGAGAAAGTGATGTATCATGGGTTCTAACATCGCATACTTTTCTTATTAGGCATCAAATTTTGTACGCAAGAGACCGCGAAAACCGAGAAGCGGAAGTACAATATGAGGCGGAACGAATGCACAATCAGCTGGCATTTGTTATACACGTTGTACACAAAAGCATACACTGAACCCGTTAGCCCCCCGGAGGGGCTACCTACAAACCCAAATTTTGCTGTGCTAATGAGAGGGAGAGAGGTCAGAGTCCAATTGGACACAAGCAACGTGGCTATCTCTTTTTTGGTTTGGGGCAATGGACGGTATATGAGTGAGAAATAGAGATAAGATAAAAAGGCAAAAAATTTGTTCAATCATTTCAGTGAGAAATTTCAATTTACGATTGATAAAAGACTCTACGATTAGGGAAAGTCTTCTTGATCTTCTGGCATGGCCAGTGAGCAGCTTTGGCCTGATTGGTGATTCAAAAAGTGCAAAGTTTAGGATTATCCAAATCTAATTGTAGATTGGTAGGGATTATCAAAGTTTGTGAATTGACATACATTGCAGAATTTTGCAGAATATAATGACTTCTGGAGTTGAACATTCAAACTAGATTTGAAAAGCGAATTGTATAGAAACTTAAAATTATAGAAATAGCAATTGATCTTTTGATTTTTATTAGGCGTCTTAGTATTTCTATCTCAGGACCCTTACGAAATTTTGAAGTGGTTTATAAGCGCGAGAATGAGAAATATGAAACATTTTTCTTTTTTCTCTTACAAACTGAAAAAAGGCATTGTTGGTAACATTTGTTGACTTCAAAAAATGTAAAACAACAAAACATTGCCAACTACGAAAAAACTAAACTGAGTAGCGAAACGCAAGAGAGAAAAAGGCAAAACGACAAAAAGAGTTGTGTTAGTGTACGTATATGTGTGTATGTCAAAAAAAAAAGCAAAAGGTCATCCTTCTTTCGCCTTCAAAAGCACTCTTCAGACTTCATTAAACCGCATGAGAGAATTCACACGGGTCCCCACGGAAAGCGTCTGATCGAGAAGAAGGAATTCTGAGAATTGCTAATTTTTCTTGTGTCTCTGGTGAAGAAAATGACGGTTTGGAAGGAAATGAAAATTTGCACTTCTTGGGAACCTGGCAGAGTTCTTGGGAACCTGACATAAACAAAATTGGAGTCAGAAAGTAATAAACTTATTGGAAACATAGTTTGGCATATTCACATTAACAGAAAAATTGAATACATTTGCCACAACATGTTCTATATGAGGCGCGCCAACCATAGACTAATCTGAAAGCCGGGAGATCAAAAGATCAAAATCAAAAAGTGTTTCTGTAGTTTCTGCTCGACAAGTAAAGGATGATAAGCATTATTTTCAAATTTCTAAGGGCCAAGTTTCCGGTAAAAAAAGCTTCGTGGTCGAACGAAACGAAATATAACTTCTCACATTCAAACAACCCCCAAAAACGGCATGTAGACAAGAAAATTTCACGAAAAATGAAAAAATTGCCGACATTTTCAGAAATTGTTTCAAATGTGAGAAACACGGTTCACAGGGTTTCGGCTTCGGCCGCCCATGATGGGCAGAGTTTTGTAATTTGCGAAAACCTGCTGAAAATTCTGAATTATTATTCAAAAGACAAATTGAAATCGAAGTCTTTCTTCTGGCTGGTCAACTAAACTAATTTCAGAGTATTAGATAGTGGTTATAACACTTCCAAGTATAATTAACATTCAAATTACACTGTTATACACTAATCCACCAAATTAGTCTAGGAAAATCAATTTTCAGCTGTAAACAAATATATATCTTTTTGGATTTAAAACTGGAAAACAACAAAGCACTAGAACAAAAAAAATTTAATCTCTCCGGATTAGTCTATAAAGTTCAGCGATTAGATTTTTAGGGGTTTCTCATTCTTTTATCCGCATTCTTTTATTGTCATTTAGAGAATTGGTATAAAATTTACAAAGGTGATGAGCAGCTAAAACTAATAAAAATCAGAGCCCACAGCGGAAATTGAACTCATGGGGAGGGGGTCAGAATACTATTTTCCTCCATTTCTAGTTGTCTTCGACTTGAAAAACAAATGAATGGAAAATTCTAATAAACTTCATTTGTCATCATTTTAAGGGGGACGTATTCTGGCAATATTCACGTACAGAACGATTCAAGTAGACAAAAAATTAGCGGAGACGAAATAGGTGGCCATTATAATATAAATATGCAAAATGAAAGATTGCCGCCGCCGGACTGCTAAATTGTTCCAAAGGCAAAAGATCTAATCGGAAAGAGAGAAAGAAGAAAACGGCCCCCCCTCTCTGGTGTAAACAAGAGTTTCACACGAAATGAAGAGACTCAGACACGTTGCCGAGTAGTTTTAGAAGTTCACAAACCTCTGAAAATGATCGCTAGAATACAGAACAAAACATACGCTGATAAAAAATGCCACTGATTTAATTTATATTCCAGGTTTTCCTTTTTCAGATTTTTCTCCCGATCCCTTCATTGAGATGCCAACTCCTATCATCAGGCTCTCCGCAAATATATAACCGAGCACCAAAAAAGTGCATGCCTATCCCAATTAATCACTTCAATTTCCTTTTGTCCTGTCTAGTCGACTCATTGCACTTTGTCCAGCATCTTTTGTCTTTCCAACGCACAGTTGGCCTCTCTCTGCGTCTCGTACTGTCTCAAAAGACAGTGAGCGTTATTTGAGTGTCCTCAATGTGTGTGTGTGTGTGGTGTGTCTATACGTCATTCTATGTGTGTGTGAGTGTGCGTGGAACGAAGAGAGCGTCCTTGTCTGTGTCCCATGTGTCTCGGCCGCGCGGTCGGCGGGGCAAATCGAGAAGACAAGAGGACGTCCAGTTGGCGCATCGATCGTCATTTATCGGTGGAGCGCGTTTGTCCAGGTCTCATTTATCTTGCACTTTTTCTTCCCGATGTTTTTTCTAGTTTATTTTTTGATTTATCAACTTTCCTAAATGTGTGTTTTTCCAGGTGAAAAATTGAAAAATTCCCATGAAATAAAGACTCGCACGCCGATTTTTCGCCCAACTTATTGTTAGACCAATATGTTTTACACACGATGGAAAGTGTTTTTGCTGCTGACAGTATGGTATCACACAATAGATGGAGAGGAATTGGACAAGAAGAAACTGCAGTAAGTTTATTAGATATCTAATTATACAAAAACTAGGCGATAACCGAATTTCGACTCAATTATTGACTTTTGAACCAAAATTTCAGCCTTGCAACCTCAACAAATTAGCCATAAATTTTAAAAAAATTTGTAAATCTTTCATTTAACAAAAAAATCATTTTTTTCCAGAAAAGAAGCCTACGATATGTTCATGCACGGCTACAATTCCTACATGAATTATGCATTTCCCGCCGATGAACTCATGCCACTTTCATGTAAAGGAAGGATACGTGGGCTGACGCCGAGTCGCGGCGATGTGGATGATGTGCTCGGAAAGTGAGTGACCTAGTTTTTATAAATTGTATAAAACTTACAATTTTCAGCTACTCCGTGACGCTTCTTGACAGTTTGGACACGTTGGTAGTGTTAAATGAGCTAGATGAGTTTGAACGAGCCGTCGACTTGGTCATCAAGCAAGTACGTTTCGATCTGACCACGTTGTCAGCGTCTTCGAGACAAATATCAGAGTACTGGGCGGACTGATCTCAGGTATGCAAAGTTTCTGATCTGCAGGTGTGAATTTCTAATTATTCAGCTCACGTCTTGGCCGAGTTGATCAAAGAAAAGTATCCAGAGAGAATGCAGACATACGAAGGACAGCTGCTAAAAATGGCGACAGAAGTCGGAAATAGACTTTTGCCTGCATTCAACACAACAAGTGGTCTACCGTATAGCAGAATAAATTTAAAACATGGAATGCAGGATCATTTGAAGCGGCAGAAGGATACGTGTACAGCTTGTGGTGGTACCATGATTCTCGAGTTCGCCGCATTGACGAGGCTCACCGGCGACCCGATTTATGAGAAAAAAGCCAGGAAAGCAATGGACTTCCTTTGGCAACAACGTCATCGCTCATCAGATCTCATGGGCACTGTACTAAATGTGCATTCAGGAGACTGGACAAGAAGAGAAAGTGGAATTGGAGCAGGAATCGATTCCTACTACGAGTACACCCTCAAAGCATACATTCTGCTGGGTGATGAGAGTTATCTAGATAGGTTCAACAAGGTAATCGATTCAATTCTAACACTTCTACAAATTAAAGGTTTCCAGCACTACGACGCTATCAAACGATACATCACTAAGGGTCCTATCTTCGTGGATGTGCATATGCATAGACCCACTGTTGCCACAAGAGGCTTCATGGACTCGCTGCTTGCTTTTTGGCCTGGTCTTCAAGTGCTGAAGGGGGACGTGAAAGAGGCTATTGAGATTCACGAGATGCTTTTCCAAGTCATCCAGAAGCACAAATTCTTGCCAGAAGCTTTTACACACGATTTTCAAGTTCATTGGGCCGAGCACCCGATCAGACCAGAGTTCGTAGAGAGCACCTACTTTTTGTACAGAGCCACAAAGGATCCGCATTATCTTCACGTTGCTAAGCAGGTATGTCTTTCAATCGAAGCTCAACATTTAAATCAAATGAATATTTCAGATAATGGATAGCATCAACAAGTATGTAAAAGTGCCATGTGGATTTGCGGCGCTTAAGGACATTAGAACTATGGTCAAGGAGGACCAAATGGAGTCATTTGTGCTGTCTGAAACATTCAAATATCTCTACTTGATCTTCACTGATCCCGAAGATTTGGTCTTTGATCCCGATCATTTCGTGCTCACCACAGAGGCTCACTTTTTGCCGCTGAGCATTGGTCACACGGAGCCAGTGGAGAACGTTGGGAACCCAAGACGGATGGTTCTGCGGTCTGATGAGCCAAAGCAAAAAAATTATGTGTGCGCGAACCCGATAGATTTCACAAAGTTGCCGACGGAGCAGGAGGAGGCCAGATTGATTAGGGAGAGGACGAAAGTGGTGCTGGGAGAGTTGAGGAATGGGATGACTGGAGGAAGTGGAGGACAATCTGGCAGTTGTGAATCACCGTGAGTTGGGAGAGGGAACGGAAAATGGCAGATTTGCGAAATGAAGGTCCGGCGCTGCAAGGTCCCGTGTTGCGCCAAGCGTTAGAAGATTGAGAACAACCGGACCCAAGTTTTAAAAATAAGGACCGGAAAAAGATAATCAAACTAAATCTAAAATTCAACGTTAGCTGATCAAACGGCATCTATCAAAATAAGTTGATTACAATTTTTAGAAAGTGCAAGCATTCAGAGATTTTTTAAGGTTTCAAACTTGGATTTTAGCATCGACACGATAACATCGAAATGCAACCTGAAAAATTGCTCAATAAAGCACTAAACAGCTTGCAATTCAAAAAGCCAGTGACTCGAAATCCCAAAATACTTATTTAGAGCTCCTAAACATATCCGACTTTTAATTTTCTTGTTTCCAGAGCCGAACGAATGCGTGCTTGGCACTTCTCCACTAGCAATCAGGACCATATCAAGCAACTGGGCCAGATGGGAATCGAATTGGTCAACCTGAATGATGGACGACTTCATTTGAGCCACACATCCGCAAATGTGAGTTTAGCCGAGTTTTTGAGCTTGAAAATTGTCCTCTTAGTTTGGAAATGTGTCTTTTTGCTGAATCTTGTCCTAATTTCCCACCCAAATGCATGTCTCTTTTGCTCTCTGCAACACGCAATCTCCAAAAAACGTTTTGAAACTTTGAAAAACCTCCAAGCCTGGTTCATTTTTGTGTCATTCCTATCGTGTCACTTTCAGTTACATTGAAAACAAGAGCAAAACATATTTTTAACAATCTTTAATACCCAAATTATTGCGTGTTGCAGGGCAAAAGAGTAACGTGTGAGATTGATGACGAACCTTTGTGTTGGAACAAGCCACGAACTGACGCGACGCTAAAATTAGTGACGAACGGACAATTCCTTCATTCGTTCTTCTACATTTTTGACACAATGTTCATTTTTGTGTTCTACGTGTTCGCCTTCACGACTCTCGGCATTCTAACCTATCTAGGACTCAAAAAATCTCGAGAAAACTTATTGCAAATCCCGGGAGTTGCCACTCTTGACTAACCAGTTTTCAAACTTTTAATATGTTCATATTTAGCTTGATAGGTTTCATTTTTTGAGCGGGTAATATCATTTTCTAGACCTATCTATATACATATTATGTGAATTAATTACTCATATCCACTTTTTTCCTATGTGACTCTAAAAGTTGTCTTGCCACGTGTACCATTCCAATATCATGTTCTTCATCCCACTCCAAACAACCTTGTGATTAAATTTATGTTGTCCAAACAATAAATCGAACGATTTTGTTATCCTTAATTAATTGGTTGGTATATTCAGGCCTTGTCACCAATTTTCGCAAGATGGGGACATGAGTTCATGCAGGAGATGCAAGAGTATGTGGAGACGCTGGAAAAGAATCGTGAGTTATTTTTCTTTAAAGTTAAATTAAATCTAATGGTTACAGCTCACTTTGCCGACGGTTCCGAGCGACTTGTGCAGATTCTAAGCCATCCATACTACGGAAAAACAATCCTGCAAGCGTCACCAGCCCAGTTCGGAAGAGACCTCGCAACGACAACTCGACCTGTTTACGGTCCAGTAGTAATTTCAATTCCTTACCGAGCTTGCGATGAAATTGTGAACAAAGATGAAATGATTGGAAAAGTGGCAATTGTAGAGCGATCGGGATGTGTGTTCCAAGAAAAGGCGCGACGTGTGCAGCAAGCAGGAGCAATTGGCATGATTGTCATTGGTAGGGAACCTTCAGAATTATTTTTCGTAATGTGAAATGTTACAGATACCGAAGAGAACACGAAGTTTGCATCCGGTCGACCACCCTTCTCAATGGCATCTGACAAAGATGGAAAGGACGATATCGAAATCCCGTCGCTGTTCCTTTTCCGTTTAGAAGGAGATAAACTACTGCATGCTATGGAGAAGAACAAGGAAACTGTAATTGCAATGACCTCACAAAGAGTTTCTACAAGTGAGTTGATATAGATTAGCAAAAACTGATAAATCTAAACGTATGTCTTGCAGATGCCACCGTTGGAGAACTGCTGAAGAAGGGAAGGATGTTCGATTTCCCAACCCTTCCACAATGTGGTCTTCGGGACGGTGACATTGTTTGGCACAGTTTGAAGTATCCAGAAATCATTTTAAACCTTCGATTCAATGGAGTCAATCAGGATAGTGATCCCAGGATGCATCAAGAGGTCAGTTTTCGAGAACTACTAGTCCTAGAATAGGGAACTCATTATGAGTTGGTTCCCTGAGAGGTGAAATCAAACAAAATAGGACATCAGCGTATTAACCATTACCATTCATGGAACTCATTGTCTCAGCGTGTTGCTAAAATTTTCTGGAGCATCTTCAGCGGCATGCATTTACAGAGAGTTAACGAACTTGCTCATGCAAGTCGGACAAAATGAGGCAGGAAAGTGTGGAACACACATTTTGGACCCCTTGGACCACACGGTGTTTAACAGGCTTTCTATCGCAGTTTCACCAATTTACTGGAGCAATGTACTGTATTTCCTTTTATAGAATCCAACCCGAATTACTAATACTGACCTCAATTATCTAGATTACTGTGATAGATATTGAATATTTGTCAACTGATGAATCATTTACTGTAATATCGTCATTATTCTTGCATTTGACACTTTATTAAAAATATCTTTCACAGGAAACGAGATAATTGAGCTCAAAGTTGACGGTTTGGGTGGGCTTCTATTAGAGGAAGTACGATATTTTGAACTGTTATTTAAATGCACTAGACAGTTCAAACAACACTCCGAAATATCGGAATTGTGGATTTGAAAGTTTCCTTCTTCGTTTCAAACATCAAAAACTTTATGGGTAAATCGACAACCGAACTTTTAGCCATGTAGCTAAGCCGGTAGCAGTGCACTGCTTCCAGAAAACGGATTTTAGAAAATCTCTTCAAAAAATGTTCCAGGTTGTCGAGCGTCATGTCACAGAACTCAAGAAATATCTAATTTTTGGCGATTCTGACTACGAATTCCAATTCTACGAGTTCTTCCGAACAGTTGCTTATGGAGCACTCGACCTTAATGTCGACAATCCTAAACTGCTTTCTGTGATTTCTGCAATAAGCACACTGAAAAAAGATGCGGTGCCACCATCTGTCTACCAAAGGCTACCTGGAGAAATAACAAGGGTGAGTTCTCACTGAGTTGATTGAAAATTCATAACGTTCTTCATTTACTCTATCCTTTCAGGTCCGCTGTATTCCCAGAGGAGAGCATATGTCTTGCTCGCGAATCTCTCTTTGAGTGGCTCCCTTGTTGTTCTTTTTTCCACTTCCAACTGGGTGTATTCATACATTTATCACATTCTTATAAGGTGAATCCATAGCGGGTGTATAATTTTATTTATTCGTTTAAAAATATCTTTGTGTATAGATTTCTATCAGTCATTTTTCTTTTTTTTTCTTTTCACAAACTCTTTGATGCGATTTTCTTGGTTTTTAAAGTCTAATTCATTTCAAATACCCCTCCAAAAACTGTGTATTTTCTATGTGTTTCTTATAGCTTTTACTTGTATATGATTCTACTTTTGCGATTGGTTGACCGGATGCAATTTTGTAAAAAATTCGAAATCTCAAAATAAAGATTTTATTTCACTTTTTATTTCGGGCACTTTTTTTTATTTTCACTAATTGTTCTCACTGGCTCTTTCCAGTAGTTGTCTGCACTGTTTAGCCTCATGTTTCCTTTTTGTTGTCTTGTGATTTTTTCGAAAATTTTTCATTTCTCTCACTTTTTCGTATTTTTTTCTCCGATTGTTAGTCAGCAGACCCCTATTGTTGTTGTTGTTTTTCTGGTAACCTCTATGTAAACACAACGCCATTTGTCATGATGTTTGATTTCGTAATTGATGATGAAAATCGGGTACTTTGAAATTTTCAGCCACCATTTAGTAGACGTTGACTAGTTGAAAGACGTGCATTTTGATTTTTTTTCTGTTCTTATCAGGCAAAAGGGTCAGCTTATCTTTCGTCTATGAACTTGAACTGTGGAGCAGAAGCAGTCATAAATTTGCTTTCAGAATGATGCAAATTTATTGGCTGAAAAATAGAGTGAATAGTTTTCAATTTTTTAGAATTACGTTTTGAATGAGTTTTCAAAAAAAAACCTGTAATAGAAGGGTCTCCTAAAGTGACCTTCTTTTTTCTTTGCTTCTGAACTTTAGAACTTCTCAATTAGTATCTGATTACAATGTTGACTAGGTTGTAGTCCTTCCAACAACGATAACACACATCTTCGTTTGGCCGCTTCGGTCAATCTTGCCTTACAAAACATATGGCCCGATTTTTCTTATCAACACTCTTGTCTCCTTGCCCTATCTCCTCCCTCTTTGCCCTATCGAACGATCATTTTTCTTCTTTGATGGCCGTTACTTTTTCTTCTCACAGTAGCATGTCTCCGTCTCATTGTTCTGAGAACGTATAAAAGTTTGCGCTTTGAAGATGGATGACGACACTTTGCCCGACGATAGTATGACACCGAGACGACGGAAAATTCGGTGAGAGTTTTTTCTACTTTCGGTGAACTTTAGGGTGTTAGAAGTGTCAAAATCTTTCTACTAACTACATTTTTTCAGACCTGAACCATCACAGCTGCATCCAGAAGACCGAATTGGAGACGCGGCAACGACAGAAGGCGAGCTAGACGAAGAAGATGAGAGGTTTGGTTGTTCGAGCGCCTAATTAACACCCATCATACTTTTTTCTAGTGAGCGCCGAGTGCGTCGAAACAAGTCACGTCGTCAGTTGGAACGAACGCACTTTCAAATGGTTAATGAGAGAGTCGTAGAGGATATCACTGTGGATTTTTTGTACAAACCACATACCCTGACAATTCTTGGAGTGCTCGTGGTCTTTATCAGTTACAAAGCGTTTACAGGGTAGGTAAAAGTTTTAATTTTTACATGCTAAGAGAATTTTGGTCAAATAGGGTGCAAAACCGAAAAGCTTGACATAAATCTCGTGTACTGCCAAAGAGTATAGCTATCAGTCTGTGTTCTTCGCTAATAGCTACCGTATTAGGCCCCAAACAGCTTTTAGGGCAAACAGCGGGGCAAAATAGCCAATAGCAGTTCTAAAGAGGCTGATGGTGGCAAAAATTAGCTTCTAGCGGTACAAAAACGGTCTAATAGCGGTGCATGAATATTGCGCCTTGACGTTTTGCACAGCTATTAGGTGAAACACTTTTTCAGTACGAGCTTGAAACTCAAAAGTTTGATTTCAGATTCACTGAAGCTCAGAATGCTACCGATCGTAACGTTTACGACGGACTTCTTGGAACCCTTGCGCTTTTCTTGGTAGTTAGTGCTATGGCATTCCCAAATGGACCATTCATTCGCCCTCATCCTGTTTTCTGGAGAATCGTTTTTGGTGTATCTGTGGTCTACCTCATGCTGCTCCAATTCACACTATTCCAAACCTACACTGATGTGAAAAATGTACTCACGTGGTTGGATCCAAAAGGATTGGGACAAGAGGATTTGGTGGAAAAGGAGTACGCCATCAATTGCTCCGATGTGTCATTGGAACGAATTTGGAGTCATATGGATATTTTCGCCGTTGGACATTTTACCGGATGGGCTATGAAAGCACTCTTGATCCGGCATGGAGTCCTCTGCTGGTATATCAGTATTGCTTGGGAGCTTACAGAGGTTAAAATTATCATTTAAACTAAATTAAAAACAACAAAGTTTCAGATTGTCTTTACTCAACTCTTACCAAACTTCGCAGAGTGCTGGTGGGACGCGATCATTCTAGACGTCCTTATTTGTAATGGTCTTGGAATCTTCGCAGGACTTCAAGTGTGCAAATGGTTGTCCATGAGAAACTACCACTGGGAGAGTATTAAGAATATCACGTCGCATCGTGCTCGCTTCAAGAGAATGGTCATGCAGTTCACGCCGGAGAATATGGATGATGTGAGTTTTATAATTTTATTTTTTGTTTTTTTTTTGCATTGAAGGTACAAGAAAAAGATTTTCTGTGCATATAAGCCCCGGAAAATAATTCGAAAAGTAAAATAATTTTGGGGTCATTGGGGTACAAAATTCTTAATTCGGGGGTACAAAATACCCGAAAAGTTTGAATTTGTACCCCGAATTGTTAATTTTGTATTCCTAAATCACTCTATACCAATTTGTACCCCCAACGGTTGTACTTTCCGAAGTATGTGTTGTGAGCCCCTCGAGGAGGCCTACTGTTAGAGGTTCAGCGCCGCAAATAGCTGAGCTCCGGTGGAGCGAGCTGGCCTGCCGACCAATAACACACTGTAGCTGAGCTGGTACAGAGGCGGTGCCTCCAACGGTGGACGGAATTTTTAGAATATTTATTTTTCATGTCCCTCCACCTTCAACAAAATTTCTAATTTCAACACAACTTTGAAATTTCTTGTTACAGTTCGACTGGGGATCTTTCACTCAAACCATCAAACGCACCATGGCGGTCTACGTCTTCGTGCTCATTTGGCTGCTCACCGAGCTCAACACCTTCTTCATGAAGCACGTTTTCTCGGTTGACACTAAACATCCGGTTGTCTTCTGGAGACTCATCCTCATCGCCTTCATCTCTGCTCCATCCATCCGCCAATTCTACCTCTACGCCACCGATCCACTGATCAAACGTCTCGGAATGCAATGTTGGGTTTATTTGGCGGTTTGTGCTCTTGAAGCGGCAATCTGCGTCAAGTTTGGAATCCATATGTTCCCACGCGTCGCCGTCACTCCAATTGTAGTTTGGATTCTGTTTTTGGTGAGTGACTATTGGATTTCCGGGTACTAAAACGCTCATTGGTTAATAAGAAAAATATTTATAATACCAATATAATTTCAGATCGTTGGAACATTCTTCTGTGTCTGGATTTCAGTATGGTGGGCCAAGAAGTCATCAGCCACTACTGAAATCACTATTGACGGAGAGAACTGCGATATCTACTTGGACTCTTCGCATGAGAATCTTGGAGCGATTCATGATGACGTGCGACGTCGACGCAGAGATCTGGGATTCTCCGAATCTGATCTTAATTGAGGACTACTCAATTTTTTTGTTCCCCTTTTTCTCCTTTTCAAGCTTCATTCTTGTTTTCTCACGTTCTCAGATTTCAGGTCGAGACTTATTACTTATCGGACATTTTTTATAGAAATAGGATGATAAGAATGATCAATCACTTTTTCAAAGAAAAAATTTCCTCTGCGAAACGCTAGCCATCTAATCACTGATATCAATTCTTGCTTTCTTTTTTGCAACAACAATCAAAAGTTCAATCTCAATTTGTGTTATATGACATTTTTAAATGAAATCGTTCTTTCCGTAATAAAAGACAAAAAAAGAAGAAAATAATCAATATTCGTTAGTTTCAAAAAAGATACATATGCACATCGGATATCATTCATAGGTAGGTGTCTTGAGCCGATGAGGTGCTCGTTGGTTGAGAAGTCTTTCGTGATGATCGTCGGCGAGTACTGTCGGTGAGCAGCGCGGTGTATTGGTTGGGCTCATCGATACTGTTGGCGCACAAACGTGAGCTACAGTTTCCAAGGGATCGGCTACTGAAATGAAAGTATTTATGGGGGTAAGGAGTAGGAAAGTCACACAAAAAAATTTAAAAATTAAAAATTGGGATATGAAATATGTCACTCTAACTTGTGTTAATATTTTGCATATGAATTTCAAACCAGGGATGTTCGGAGTGAAAATTTGGGATTTCCCAAAGTTTCGGGGTATTTCTATGCTGAAAATTTCGAAAATCCTAAAATTTGGAATATTAGGATGTTAAAAATGCGAATTTTCGGATTTTTGGAACTTCAGAATTTTTGAATTTCTGAATATTCCCATTTTGAAAAATCCTAATTTCGAAACGTTTTGATGTAGAGTAGAGCATTTTGAAATTTCGGAATATTCCAAGGTGGAAATTCTTCGCATGTCCGGAATTTCAGGATTTTACAAATATCAGAACATTCAGATGTGGAACATTTAAGAATTTCAAAATTTCAGAATTTCGGAACACTTCGACTTTGAAAGTTTTGGAATGTTTAATTTTGGAATGTTCCGATGTTGATTTCCAAGTTTCGTTATATGTACTATTTTGATATATAAAAAAAAGGAGAAGCGCTTTTGACATACAGTAGTCAAACAAGCTGTAATTCTGACAGAAAAGCTTCGGAAGTGTTTTTTTTTTCAAAATTCCGAATTCCATTCCAAACATCCCTGGATTCAGATTCCATAATTTTCTGATCTTCGAATTCCAAAACTTTTCACACATTGGGAACCTCTAAAACTTTGTTTCTTGCCCATCAGACTTTGCATTCGTACTCCTTCTGAACTTTTATTATTTCTCACACCAGCTTATCACCCAAAAAACATCACTCTTCATTCCAAGCTCACCTTTTGTTTAGCATGCTCTCTCCCTCTTGTTTTCTGACATTTTTGTGTTTTTCGAACAAAATGATCCAGAGCTTTGGCGAGAAGATGCATGCTAATGCCACATTTGCCGACATGGAAATTGAAATGCACAGAGATGACGTTTGGATCTAGAAAAATACATGATTGGTTGAAAAACAAGAAAAATGTGAATCACCTGGAAATCGCTATTGGTTCCGAAGAAGAAGAAAATCCAACTGAGCCAGACGACGCATGTGGTGTACATGGAGAATCCAATGAATTTAGTTTCGTTGAAGTTTTCGGGAACTTTTCGTGTCTTCACCGCATAGATCGTACATAGAACAATCAAACCACCGTCATAGGCAAGTGAGTAAAGGAAGTGATGATCCGGAACATTGCAAGTAAGAACTACCTGATCCCTAGTTGGGTAGTGATGCCTCCAGCCTGAAAGTTCTCAGGATACAAGACACGTCACATCATTCTCAATTACCTGGTGGCACTACAAACAACCAAATAAGACTTCCGATCAATTGTACGCCAGCGAGCATAGCAGTCATGACAACCTATAAATGGTGTGTTTCCGGGAAACTGACAAAGGGACCAGAGAAGAGAGTAAAAGTACCACTGACCTGAGAGATGGGAGATATGAATCTTGGACGTTGAGCAGTACGAGTGCTGAATATTCGGAAAATCCGGTTCGTTTTTACAAACATGGCGGAGTAAAGGCAAGAAAATGCGAATCCGATTCCAGTTCGTTTGATGGCACAAACAATTGCACTAGGCTTTGAGAGTAGAACAAATGTCATGCAGTAACACATAATCATAGAAATGAGTAGAATGTAGCTGAGCTCTCGACCAGAAGCTTTTACAACTGGCGTTTCGTTGTATCTGAAACAAATAAAACGTACATTACCGTTCAACAGAATATACAAAAACAAATTTTCAAAAGTCCTAGTTTTTCTGATGTTTGCCGATTTCTGAAAAACACAATTTTTTTCACGTTTCAGCACAAAAACGGGCCAAAAAAGATGTCTTTCAGAAATCGGCAAATAGCTAAAAACAAGAATTTTCAAAAAATTCTGAGTTTTAATTTTGGTATGTTTCACACCCTTTAAAGTTTCGAAGTGATCGGAAACTTAACAGCTAAGCTCTAGAATCCCGAAAATGGTCGAAATAGCCCAAAATCAACTGCAAATTGAACGGTCTGTATACATTTTTGAGGCAAATAATTTGGAGGGTACACAATTTTGGAGTGATTGAGCACAAAGTGATTAAGAGGTACGAATTATCAATAACTGAAAAATTAGAATTTTGTACCCCTAAATACTTTATACTTTTGTGCCTCCGAATTGTTGTACCCTCCGAATTATTTTTAAACAATCTTACATCACATAAACCGCGATCACAAATAGTGTGGCTATGATTCCGACAACCGCTAAAATTGTTGGCACCAATGAGTACATTGATCTCCATCGCATGTACTTCAGCTGGGACAGAGATAGATCAAAACATCCATTTCGGTCTTGGGTGGGCCACCATCCTTGTTCACAAGCGACACAGTGGGTTTCGTTGATAAGATACTCGTAATCTTCGCATTTACTACACGCCCAACAACATTGCTCATCCTGAAAACTTACTTGGAAAAAAAAACAATTTTTTCTGTAGGTGTGTCCCACCTTAATCAACTGTTTCCTGAATCCAGTTTTACAGGGTAATGAGCAAACCGATACTGGTGTATGATCTGGGTCCCACCATAAATTTTTCTCATAGATTGTTAGCTGAAAAAAAAATTTGCCTAATTAACTAGGCGCCCACGCTTATGACGACGACATACGTTGTTCTCACTCCAGTGTCCTATTTCTACATAATCTGAAGGCGAGCTCTCGTCATCGGTCATGCTCCGCTTCTTGTCCATCGACTTTGGCTTGTATGTCAAGATAGTGTAGCTAGCCGGCCCGTCTCCTTGTGGTGAAAATCGAAACCGTTTGCCGACAATGTCTAGAAATTTGTGCTAATGAAGAAGATTGTAGTAAGAGGAGCATCTTACCAGTGAAGTTCACTTTGAGCAGATAGTTCTGATAGAAGTCACTTCCGTCTATGTTTTGCATAGCGTGGCAAATTTCTGGTTGCTTACTGTAACGAGAAATCCAGTGGTTCTCAATTGCATCATCGGGACAGACAGATTGTTTCATGGACTGAAAATAGGGAGGTTAGATATTGAGAATTGAAAAAATTGAGGAAATATGTACCTGAAGTCCATGAGCAATCGCATAGACAGCATCAATTACAAACTGAACTTTGTCATCAGCATTAAACCCTTCGGTGGATTGTTTGATGTCTTCACATCTGTAAAAACTACCTCCATTTTCAGTTACAACGTTTTAGAGTTACAGTGCCAGCCATAAATGTATGAAAAACGTGTTTCTCAGTTGATTTCGACCATTTTCAGAAGTCTAGAGCTCGGCTGTCAAGTGTCCGATCACTTTGAGAGTTTTTTAGGGTTTAAAACAGACCTGGGTTGAAAACTTTGCATTCCCAGAAATTCTTGTTATTTGCCGATTTTAGTTATTTGCCGATTTCTGAAGAACATCCCATTTTTCCCGTTTTCGTACTGAAAACGTGAAAAAATGAGGGTTTTCTTCAGAAACCGGCCAATAGCTGAAAATCGGGAAATTTCAAAAAATTACGTAAATGCAAAGTCTTCAATCTAGGTCTGTTTCACACTGTTTAAAATTTTCAAAGTGATCAGAAACTGGACAACCGCGCTCCAGACTCCTGAAAGTGGTCAAAATGACCGGAATCATCTAAACTGACCGGCACTTTACATCATTTTAGGTTCGGTGCCGGTGTCAAAAATTACTTTGAACTGAAGATCAGTAACTTTTTGATTCAGAACGTTTTTACAAATTCGAACTTCTGATTAATACAAAACTGATCACATTATTTTCAAAAATTGCTAGCCACTGCTTACCTTGTAGCTGTTGTCCCTGGCGCTGTATCAAATTCACATTTGTACTTCACTTGCCACAACTCCCTTAACCATTTGTTCCGTTCAAACGCTTCTGTCCCAGGATGAAGACTCATGAAATACTCTTCAAACGACGGTACCTTTTGCGACGCCAACATCAACACAATGGCTCCTTGAGCCGCCAGCCGGTTATCACCCGCCGTGTACTTGTCGTTGTTTCGGTCCCACGACTCCGACGCCAACCAGATGATACGTTTCTTTGCCCCCGATGTCAATTTCATTCGTTCAGCTGTGTATCTCAAAATGTCCGGGATGTATTCGGTGCCCACAAACAAGACAACCACCGTCGCTCCCACATTCTTCTCGGGTTGAAGTCTGAAACAATCTTTCGCATATAAGGAATGGCCTCTGGTCCACTTACTTCTGCACCAAATTGTTTATCGACTCTGTGAAACTCTCCTTTTTGTTTTGAATTCTCTCTTCTAAAGCGATACAGATTCCTTTCTTTCTTGCCTCTTTTTTGAAAGCGTCAGCACCTGAAATATTCATAAGAGACATTCCATAAAAGGGAGTTATGAGAAAAATAAATAAAAAGGAAATTCTAAACATATCGGCTTTGATCATTTACCCAATTCTCCGTACTCATCCGCTGAATAGACCAATGATACATAGGACCATCTGAAACGAACAGCTATTTCTACCATAGCCATTGCTTGGTAGTCATCAGAGGGGACAGTTCTGGAAATAGTTATGTATTACGATAAGCAAAACAAGAATGCTACCTCGCAAAATATTCGAATCGATTTTTATCAGATAAATCTGCATTTGTACTAGCTGGACTGACTTGTGCAATTCGAAACAGTCGTAAAAGGTTTGCCAATTGTACTGAAACGGAACTATAACTCCCACCAACCACCGCAGCCACATTTTTCTTTTGCGATTGCTTTTTGACATTCGGATCACTCCCATCTCTGAAATATCGGAACTAGATCAGACACAAGGAGGTTGGGACTCACAAACAAACGTAGTCCGACGCTTCTGAAGACCCAATCATATCCCTAACAAAGTCTAAACTCTGGTTTAATGCGTATGCTGGATTTGAGCATGAATCAAGAATTAATGCACCCTGGAACAGCCAATTTCATAACAAAGGCATCATTCAAGCTCCCTCTCACCAATTTGTACCCGCGAAGAAAATCATTTTGCATATTGATCTGATCCAATGCATACAGCATTGCTTCCACTCGATGCACACCCCTGGGAGAGTCATTAGTTTTTATTGCCCACTGGCGCCCAGCCGACTCACCTGGTCTCTGCAATTTCGCCACATGGCTCATCTCCATTTAATGACTTTGAGTGGACCGGGAAAACGCCACCAATGAGAATGTCGCCAGGAATACGAATTTGGCGGACCTTAAAAGGGTCATTATCGGGGGAAACTTCGGGGTGCGGTAGCTAGAACACTCAGTAGTTTTATGATTTGCAAAACAAGAAAATATTGCTCCATTAAAAAGTCATTACGGAGGTAACTATAGAGTCCAGATTGCTCATTCTCAAATTGTTGATACCATACACCAACCATGTGTGTTTTATGTTTTACACTGACAAAAATTCTGCTTAACATCCTTTCGAAAAAAATGTTCACATGATTAATGAGCTAGTGGAGTAATATCAAATTTCTCCCTCTCTTTTTTTTTCAAAATTTACCTTCGGCGGGGGAGCAAGATCAATTGGCTCGACGGTCTGAAAAATAATATATTCTGGAAGATTTTTTCCATAAATATTACCTGTGCAGCCAGATTGACATTAGCCAGTATCTGTGTAGCTAGCGCGAGCACCGAGAACATGTGTCGAGTTATCGGCGGAGGTGTCTGGAAAAAAATTTGGAAAAGTATGATCAGAAAGAAAGTTGTCCCTCTTCCACTGCCAAAATTCACACGCACCAGTAGCGAGCTATAGTTTTCCAATAAAGCCTCATTCACCAACGCATTTTTTTTCTCAAGCTCCTTTTTCATCTATTGTTCATTCAGTTTTTTTTTTCTGGAACTCCCTACCCAACAATGTACATACTAATGGCTACTGTGAATCAACCCCGATTCGTTTAGGCAATGAAGAAATGTGGAAGAAAGAGTTTTTTGGGGGAAAGGAGGAGATCCCATCTTTCTTTCTTACACCACACCAAGCCTATTACGTATTTTTTTCGAGGCGCCGAGCGTGGAAATTTGAGATTCTTAGTGGGAGCAATAAGAAAAGAAGAAGAAAAGAAGGAAAAGAAACATTACTTCAAACTAAAATGGGAGATAATCTACCATAGATCATAATATACAGTGGCGAGAAGTGGTGAGGAGAATTTTTTCGAACATTCATAACTTTGTTTAAAATCGCTCAATGTTGACTTGGAATTTTGCATGAGAACAGCTGTAAAACCAAAATCATAAAAATCGGTTTTTTTTTAATTTTTCATTTTCCGAATTTTCAGAGCAGTTTCAGATGTAACAGTGGTCCGAGAATCCAAAAAACAACTTTTTTCAAAACTTTTTTGGTACCTTTTTGGTGCATATTTGGACACTGAGAATCATTTGACATCTGAAATCAAAGCCAGAAAAAATTCTGAAAACAAGTCTTTTTTTTTGGATTCTCGGACCACT
>NC_013491.2:3535940-3537175 GCF_000004555.2 Caenorhabditis briggsae | reverse complement strand
TAAACAGCTATTTTCAGTTCGTTATGTTAAAGATCTGATCCATGTCCAACAACTGTTGTAAGGCCAATCACTTAAACCACGGAAACACATCCCTGAGAACACAAACTAGCCGTTTTTTCTCCTTTCTATGATATTTGCCAAGACGGTTGGCTCTTTCTCCTCTATCTCAATCCATTTGACACAATATCTCTTTTCCTGTGATCTAGCTTTTCTCGCGTCGTTTCCGCGCATTTTTGATCCACACTTTGAACAGCTGTTCTCATGCATAATTTCAAGTCAGTTGAGCGAATTTGAACAAAGTTATGAATGCTCGAAAAAATTATCTTTATTGTACACAGTTGTGAAAAATAAGTGGGTGTTAACCACTAATAAATATTGAACTATGGAGGCTCAACATCTGCTAGACCCGGGGATTTATGTATGCAAAAGAAAAATATTAATCTGCCTTTTTCCACAATAAATTGTGGATCAACAATTTGTAAGAGATGTACTAATGATAGGTAGGAAAAAATGAGAAATAATTAATCCCTTTAGATTTTTGATGACACCCCCAACGGATTTGTGCAAGCCATACTTGTAAAAAAATTCCGGGCCGGCCCGCCAAAGCCCGAACCCGGGCCCGGGCCCGGGCCGGGCCGGGCCGGAGGAAATTTTCAAGGCCCGGGCCCGGCCCGGAAGGCCCGGTGTCAAAATTCTGTAGTTTTGAGCCAAATTTTGAGCTCCCAATATAATTGTTTTTTCCATTTTTTTTTCGTATTTCGGATTGTTTGTCTGTCTGATCAAAAAAAATCGAAAATCTCGAAAAAAAATTTTTTGGTCGAAAAAAATCACGTAAGGGTCCCCCCTTATGTGTTTTTGGAAAATTTCGAAACTAGTGAAATGACGGGCACGCCGGGCCGGCCGTTCAACAAAGTTTTTCCTTGTCGATATTGAATTCGAACTGCAAATTTTTTAATATCAAATTATTCTGAAAGTAACTCATATGAAACTGACGAAGTAACCTCTAAACCATCATTTTTTAAAACTATGCCATCCTCACCATTTAACAGTATCTTCAGTAAATTTCATCCTACTGTAATCCTTGAAATTTTTATTGTTCTGATTTCAGCTTAATTCTTAGCATTTCAAAAATGTGTTTTCGAGCTAGATCGTTTTTGGAGTTTCTGTACTTTAATCCAATTTTTCTACCCTTACACACGTTTTTTCCAACGTTTTTTTTTCAGCGAATTTTATAC
>NC_013491.2:3513982-3535839 GCF_000004555.2 Caenorhabditis briggsae | reverse complement strand
GCCCAGCTCGGCCCGTTACAAGTATGGTGCAAGCACTTTTTGGTTCCTGAGATGATGTGAACTAAAGGGTTTTCTGAAAGTCTGAAAATTGAAAAAAAGCGAAACCTCAATAAATCAAATTTCAGAATCCTAGAATTTCAGAAACGTCATTTGATAGCTTTGATATCTGAAACTCCTCGTAAATCTAGAATACCAAAACTTCGAAAAAGTTTCGAATCTAAGAAAATCGAATTTCAGAATCTTAGAATCTCAGAAACGTCACTTGACAGCTTTCATATCTGAAACTCCTCTTAAATCAGAATCTCAGAATCTCAGAATCTCAGAATCTCAGAACTTCGAAAATTTAAAATTTCAAACAAATTCAAACCATTTTCATATTTTTGAAAACTTGGGACATATTCAATCCAAAATTTGAATTTTGACAGTTTTTATTTTATTTTTTGATGATAAGGTTCAAAACTTCGAACCTCTCAGTTCTGCTTCCAGAGTAATTAGAAAACATGTGGTTTTCATAAAATGAGAAATTCTTGAATAAACGATTATTAACTAGCCAGTTGCAGATGAGCATGCGCCTTTGACGAAGCCCGCAACTTTAATTGTCCTCATTAAATGTCCCCACGAACTTTTTGTGTATTTCTTTATGCTTAGTTCCTGCTATACTCACCATGACAGTTTATGACGGCTCAGAATGAAGTAGAATAATCTTTTAAGAATATAGAACTTTCGGAAATTCAGGGATGAGATGTCGGGGGGAGGTGTAAGTTAGGACACGGAACAAGCGGCAGATAGATTCGGGTTAACAAGGCGCGAGAAGACGAAACACGATCCGGGGCGCTATATCTAATGAGCACTATGAGTATGGAAACTCTTGTTCCCTATATACATTCATATGTGTCGTTTGCATGTCTGTCTTTTCTGAAGAGACCGCTGGTCTCCGCCCACTTCACGTCGTCGACCTCTAGCCAATTTTCGGAAGGCGAGGAAAAGTAGAAGAAGAAGGAGAAGAGGAGGAGAATCCAAATCCGGGCGGCGCCGGAAGGTCCTGCTTTCTTCTTGCTCCTCCCTTACTTCCACTGCATCAACAGGCTATGTACACGCAACAAGACGATGTTGTCTCCCAAAAAAAAAATTTCCATAATTCTCAATAAGAGGCGTACCCGCACGGGTTTCTTAAAGATGAAAATGTGTTGGTACGACAGATTGGGAACTGGAAAGAAGACAACAACAACAAAACATACCTTACCCACAAAGCGCGCCTCATAAGAACTGATGGGTGGTCTGCTCCATGGAAAATTTCGAATTTTTCTCGGGATGGTGATGGGATTCGGGAATAAACCACCAAGTTCTGAAATACTCCAAGAAAATAAGTCAAAATAATTTCAAATCTGAATTGCAAAGATTACAGTGGTATAAAATTCGCTGAAAAAAAAACGTTGGAAAAAACGTGTGTAAGGGTAGAAAAATTGGATTAAAGTACAGAAACTCCAAAAACGATCTAGCTCGAAAACACATTTTTGAAATGCTAAGAATTAAGCTGAAATCAGAACAATAAAAATTTCAAGGATTACAGTAGGATGAAATTTACTGAAGATACTGTTAAATGGTGAGGATAGGCATAGTTTTAAAAAATGATGGTTTAGAGGTTACTTCGTCAGTTTCATATGAGTTACTTTCAGAATAATTTGATATTCAATTATTTGCAGTTCGAATTCAATATCGACAAGGAAAAACTTTGTTGAACGGCTAACATTTGGAAATTAAGATAAGCTTCAATTTGATAAATTCTACCATCTAAAGTACGAACCAGCATTTGGAATTTTATTAACAAAAAATGTCTACCAAAATTCAATTTTTGCAGGAAATTAAAAACCATCATATGTGAAAAGAAAGAGAGTCGACCGAAAACCGCTGACAGCCTCAAGACCGCCACTTCTGACGCGGAAGAGAGATCATTAAAATTGTGGATCGCGCCCCCCGAGTCAAAGAATAAGTGGTGAATGAAAAGAATGAGATCCTAGATTTATGAGTAGCCATATTTCATTTCATTTTTTCACGTTTACCATCGGTACGTGGCTTAGAATCGATGAGGAGGGGCTGTAGTGTATGAGAAGAGACTTCAGAAGAGGCATCAGCCATGAAAATAAGAAAAAAGAGCTGGGTGGCTAGCAGAATGAATGAGGGGAACGGCACTTCTATCTAGTACTGAATTTTAAAGTTGGAAGACGACTACGAAGAATAATGCGATGGATGGGGGTGGAAGAAAACAAGTGATGATGGAATGAAAACTGGGAGCAAAAAACAGAAGAACAAGACGGTTGGTTAGAAATTCGTAAGAAAAAAGAGGATCTGAATAAATTCCAAAAAATCTAAAAACACCGGCATTGCTCATTTTTATTCCATCGACAGGCAAAAGCAAAGGAATTGAAATTCCATTCAGTTCATGCTTGCTCAATTATTTACTCTTTATTTTTTCTCCACGTCATGGATTGCGCTACGGGTCTGCAAGGGAAGTTTTTTTTATGAGGGCTGGTTTGGTTGAACTTTTGAAATGAGAACTTCAATTTGGCTTGGAACTTGCAAAAAATGCAATATTCGAAAACAGGACATGATGCTTTTGCTTTTGCTATTGCTTTTTGGCAACTTTGATCATTTTATAGAATCTGTCTGTTGAAGTTTCAATTTCCCTGAAAATTTTGGAGAGTATAAAACAGAACTAGAATGACAACTTTGCATTCACAGAATTTTTTGAAATTTTCTAGTTTTTCAGATATTTGCCGATTCCTGAAAGACACTTTTTTTGAGCCCACTTTTGTACTGAAAACGTGAAAAACAGGCGATCTTCAAAAGTTGGCAAATATCTGAAAAACTAGGAACTCTCAAAAAATTCTAAAAATGCAAAATTTTTAATCTAGGTTTGTTTTACATTTTCCAAAATTTTCGAAGTGCTTGGAAACTTGAAAGCTAAGCTTTAGACTCCGGAAAATGATAAAAACAGCCTACATTCTACTGTAAATTTTCACTGGTACTGTAGACGCATACCGTGACTCTGAAAAATACTGAAAAAAATTGAGAAAAAAAAACATTTTGGAAGTCTGAAAACGTTTCGGAAATGCTTTTAAAATTCTAATTAAGATTAAAAAATTAGCTGTTATTTAGAAATTTTTCAAAAGTTTTGGATTCGATCTTTATGTTATAATAAAGGTCAAACTAGGCTTTAAAAATATTGCAGCCCGATGTCATCCAAGTCTTTTCCGCCTCTAGTTTGGCGATTATGCACCCAAAACTTATAGAGAAGAGTCAAATTACCAAACAAAAAAAGCAGGAAAAGAAAGAAACCGACGACGCAAGCAATGCCCATCTTTCCCCCAAAAATGTTGCGGAAAAGACAGCCCCTTGCACTCCCCGTCGTGGTTTTGAATTTCTCAATTAAAACCAAAACTAATGCGCCGATCTACGTGAAAGGCCGGCTCAGTGTCTCAAATATATGGAAGTTAACATAATCTACATTTGAAAACAAAAAGAAAATAAGAATAAGCAAAAAAAACATCAGCACAAAAAAGGAGACAAAATGAACAAGAACAGGCAGACAAAACGCAAAAAAACACACAGAAGTAGGAACGAAAAAGCGAGAAAAAAATCTCGAGGAAATGCGGCTAATTTTCAATTCGTACTTAGCAAGATCCAAACATGAGCAAAAGCGTATTTACATGCCAATGATGCCTATTTCTGTTGTTTTTTTTTGTTTGTACCAAAATGATTTCCATGGACGTACGATGTGAAAAAACTTCAAGTCCCTTGGGTGCTATCAGTTTTGATTCTACACTCGCGACCAGATTCTAATCAACAGGAGGTTTGGGTAGTATTCCAGAAGTAAATTGTGCAAAAGAAAATTGAAAGCTCAATCATAGAGAAAGGAAAGTAAAAAGGAGAAATATGAAAAAAGAATATGTACTATCCCTGAGAAAAAATAGAACCATGCAACGACATCAAAGATTGCGTGGAGCCGTTAGAACTGAGAGGAAAGATTTGTTTTCCCTCAACAATAATTCGATAATGTTGGCAACATTCGCTATGAAATTCAATCAATTTTCTACACCATTCGCTGGTTTTCTTCAATTTCGCTGGTTAGTTTTTTGGAGAAGGTGTTCTTTTTTTCTGCGATGAATGAAACGGAGAATTCGTGATGGGAAATTTTTCAGAACTTTTTTTGATTTATTGGTCAGAGATTTTTGAATCAATATGTCAAACAGAGTTGACAATCTAGTTTTTCTATGAAAATTAATAAAAACTTGAAGCTATACAAAATATAAGTTTTCGTGTTTTTTTTGCAATTATTTATTTCGGAAAAACTTTTTTAAATAATAGTTTTTTAATCTCGATGCCGGTATATGTTGGCAAGTGAATTTATTTTCGTAAAATTTTAAAATTTTCAGTGTTTAACTGTCTGGCTGATTAATAAAGGTGGCGAAAACTTTCACTTCATCAAAAAAGATAAATTCTGGAATTTGCAAATTTCAAAAATTCCAAAAAACAAAAATTTTCGAAACTCTCAAAAACACATCAGAAAAAAAATGTGTGAATAATCCACGCTTTTTTCTATGGTCCATTCTCTTATAAACACTAAACAAAGACACATATACGTTCTCCTCCTACTTCAGTCTCTAGAGATTTTTCAGGAATCTTCTAATTGTCTGCAGAATGAACGAAAAAATGCTATACAGAAAACAAATATAGATGAATATGAATGCAGGTATAACGAGTTAGTGGAAAACGATTTTTAGAGTTTTTGAGACAAAAAAAAACACAGAAAATGTGAAAAAAGACATTAAGAGAGTAAAATAGAATAAGACACCGGTGGGAAAATTTTCAGCATAAAACTAAAAACGAGAGGTGAGAAGACTGGGATGATATACAAAACAATACTTTTGGGAACGCTCCTAAGACTCGAAGAGTTTCCAAAAAAAGTAAATGTCCCATTTTCATAACGAAGAGAAACTTGTTGTCCCTCATCCCGGTTTTTTTTTGTCTGGAAGTAAAAAAGAGGAGCCGTAAGTATTTCCCATTTTCTTCGTTTTTTAGCACCTACCAGTGGCAGACAAGAAAAGTAAGATTAGAAAAATGAAACGTTGAAAATACTTGAAACAGAAAAATTTTTTTCCGGTGGAGCTGGTAGTTTATGAAAATGCAAAAAGGGGAAAGCGGGAGGATCAAATAAAAAGTTGACGGATTTTATTTCCATGTCGCCTGGAGCCAACAAGAAAAACTTGGTGTGAAAATATGTGTTGTGATGTGCACTATAATTTGGGGAAAGCTTGGAAAAACAAAATAATTAGAGATCTAGGCTGTTGACTATTTGTTCCATTTCTGATATCTTGAGAAAAACGGAACATTTTGAGATCATTCTAAAATTGAGAAGTTTCAAATATCTCTGTTCACTGCTATTGTAAAAACATGTAAAACCGTAAGAGCC
Source organism: Caenorhabditis briggsae (assembly GCF_000004555.2). NCBI lineage: Eukaryota > Metazoa > Nematoda > Chromadorea > Rhabditida > Rhabditidae > Caenorhabditis > Caenorhabditis briggsae. Next base: position 3,530,369 of record NC_013491.2, on the reverse strand, counting down.
AGACAAGACTTTGAAGTCGAAGATCATAAAACCTCTAAACTACCATCCTAGAGTCTATTTCGACCGATTCAATCTCATAAGCATTTTTCTAGTGGGCTATTTTATACACAAACAGAGGATCAAAGTTTAAAGTGTAAAGAGTTTTTATTGAGACTTAGTAGATGATTTATTACCGTGAACCCTGTACTATATCGATCCTTCAATTGTCAAGTTTAAGCCAATTTTTTTGGTTTTCGTGAAAGATATCAGAAAGTGGTTAACTGTCAAAATATTTTTAAATCTTCCTTATATATAAAACGCTACTTTTGAAAAGGGTGAAAAATAAATATAGATTTACGTGACCCGAAAAAAAATTAGGAGGGGTGATGAACCAGTAAAAAAGTAGATAAAATCGCGCCTAAGGCGCACCAGCTTGATGGTTTATAATAAACTTTTTGTCTGTTGACTATTTTTATATATCTTTTCCAAGGACCGAGATACAAGAACCCAAAATTGACGATTATGGTTTTCTTTTATTACAGGAATTCCAGTAATCGTTGTACGAACCGCAAATAATTATGGATTTGGTGAATATGGCTAGTAGTAAATACTATCTTAAATCAATTCCCTATAATTTGTAAAGCTTAACTTTGAAAAATCTCAAGATTTTTGGAAAATCTTATAATTTAAAACATGTTCTCTCTTGGCAAAACACCTCGATTTCATGCCTGACAAAAAAAAACCAACAAAAAAAGACCCGGAAACTTGTTGAGAAAATTATCGTTTCTCCTGTCTCAATATGTTTCCCTCATTCTCCAGATATTATTTTTTTTCCTAGTATACTTTTCTATTCTAGTGAGAAATTTTTGGGAATCTGAATATCTAAATCCAAGTTCCCGAGAATGGGAAAAGGAGAAAGAAGAAAGAAAGCATAGATCGTGTGTAGAATTTTTTCTTTCTTTCACTTTTCCACACCAAAACTACCGAATTGAATTTTCGAGCCAGAGGGATCCGACAAAGGAAAGTGTGGGACAAAGATGACGCAAGTAGTACTCGACTTTTTGATTTTACACATAACAAATACTTCTCTGACATTTTGTGTTGCCGAGAACAAGTTCGAAACCTATGACCAATTATGTGGAAGCAGTTCTTTAGAAAAGCTAGGCATTGAAAATTGTTCCAAACTTCTTTTTTTCCTTCCAAAAATATGTTTAAAATTTTTTAAAGTTTGAACTTTTGAAATCGGATCTGCCAAAGAAACAAACTATGAATAATGTTCTGAAAGAAAAAAAAAACACGAAAAACAAAATTTCTTCAAACTCACATGTCATAGTAATACTATGACTATATAGGCGGGAGGATATTCTCAAACGAAACCAATTAGCAAACAACTCTTCTCCCATTTGGCTATATTTTAGTCATTTTCACTCGTTCTTACGATTCCTTACTCACCCTTCTTCTCTTTTTTCCCGTTTCTTCGAACATGGGAAAGTGAAGTCAATGTTTTCCGAAAAAAGAATAATGAGGATGAGCATACAACCTTTTAAACAAATGACTCTTTTAAGTGAGCTCTCATTTTTCATATAAAATTCAGTGCTCTCGGTTGGTTTTAATTTGTTTTCCACTTTTCGAAAGAACAAAAAACCTTTCGTGACCAATTTATTCGGAAAAAAGTAGAGCAACTAGAAAGAGGTTGATGAACTTCGACACTCATGTACACACACACATAAACACAAAACAATTCTAAAAAAGAACCACGAATGAATTTGAGAAGAAGACACTAAGAAGGAAGAAGAAGCAGAATGTGTTCTGTTGCTTCCTCTAAATTGGCTCATATTCATCCTGGGGATGCTCAAGGGAAAAGTATTCGTGGTAAAGTTGATAGCCAATCGAGGAAATGTTGGTCAGGATGAGTATGCTGGTGATGTAGGTGGTCACGACGTCGGCAATGATGTAGTCCTTCTGGAAAACGAGTTCTCAAGAGAAAAAAGGTTAATAAACTCACATTGACGATGATCAGAAGAGATGACACCAAAACAAAGTACGCTACAAAATGGTATACGAATCCGTGCATCAGTTGGTTACGCTTGGATCCGGTGTACAAGGTGAAGTTGTAGCCGCGTTCACGTTGCCAAGCTGGAAATATTTTTTGGAATAATTCTGAATTACTAGTCATCACAGTCACATTTCTAGATACTAAAAAATATCTTAACTTTGAAACCTCAAGCTTGAATAAGCCATAGATACTCTACTACAACGTTACTTTATCCTTTCACTTTATGTCAAATGTTAACAGACCAAATGTTCGGCAAGTTATTACCAACATTTTTGAGTTTGCAGAATTTGACATATTTCACAAAAAATGAGATAATTGAGTTTCAAGTTTGCTACCAAAAACATCGTCAGGAACCATAGTTACTATTCAGGACATTAATTATACTTGAGGGCCAAAATTCTTAACAAAATTCATACTGGTTCTTTTTTCGAGACTTTCTAGGCGAAAAAAAATTTTTTTTTTCGAAATTTCAGAAAAATGGCATTCGACTCGGGAGAGAACACTTTTGACAACATTTGATAGCAAGACCTAATTTCGTATAATTCAACTTTCTCTCATTAATTAAAGGTGTAGCTGAATTAGTGCATAATTTACTCATTTTGGATTGGCACACGGGAAAAACTAGAATTAAAAAAAATAGAATATCATTTGTTCACAAAACATCAAATATAATCTATGCATTCATAAGAACTATTAACTTTTCTATATTTGAAGCAATAATATTTTCGAGAAGCCATGGGCCTAAACATGTACATGACATTTTCATATAATTTTTTTCATATCCTGTATGACATTTTCCCTTTTTCGGATAAGTGAAAAAGCCATTTTTCGCAAAACATACTTCGAAAATGACACAAAGTCTGAAGTGTGTTCGCAGTCATTGCAAGCGCTGTTCCAATTAATAAATACATGCGATTGATCTGAAAATATAATTTTTACTTGATTCAGATTTCATTTACCCAGACTCACATCAAAATCCATAGTTGCTGCTCTCCCAGACGCAGTCAGTAGAAAAGCAATAAAGAGCAAAAATAACACAACATTTGTGATTCCAACAGTAATGATTTCGGTTAGCCGTTTTCCTGGAGTAGCCGCTCGATCATATTGGAAAAGTTCCAGATGATCAGCGAATATTCTTGTGGCATCTGCCACCAACGTCAAGCTGTTCCCAAGAACACCAAGAGTGAGCTGTAAGAATGTAATTCTTGGAACCAAAGAAAATTAAGTACACCTGAGCAATGACCACCGCCAGTGTGTAATACGTGTTCAATTTCTCTAGCATACTCTCTCTAAAAAGTGCAAAATGACATTGATTAGAACAAACAAAGTGGTGTCACAGACCGCTTCTGATAAGAATGGGTTGAATCGATGCGAATGCGAGGAATATCTGGTTGCGGGTCGAACATGTTTTCTTCCATTGCAACTCTGTAAGAAAGAAAATCTGATGAACGTTCACTTTAGATAAAAACTTTTTTTAATAATTGAAGACAATTAAAAAAAAATACCTCTCTAGAACAATGCACCGCATATATATAAGTTGAAATGTCAATCAAAATATTGGAGCGAAATTTAAAATTTTTTAATCAAAAGAACATACCTTGTAACAACAATTGCGGCATAACCTTCCTCACTCATATTTTCTGATTTCTAGATCAATATAAAAACAGACAACAATGTTCGAGAATGATGCGCGCTCAATCTTATCAAGTCAAAACGCGGGCCGAGTAGCCAGTCAGCGTTTTTTGACATATAGCTTATGTTAGTTCTTCTCTTTCTTAACATCCCTAATACTAATCTAATCTTTTTTCTGTTCCAAAGGGGGGGGGGGGGATTTTATATAATCCCAAAATCTTCTATTATTGTTTTTCATTAAGAGCAAAAACAAACTTTTCAAATGGAGGAAATTGAAGAAAAGACGGTGAAAACGGCCTAATCAGTCGATTTGCTCTCTTTTCCCATTTGATAGTGCTGTTGACTAAAGGCTACAATGTTTTTGTTTTGTTTATTAGAGTGATGACAGTGTGACTTGTGCGCTGTATGGTACAAAACTAATATAGGTAAATCGTTTTTATCCAGTAACCTTAAATATACAGTAACGGGGTAAATAAGGTATACAACATCATATTTTTTAGTTGATTTTGGAGCAAATCGAGCATTTTCAACTTGCCTTCCAAGTTTCCGATCACTTGAAAATTTTGGAGGGTGCAAAACAGACTTAGATTGAAATTTTTTTGAAATTTTTGACAGTTCCTAATTTTTCAGTTATTTTCTGATTTCTGAAAGACATCCCTTTTGGTTCCTTTATTGTACTGGAAACGTGCAAAAACAGGTGTCATTCAGAAGTTGGCAAATAGCAAAAAAAAAAATAGAAATTTTCAAAAAAAAAATCTGAGAATGCAATGTTTTCTATTTTACATCCTTAAAAGTTTTCAAAGTAATTTGAAATGTGCCCACCATGCCACGGACTTCTTAAAACAGTGAAAATCAACGGATAAATACGATTTTGTATATCTTGTCCACCGGTATTATATGTGGAAAGACTCGGGGGCCCAAAAATTTTCACATCCTTAACAAATTTATTGAAAATTCTGAAAATTCTGCAATTCAAGTATTATGTGATGAAAATATCTTCAACGATACTCAGTAAAAATTGTATTTACATTTTTATTTGATTCTTTGAGCGGAAACGAGCTAGGCTAAGCCTGGTCGGGCCGAAAAAAATTCTGAAACCAAACCAGGTCCTTCGCAAGTATAAAAGTACCAAATGTTTCAAAAAATGACTGCCATGAAAATTTTTGTTTTTTTTTTTAATTTACAAAAAAATTCATTTTCAAACCTTGAATTTTCAAGTTTCGAGATGCAAATAAATTATTAGTTTCTGTTTTCGAAGCATCACACAAACCAAATTCCCATTTTCCTGTTACCCATCATTAAAGCAAACTGTGTCTGGTAAAAATGAATACAGCCGCCAAGTGGACCGTTAGACACTTTACCAGGAGAGTGTCTTTTATGATGATGTTTTACTTATTCTCCTACCGCTCCGGGTACATAGGATCTAGTTCATGAACACATGTCCTTGGAAGAAAAAGAATACCCACAAACTCTATTGTGCGCCTTCCTTCATTACACACCGCCGTTACCGACGTTCAAAAGACAAAAACTGTCCCCATCGGAACCACATTTCGATACTCCGACAATATGATGAGACCCGGAAATGATATAATGAAGTGGGCAGGCTGAGAAGGTCAACATTCTTCTTGGTTTTTGGAATTGTAATTGCCCTAAATTGGGTCCACGAGTTATGAGCGAAGTAGATGGGTGTGTAATACAGATCATATATTGTTATCAGCTGAATTGCAAATAGAACACACACACACACACATACAACTGTATTGTTCTGCCTGGAAGATGGTGTGAGAGTAAACATAGATGGACGGCACCTAAAGATGCGAACCGTTGATAAATGTCTTTGTCAAACAAGCATCATTTGGGTGTAATACACATACAGTATCGGTCAATAAAATATAAATAGCCGTTTTCCTATTTCAGGATTCAGGAACTAGGCTGTCACATTTTCGATCATTTTCAACAATTTAGAGGGTGTGAAGTATACCTAGAAAACTTTGCACTCGCTTAATTTTCTGAATTTTTATTGTTCTAATATTTTTCGAGTTCAGGAAGACATCCTTTCCTAACCTGTTGTTGTACTAAAAATGTGAAATTAGCTTGATTGAAAACTAGGAATTTCCCAAAAATTCCATACTCTTAAAATGATCAAAATGACTGAAAATACGTTTTTGTACATATTATTGCCCGGTACTAAATTTATACACTAATAGTGTGATAAATGATGATCAAAATGTTCAGTTTTTGCACCACAGGCAGTTTTTCTGTTCCTTTTGGCTTTCTGAAAAATCTAGAAAACTGTTAGATTATCCGTTTTGGGTTTTTTAAAAATCAGAAGCTTTTAAATTGACTTGGGGCATAACCAAAGCTTAAGTTCTCCCAATTAAAACAGGGTGAAACACTTTCAACATCCGTTTTGCTTTTTTTCTTCTAACAATTCAATCAGTGAGACATAAAATCCCAAAAACGCTTCTTCCAAATCCATAAGCAGCAGTCCACCTCGAATTGTCGGGCAATCAAAACTGCCTTATAATTAAAACCTAGGTGGCGGGTGGTTGGTCGTAGATGTGAACGATTTGAGAGAAGAAATAATATCTGTACAATTATCTTACTCTTATTTTTCGTGCGACACACCGGCGGCCCCCATGCATGTTGAGCAGGTGTTCAAATTATGATTTGAATGATGGGCCGACCGTTTTGTTGACCAAGGGCAGCTCATCCTTTACTCTTCTCCTAAGCATAAGGCACAAATCCACAGCCAAAATGGATAAAATGAAAAGGCGAGAAAATGGGTGGTAAATTTCTCTTGGTGGCTTTTGTTCCAAAACCTTTTTTGCGATTTTCTTGGGAGGAACAACAGACATTTTTGAGAATATCTAGAAAATCATCGAACGACGGTGGACACACCTTGAGAGGAGGAAACTTTTTGCCTCTCCCGTTTCAAGATGACAATCTTCCACCTCTCATCTCGCGCCGAACACATTCCTTCCACCCATTCTGACACTTCCAAAACCTCTTCTCTTGTTTCTCTCTCCTCCTAAAATATCGATAAGCATTTTTTCCTTCTATTTACACTGATGGTCCATCTCTCTTCAGTCTTTACCTGGCATACACACTCATGAAGGTACGCTTTTTCTCCACCACCTCTTTTTGTCTAACGATACAAACCAGCCCCCCCCCCCTCACGACGTGTCATAACACTGGCTCCGCCCCTCTCTTCTTCTTCCCTTTTGCATTTCGGGAGGCGGCCGATGCGAGGCCAGGCACCACCACTTTCCATTCATAGTGTGGTTGTGTGCGCCCGTTGCCTCTTGCCATCCTATTCTGGTTGTCATGCACAAAATGAGCTTCTACTTATTCTTGTACTGATTCTATTCATATCTATTTATTGGAACCTATTTGAACCGAAACCATTTGCCATCCGCAGTTTTTTGTAGTGTGCTCCGCGCCATCTTAGTGCCCGAAGCACCACGAGAAGCTGCAGATGGAAGTTTTGGTTGATGTGCACATGACTTAGAAACCATGGAAACCGGAGCCCAAATGTTCAAAACAAGGATCATTGAAAGTTCAAAACTTCATCGTTCTTTTATGGTTGACTATTTCCAGAAATTTCCAGTTTCGAAAAATATCTGACGCTCGACGCCCAGACAACGTACACCACACACAAACAAAGAAGCATCCTAAAGAAAATCCCCTGACGAGAACCTTCATTTTCGCAGCTCACGCACATACACGTACCCGCTCATTAGCATTTCACGAAAAGACGGCAAGGAGAAGAGAAAAATGAAGCCAATATGTGAAGCCGTGATGTCATATACGAAGCTCAAATTTTCACTCGAAGCCACACGGGAAAGGAGGAGAAGAAAAAGCACATAAGTATACACATCCGTAACTTTTTGTCTTGCCGTCGAAAAGGAATTCTTTGGGTTGTGGTGAAGCTTGTGTGATTATAAATGTGTTAAGACAGAAGTGATCCTCTTTTCGAGGAAGATTTTAAAACGAAGATGTACTGGCATATTAGTATCGTTCCGAGAAAAAAAATGGTAGCTGAAAAAATAGAATTTTGAATTAAGTTTTTTACAATTAGGAGCGGAAAACAAAACGAGAAAAGAAATGGGAATATTTGAAACTGGCTCCGGATTCTTAGTTTTTTTTTTTTCGTTATCCGGATCTGTTTTCCACAGTACAAAATCATCTGAATTTCTAAACATATGAGATAGAAAATTGCATGAATATAGAAAAAAGACAAGAGGGTGCTCTGGAAAAAGCCGGGTCTATCGCTGAAGAGAGGTTCCCGTTTGGGATAATCGGTCCATCCCATACTCCCAATTTGAGATAATCGGTCTCATAGGTTCAAAACACTTGAAATTCAGGAATCAGAGTTTTACACAGGGGTTTTCCGAAAGGAATTCAAAGCTCCGAAATTTTCGGGATGCCGAACGGAGTATTTCCGAATTTTTTTTTGAATTTGAGCTTTCGAAACTGCGGTATGAAAGTCCGAAGTTACTCAATTCTCAAAACCAGAATAATCCAAATTTCCAGTATTCAATAATTGAAAATTCCGATAGATTGCCGGAATTTCGGACCGAACATGGAACCTCTTTTCCAACACACCCCCCAAAAACACTGACATCCGACCGCTAAACCAGCCTTGGGAATTCTGAAAATGGGAGTCAGAAAAAAATTTATATTGTCAATAATTCGAAGAGTGTCGATTTTTTTAAATTTTTGAAATTATCAAATTTTGATTTTAAAAATTTCCGAAGAGTTTAGTAGGACATTTGTTACAACATGATATTTTTTCAATATTTTACTTTTCCTGGCTCAAAACTTTGAAAAACCAGAACTAGAAAAATACCTCAATTTTCAATATCTGTATTGCAAAGCTGAATTTAAAAAAAACCAGAATATAAATCTTTAAAACCATTTTTTGATTAAAACACTTACCGGATGATGAAACAAAAATGACAACATCTCTTAAAGAAGACAAAAAAATCGGGCGATACAAGAAGACAAAAAGTGCAGGATGGGGGGGAACGGAGCATGAAAAAAGGATAACATATTTAAATCTCTAAAAAACATGAATAAGAGAGAGAGCGAGAAAGAAAAAAAGAGAAAGAGACATTTTTCAGCAAGTAAAAGCTCGTCATGGGAAGAGGAAAAAAGTTGAATTGGTAAGGTGCGCGTAGAAATCTGACATAAAGAAGAATAAATTGGAAAAATAAACACATCATATCGTTGTTATTCCAGACATACCTCCGTATTTTTTGAAAGAACATAATTAGTTAAAGTTCGTTACACATAAATCATCGAACCATAGAGAACACTTTTTTTTGATTTTGATTTTCAATTTACAACAAAAAATTTTCAAAAAGCTAATGATAATGATAATGTTACAATATAAAGAACGAGGAACTTTTTTCTTTTGATTGAGATAATGCGCAGGAAGAGGCAGGACAGGAAAGAAACAGTTGGTGTGTGTGTGTGCTTTTTGATTGAGGGCTGAGCAGGTAGGGATGGATGAGGAAGAGAAAACAAAAAAATAGAAACATTGAAGGCAAAAAAGTGAGATCAGAGAATTAAATTGGGACTATGTAAAGAAAAAAAGCACCGTGTTGAATTGTTATTTTGTTTTTGATCTTTCGACATTTCACAGAGAGTCAGAACCAAAAAAAATATTGATTGAGCGGAAATCTCTTCAATATCACAAAAAGGAGAAAATTTACAAAAAGGGGGCAAGAAGTCAGATCATCGAAGTCCGTCCACTGGCCGATGCCGCTCGGCTGGATCTCACTGCCGCTGGTTTTGCTGATGTTGATGGTTGTTGCTGGTCAACACCAAGACGGGAAAGGTCGTGGAGGGATTTTGTGACTTCGATATTCTGAAAATATATAGGTTAAAAAATATCTGAAAGTAGAAAATGATGGGCGAACTTAAAAATAGGACATTTCAACTTGAAAAATGTTTGATAGTGTCTTGTGTTTCAATTTTTCTGTTTTTGAGTTTAGTTTTTCAAAAATGTAACAGATTAAATTTGTAGGGTTTTCCGCTCACTGTTCGGATTGTAAAACACAGTACCCGTCAATAAGATACGGAAAAAAAACACTTCTTTTTCCGGTGATTGTTGTCCATTTAAAGCATTTTCAGTAGTCTGAAGCTTGTCTATCTAGTTTCCGATAGTTTTGAAAAATTTTGGAGGATGTAAAACAAACCTAGATTGAAAACTGCATTCACAAAGTCTTCTGAAAATTCCTGTTTTTCAACTATTCATCAAATTCTGAAAGACACTTTTTTGGTCCGTTTTTGTACTGGAAACGTGAAATAGATTGGTCTTTTTCAGAAATCCGAAAATAGCTAAAAACTAGAAATTTTCAAAATTCTAGTTTTTATTCTAGGTTTGAACCCTCTAAAAACTTTAAAATGATCGAAAACTTGACCGCCAGACTCCTAAAAGTAGTCAAAATGGCCAAAAATAAATTGAAAAATACGTTTTTTACATCTTATTGAGCGGTACTGTGAATGGTCTCAAGGTTCAAGGATCGCACGATCTTCTATTAGAATGTTGACGGTATATGTTGATAGATTTGAATTTTTTATAATAATAAGATTTCCGGAGTTTCAGAATTTTTCGAAGCCATTTCTCAACTTATTTTCTATGGGCTTGTTTTCCTATTCCCATTCCTTTTTGTTGCTTTTAACTTTTCCCAAAATGATGCAATTTTGAAAATGCTCCCCAGATACGCTATAGCCATAAAAAATAATCTTTTAATTTTTAAAATGCCACTAAAAAATTGAAAAACTGGATATTTGTAGCTAGAAAGATTGAAAAATAGGGCGTCATGCACGGCTACTACAAAATCAAAGACAGAATCGTGTATGGAAAATAAAAAATAAATATGAAAGTGCTCTTGAATGATCAAAAGTTCCAAAAAAAAGGAAAGAGGAAAAGTTCATCATATCCAACAAGAGTGTACTTCTAAGTGTGTCAACAGTGTTTTGTGTGGTTGGTGGTGATGGGGGGAGATGGTGCGCCAAATTCGGAACGAAAAACTTACATTGAGTTGAAGTGTGGCATAATGGTGCGAAGAGGATTTATTGGGGGTATTGTAGAGAGGAGATCACAAACCAAGTTGCATTTTTTTTTGATCTGGTAATGGAGTTTGATTCTTGTTTTATAGCTTTTTTGATGAGGCAAAGAGAAGAAGACCCGGCTTTTGGAGTTGGTGATGGCAAAAATGTGAAGGTATTTGATTCGTTGACATTGGCAATTGGGGTAGTGGTTGAGTGTAGAGTGGTGGTTGATGGGAATGGGGAGGTTCACAATCACAAGTCATTCAAGTTTTATCAGCGTTCGGATGACCCGAGTCCTGTAACCGAATCCACAATTAGGTACATTCCTCGCTCTCACAATCTTTCACGATTTTCCAGTCTCTCACATTCTCCGATTTTTTTTCTAATTTTTTCTCTGCTACTACACAAGAAATATAAAAAATTTAAAAAATCTTAATTCCATGTGAGGCAACAGGCAGAAGAAAAAACCGAGAAATGCGAGAGAGTACAACCTAACCACAAACACTCAAGGCGAATAAAAAAACACAAATATACAGAAATCTACTGGAAAGAGTGCACTAATTGTGGAAGCGAAAGTTTTTGCTGAAAAATATAAGCACAAGATGAATCATGAAACTGGGGAATTGTGTAGTTTGTGTAGGTGTGGGTAGGAATTTATAGTGTTCTGATTGAAAAAACAAAACTAAAAAAAAAGAAGTGAGGATTTGATGTGTCACTGACCTTTTTTCGAAATAATCGGGAGAAGAAACCAGGTTTACTGGTCCCATTCCTCCTTTCTTCCATGTTAATTCCGTCGGGACGGAGGTTCCAGACGAGACTACCGTCTTCTTCATAGAATGTGTTCAGCTCAGCAAAGCACTCAGTTTCGATCATCTGGAAATAGATGGAAATTGAAAGAAGAATCAGAAATGAGCAGTTTTGAAGCTTTTCATTTCGCTAGGCTTTAGTTGAAATGTTTTTTTCAAGACTAAACTTTATCAGCCAGTAATTTTTCCCCATTTCTAAACGTAATTATTGTCGGAATTATAAAACTGTCGGCTGCGTGTTTGCAGACTCAGTGCAAAACACCCAAATGTTTGTACTTTGAGCAAAATATCAATGAAAACTTAGCACTGTGTTATCGGGATAAATGCTTGTTCGACGAACCCGCGATTTTTATATTTTTCTGGATTTTTTGAATTGCAAAAAATATGTAATAACGTTTGAAATTCTACAAAACTAGGCACGAATCTTCCGAATTTTGCCAGAATTCATGCACCGTAAAACTTGTAATAGAAGGGCTCTCACACTGTCTAGCTTGAGCTGATTTTTCAGGCTCCAATCCAAGATATCAGAAATGTCTTGACTGTCAAAACAATTCTCATATTATGTTTAACAAAATATCAGTTGGCAATTCTCTATATCTTTCACAGAAATTTAGAATAATTGGCTCAAAGTTAAGGACCCTTATGTTAGAGGTTATACGGTACTTGTCTCAACTTGTTTATAAATAGTGAATGTGAGATTCATTTAGAGGAATTCAGAAAGAATTTCCGATTCACATCTAGTCTCATTGAAGTCTGTGTGACTATGTTTATAATTGAACTTTGTTTCAATTCTTTCTTTTATTTTCGAAAATTAAATTTTTTTCAAAAATTGTGTCCAAAGAAGGGAAATTAGCTCGATGATGTTGCCTAGAAATAGAAAATGTAACGTTACAAGTTTTCTAGACTGGCACGAAATTCGTTAAGCCAAAAAACAATTACTCACCTCGCTTTGCCATGGTATACTAACACATCCAGTGTTGAATTTCCCGTAGAATTGAGTGTCGGTGGCATCTAGCCGGACACCTTTTACAGTGCTAAACTGTTCGATATCCAAAACGTCTTTGGCGTATACAGCTCGAGGATCCGGGCAAAATGGTGGTGTTACCTATAAATTAGCAAGTTGATCAGCTTCCCCTGAAACTCCCTAACCTTTCCCGCTTCCATCTTCTTCCATGGGACTGGTTCTCGACCCGTCGCTGTGTCAGCAGTGTTGAAAAATGGATGAGCTCGAATCTCTTCGGCGCCGTCTTCCGGTTTTCCAACTCGCCGGCATCCAAGCCGGAACCCCGGTTCTTTGTGTAGCAAACCTCTGAAAATGTTTTGTAAGTACATACAATCACGCTGTTGATCACTGACCGACAAAGAGTTCGAGCCGCCTCGCTGAACTTCTCCGAATACTTTTCTTGATCCTCCCTAACTCGTCGTTCCACTTCCTCCCGTTTCACTTTTTCTTTCCGCTGCCGAAATGGAGCTTTTCCTTCGATCATCTCATAGATCAGACATCCAACACCCCACCAGTCGACACCATATGTATATCGTTCATTTTTCACTATTTCTGGAGCTGAAAAATAAAGAAACCGATGGCATTTGAAAATCAAACGAATCACAACTCACCCATATAGCCTACAGTTCCTACTCTACCCTTGATTGGTTCGTTGTCTTTTAATTCTACAGCTAGACCCAAGTCTGATATCCTCACGTGGCCGAAATCGTCAAGAAGTATATTTTCTGGTTTCAAGTCTCTGTACAAAATATGCTCCAAGTGTAGGTGTTGCAGGCCGAGCGTGATTTCAGCAGCATAGAACTGCACCCGTTTCTCATCGAATCCGCCAGGCATCAGGTTGTATAAATGAAATTTCAGATCACCACCATTCATCAGTGTTAACACTAAGCATAGTGCGTCCTTGGTCTCATAAGCATACGCCAAGCTAACCTGAAACATTTTTAATGATTTTTGCGTACCGTCAAACCTGTAATAAAAGGACCCCCACACTATTGTTTCAGCTCAATCATCTCAAGTCCTATAAAAGATATCAGATATATGCCAACTGCAAAAATGTTTTTGATATAATGATACATAGATTATCAGTTGACAAATTTCTATATCTTTCGCGGGAACCAAAATAAATTAGCTCAAATTTTAAAGATACCCTAACTTAGATAGGGACCTTTGATTTTAAGTTTTTATGGTATGGCCCAGAAGTGAGGTCCCATATGGGTTTCTCCGGTTTATGGCAACCGTAGTCCCAATAATTTTGCCACAGTTCCATCTATAAGGTTGATGGGATCATGGTCAGAGGCAGGGGAACGAATCATGGGTCCGCCGGTTCCACGTTTCGACCTCTCTTCTACAAAAGGCTTTTTTGGGTTTTTTCCTAATCCTTTTTTCATCTCCTCAAAAAAAAAAGAAAACAAAACGTACAACGAATGGAGAGTTAACCTTCTGCAGAATTTGTTTTTCATTCAAGCTTAATGTTTCAGCGTGTCGCTTCTTCACTCGCTTCTTCTCCAACTTTTTCAGCGCATACATCTTCCCCGAAGCTCGAACCTGGAAAAAAAGGAAACCAATCATTTCGGAGTGATTGACAACGACCCCGTTTCTATTTCCCAATGCACTCCCCCCAACCCCTTTTGTCTTGTTCTTCATTTGATTAATGACTCAATATGCGGTTCATTCTCTCTCAAAAATGGGCAGATGGTTGGGAAAAAGATTGGTGTCGGGTGAGAATAAAAAATTCAATTTGTCCGCGAACCCCCGTCATTTTTCATTCGCTTTCTTTATTTTAGTTAGCTCCCGCCATCAATCCATCTTCCATTCACCCATTCCGTCAAAAAGAACAAGAAAAAATAATTAATTTATCAAGTTTTTTTCTTTCTCATCTTATTGGTTCAATTGTCGACTACAAGAGCTTCCACCAGTTTTTATGACACGCTAAAGCTTGAAATGAGCCGTAAAAACGCGAGCAGCCTATATGAGTTTCGGTAAAGTGTACGGGGACATAAAAAAGTTGGGTATTGGATAGACAAGAGAGATAAAATGAGTTATTCAAAGGTTCAGACAGAATATCAAATTGGAAGACATGAAAAAGTTCAGTTGAGATCAGTTAGCACTAAAAAACGAGCCTAAAACAAACCGACAAGCCGGCCCATAACTTTTTCAGACTCAAACTTTTTGACTTACTAGAACACAGTAACGGTCAATAAAAGACACAAAAACGTGTTTTCAGTTGATTTTAAGGATTTTCAGTAGTCTAGAGCTCGGCTGTCAAGTGTACGATTTTTGAAAATTTGGAGGTTTCAAAACAGAACCAGATGAAACCCCTTCCATTCATAGAATTTTTGTGAAAGATCCTAGTTTATCAGCTACTCGTCGATTTTTGGAGAACATTCCTGATTTCCGTACTGATAATGTGTCTTTCAGAAATCGGCTAATAACTGAAAAACTAGGAATTTTTAAAAAATTCCGTAGATTCAAAATTTTCAACAAGATTGGACGCTTGACAGCCGAGCTTCAGACTTTTATTGACCGGTACTGTAGATATGATAGAATTCAGCTGGTACTAAGAAAATATTACATGTATAGCTCTTACAGATAATTTAGAGATAAAGTTTTTTGAAAGCATTTTAATCTGCCTGGTATCCTTTATGTTTTGTTTAACTTCTCTAACAATTTTCTAGCTTTCTAAAAACCCCAAAACCCGAAAACAATGTACCTGACACGCGCACACTTCTCCGAATCCACCTTTGCCTAATACTCGATACAATCGAAACGTATGCTTATCCACGGGCCTTTTTTCCAGCCATTTCCATTGTAGAAACCGATGAAAATACATGGTCTGGATGAATTCTGCGAATGGCTTCTGCTTCAGATACTCCCGGGTAAGCCTGAAAAAAGAAGTGAAACTTAATTTGTCAAATTTAACAAAAGTTTGTTTATTGTAAGCCCCCTCCCGTTTAGTGCATTCTCATCTACTCGTTTTACTTGAAGTCTCCCAGCCCACATACGCGAAATTTATCTTTTTTTTTCTTCCTTTCCTTTTTTTCCCGGGTTTTTTTTATCCCCATGAGTCGAGAGGATAGGGGCTCAAAATAGGCAGAAGGGAGGAGAAGGGACAATGTGATGTTCAACACAGGTCCTTTGTTCCACTGTAATTTTTCATGGATGTAGCCACCACCACGGAGAGCCACCGAGCCACTGGTGCTGCTAGAATTTTTTCGGGACCCCCGGCGACTTCGCGCACGCACGGAAAAAAAATAGCGGCAGGGGAAGCAGCAGCAGGAAAATATTTCAAAATTACATATTGAGGAGTAATATTAACGGCACACGGGAATAGAAAGAGAGACAGAGAGAAGCAGAAAAAAGAGTCTTTCCAGAGATGTGTCAACAACTCAAAAGGGAAGACTTTGAAAAATTTAAGGAGATGGTTATAAGTTAAATTTGAACTTGTAAACCTTGTAGTTAACTCTAAAAATTTGAAATCCAAATTATTTTGAAAAACGCAAAATATGAAAGTTACATAAATTTTCTAAATTCGATACAATCAAATGACTAGAAGAGAATTTGAGATTACAAATTGTGAAATTCCCAGTTTTAACTTTCTAGAACATCTGAAATGTTAAATTTCGGAAATTACATAATTCCTGGACCCAGAAAATTCGAAATTTCGGAATATCTTAAAGGAGGACTCTGACCAAAAAATTTTATTGCATTAAAATGTGTTAAAAGTTATCTCTTTTCCTAGTATTATTGCGAAAAATTCAAAAGAAATCCGAAATTCCCTGAAAAACGCCGTTGAAAATGAAAAAAATTCAAAAAAGGTGCCGCCGAGGGACGAGGATTTGAATTCCC
>NC_013491.2:3363856-3513637 GCF_000004555.2 Caenorhabditis briggsae | reverse complement strand
AGTGGCCGAAAGTGTTTTTCAACGTTTTTTGTCGGAGATAAAAGCGAAAAAAATCCGGAAAAATTGTCCGTTAAGAAAGTCGCGCCGCTCGCGTGGCCTAGGTTTCTCACTGAAAATCCTCGTCCCTCGGCGGCACCTTTTTTTGAATTTTTTCCCTTTTCAATGGCGTTTTTCAGGGATTTCGGATTTTTTTTGAATTTTTTCGCAATAATATTCGGAAAATAGATAACTTTTAACACAATCTAATGCAATAAAAAATTTGACCGGAGTCCCCCTTTAATAGCTTGGTTCTGCGAAATTTGAACACTTGAAAACTTACTGAATTTGCTGTCAGAAAAAAAATGCGAATTTGGAAATGCCGATTCTGAGTATTATTGAATTTGACTACCAAATTTTCTTTGAAAGAAGCCCAACCGGACATCCAACTTTAAGCTCAATTATCTCGATTTCTATGAAAGCTATCAAAATTTTGCAAGCTGATAAATTATTTATCATAATATTACCAATATTTTATCAGTTGACAAATTTTTGACATCTTTTACAGGAATCGAGATTATTGAGCCCAAAGTTGACAGTTTGTGTGGGCTTGTATTAGAAATACGGTATTTTGTATTTTTCTGATTTTTCATATGTTGAAATTTGCTGGTTTAAAACTTTAATTTCCAAGTACACAACGATTTTTTCTTGTGTCTACGTTTTCAAAACTACTCTATTCTTCCCTTATATGAAACCAGGTCCAATTTCTGTCTAGAAATATTTCATCTGGATCCTGTTTTACCTCTGTGCCTGATTTACGGGCATGTTGTTTCATTCAAAAGCTCTCTCTATCTCTATCCGTCTCTGGAAAAACATCTGCCTCCGTGTTTTATTTTTTTGTTGCAATCCTGTCTAGACAAAACTCGAAAAACATGCTGACAAAATTGTTTCCGCAACCTTTGTACACTGATTACTAAAAATGTTGTAATCTGTTATCAGTTTGTTATCAGTTAACAAGATAGCTTGGCCGGAATAAGAAGCGTGGATTTTTCGTTCGATTACGAATAAGGTTACTACTACTCATTTTTCTCGATGTTTTTATTATGGAGAAAAAAAACAAAATTCTGATTATCTCGAGTATTCGTCGAACAACAAAATTCGGTTAGGACAAAAACAGGGGAAAATTGTATTTATTGCAAAACAAGTCTCACCTATATGGCTCCGAAAATATATCACTCCTCGGCTCACTGTCATGTGTTGCCGAGTCTGCCGTTGATATACATGTTGATATTACCTCGTCGCTCAGAAAGGCACACCACACTTCCTCATCTATTGAAGACTGGAAATGAAATTGTCAGAAAATGAAAATATTTAGGGTAACAAAAACATACCGATAGATCTTGATCGTTTTTTGATGATAGGAGGGCTACGATTGCCGACGCTAGGTCCCTCCTGGATTGCCCATCGTCGTCTGATGTTTCATACTCTTCTACCTGAAATAGTTTTGACCAATTTGACTCCAGGAAGCTTCTTATTTCTAGTAAAATGCAAGAAAAACCCCGCAAATGAGTCGGAAATTCTATTCCATAGCGGTTAAAGAACGCCTTGAGAAGGGAGAATCATTGGTTTCTGGATTTCATTTTCTTTTCTAGCCGCCTACACACTTAGAATCAATCCAATTAAACATTGTTTCTCAATTTTCGACTCTGTAATTTAATCTAAAAGTGGGTAAAATATGAAGAAGCGCTCCTAATTAGCACGGATTCATTGAAACTTCTTCTCTTGTCAAAAGTACTCTCACATGCACATGCACACATGTACAAACATAAACGGAGAGGAGCTGCGAAAAAGAGCCGCTTCTCATCCTCCCATCTCACAAAAACCGCCGGTCCCGCCTTACTAATAACACGAGCGTCCAAGGAGAAAAAAATTGACACCTAATGGGACGAGCTATCTCTTGCTGGATGGGTCCTCAAATTTCAGGCGCAAAGAAAAAAAAATAAGAGAAAAAAGCATCTTCCTCACCTTCGTTTGAAACTGACAGCACTGATGATATTGCGGATTTGTCGCCTGGCAGAATTCGTGAAATAGCAACTTGCCGATAGGTTGCTTCTCAACGACGAATGCATAACTGAAAAGGGTACACCAAATAATTCATCGCCTTCCAACATATATATGCATTTCCGGTTCTCACTAAGAGAAAGCTATACATGAAAAGACTAAATAAAATATTGAGAATAGGTGAACTTTATAAAAAAATGTTTGAGCAAAAAAAACCTACTCTGGTTCCGGTGGTGGTTCTCCATTTTCCTTTTTCTGTGGTATGCATTCTGTATAATGCGGAAACTGTAGATAATTTTTCCATTTTTTACTCTTCCCCTTTTTCTGGCCACCACCTGAAAATTCAATTTTTTGCTTTGTTATTTTTTTCCGATTTACCATATTATTGTCTATTACAAAAGTAAGATGAATAAGACAACTCACTTTCTCGTGCCTTGATATAGACTGTATTGGCGACGATGTTTTCGATCTCCATAATCCTATCGTGGCTGAGCTAGGCAACAAAGGCCTGCTCCGGTGGTGGACGACGATAGTCTGACAAACAGAATCGTTGTTGGTTTTCACGGGGGCCCGAGATATATCTCGGGGCCATACACACAAGTAGTACAAGGGCGGAAGGTCAAAATAAATATGAAGAAGTAGATGAAGAGCAAGACGTGGATGGATTGGTGATGATGAAGACACGGCAACGATGTAGAAAAAGAAGAAGGAGAAGAAGTAACAGATAAGAGCAATATAGTAAAATAGGGCTTGAGTCGTGACTAACTGGGAGGGGCCAATGGTGCTGCTTCTTCAGTAACGGGGTGTGAGAGAAGAGAGAAAGACGAAAAGGGTGGCTCTACGTGGTCTGCCTTAGGAATGCGGCAGAGCCCGTCGCTAAAACGAGGGCCGTCTCGGCAATAGAGCCCGACGACGGGTCACTCTGTAGGGAGAAGAAGACGGGAGGGGTGCCCACTTGTAAGCATCGCCACCGCGACTGATTCTTCTCTCTCTATTCTAAAAATGGAGAAAGGAGCCGGAGAGGAGCCGGAGAGGAGTCGGAGAGGAGTCGGAGAGGAACCGCAGAGTAAAAGGAGGATATGAAAAGAGAAAAAGCGAAAAATAGATAAAATAAAAAGTGAGGTTCTATTGTGATCCAGAAGTTTAAGGAAGGAAAAAGAGGGAGGAAGAGGAGGATGCCGCTGGAAAAGCGCGCAGTACACGCGTGCGCGGACCGGCGGATAGGGCCTGCGTGTTGTCTAGCTGAACCGCGAACATGTTTTCTCTGCGGCCTCTTCGCCTCGGCCAGTGTCGCCGTTTTTGCCTGTGCGCACCGCGGGGGCCCCGGGGAGGCCGCCCGATGCCTCTCCTGCCTCACCGCATAGCATATACACGATACGCGCACTCTACACACGCGACCCTCCACTCGTTCTCCTCTCTCTTTTGCAATTGCCAATGTCTCTGTGTCGCACTCCGCATTTCGTTTGGTCTCTCCCCATTTTCTCCTACTCCTCGTTTTTCGCTTTTTCGCTTTTTTTTCCGCCACAATCAATAAAATGACAGCGGGCATCTGCATCTGTGCGCGAGTGAAGCGTCACAGGACGAGTGAAAAAAAAATAGTACACGGCTTTTGAGAGGAAACGACCCAACTTCTGGCCACCCCACGGATGACCGGCGACTGAAGTTGGCTCGGACGGCGAATGATACAATTGGAAAGTTGCGAATGAAGAAAAGGCTTGGGGGAAAGGGTTCACAATGACCAGCCGAGTGCACGCGCCCTCTCGGACTCTCTCGCTTGTGTAGCGCCCCAAAAATGTTCCATTCGCCCATTTTGTTCGTGTGCGTGTTGTCCTATTATATCTAATTTTACTAGAGATACACGCACATATATCCTTCTCACGAAAGCCGTGCCTAATCCATTAGTAAATTTTATTTTGGCACGCGCTGTCGCCCCTCGTGTAAAGTTTTCTTTTTTCCTTCTGCCAATGGAGCACTACCAAAAATCTTGGAGCATACACCAATTGTTGTTTGAAAATGACCACTACTAGAGCAAGACGTTTGTGTTAGATTATTCTGTCTGCGTTTTGCTTTCTTCTTTTTCCGCCATTTTGTGTTCTGTTCGTCGTCGTGAAATATGACAACTTTTTAGTTGGTTCCCTACTTTACGAAATTCGCCAATTTTCCTATTTTTTGAGTATTAACTTATATAGCTATTATTCGCAATTTTAAAGGTGAAAGGAAGAGGAGAAAAAAAATATCAATGCGGTGAAAATGAAGACAAAAAGATGAAAACTGATCTCGTAAAGCAATATGACAAACTTTTGACAAGAAACAAGACGAAAAGTGTAAGCCCCAACCGTTTTCCTATATACGTGCTGTAAATCGAAAACAAAACCGAATTCGTCAAGAAAACGAAACTCGATGAATCACTTTTTCAATATATCCGTCCATCTATCACATTATTTCCTTTGCGTGGTTCCTTGCCATTTTATGATTTATATGAATTCATATTTATGAATACCAGATGGAGCAGTTTATTTCAAATAATATCATGGTGAATTATTCTTTCTTTGCATTTTCTGTGAAAATCCCGCGCCCTCACTTCCTTCTCTCAAAAAATGATGTTTCAAATTTCAGGGTGATGACTGAAAAGATTCTATTCTACGTATACCGCGACTCTGGAACATCATCAGAAAGCCTCATCCGTTCTCTCGTAGAAGAACTCAAGAACTTTGTGTTTAGTGGTCGAGGAATTTCGTTCACTTCAAAAGGTTTGTCTTTTTTTCTTATATCTCTAGGGAAAATACGACAACGATTGTCATAAAGAATGAGTTCATACATCTTCTGTATTGTCAGGATACTCGGGAATTCCACTCCTTGGGGAGCTGCACATTGACTCGCCCGAAGACGACATTTGGAAGGTTCTAGCGGTTCTTTTCAAAATCAGTGCTATAGAAGAGGGACTTATTTTTAAAGTGCACACCGAGGACTACGATCGGAATCCGTTGGTTGTGGAGGCTAGAAAAAGCGACGTGCTGCCGGACTGGGCCAAGACAACGAAGATTTTTGCGGAGAATGTGAGTTTCAACTTTTTAAAATTTTTTTCAAATTTCTCTATTGGTCATTTTTTGAAACAGCTGTGTCTACAAAACCAGCCACAAACCAGCACATAGAATTATTCTGATTTATTTCCTCAAAATATATTCTACATACGGTACCTTTTAATAAGGTATACAAAAACGTATTACATGTTCGAAGTTTGGTCATTTTCATCATTTTCAGGATTTTGGAGCTTGGCTGCCAAGTTTCGGATCATTTTAAATTGTTCCGAGGTTATGAAACAGACCTAGATTGCAAACTTTGCATTCCCAGAATTTTTGAAAAGTTCCTAGTTTTTCAGTTATTTGCTGATTTCTGAGGGACACCTACCTTTTTTCACCTTTTCAGTAAAAAACACGAGAAAATAAAGTGTCCTTCAGAAATCAGTGAATAACTGAAAACAAGGAATTTTGAAAAATTATGTAATTACGAAATTATCAACCTAGGTTTGTTTTAAATCCTTCCAAATATTCAATGTGCTTGGAAATTTGACAGCCGAGCTCCAGACTCCTGTAAATGACCAAAATAGCCGGAAATCGACTCAACAATCGGTTGTTTTATATATTTTTAAGCAATACTGTACATTTGAAAACGTGCTTTTATTTTTATAAAATACTGTTGCGCATGTTCTACTGTAGCCGTTCGCCCACTATTTTTAGCATAACTTTAGCTATTTTTGATGCTTATCAAAAGGTTCCAATCGTATGAGTTGTATGAGTCAAAACAAACATTGACCATGAATGTTCATACAAGGTGAATAAAAAGTATATTCATATGACTCACCTGTACATGTTTTTAAAGCTTCATTTTTTCCAAAGAAATCAGTTTTATCTAAAGTCTCATTAAATTTCATAGCAGCTTTATTATCTATTCTTTCCCTTTAATGTAAAACTATCACTTCCATTCAAAACCTATGAATTCTAATCTAATCAAATTATAGGTATTTGGCATGAACGGCGTGATTCATCTAATCTCACCGACAGTCACCGAAAAGTTCCCGAAGCGTTCGCAGGTCGACACACTACGTGCAGTGCCAAACAAAACTAGGAATATTCTGGTTACAGAATCGCTTAGTGAAGTAAGTCTGGGGGATAACCGTTCTTTTTTTTTTTTGAAATCCGCTACACCTAATTATATGACTGGTTTTGGACAACCTGTCGGGTCGTCTGTTTTTTTTGGGTATACTGGCGTAATGATCGTTTCTGAATAGCTTTCCCATTAACGTTCACTATATACCAATTCATGCATTTATTTTGAGTAGTTTTCGCTTCCCCTCTTCCAACCCATTCTAATTCGATAAATGTTCAATCATTGAGGCGTTATGTGCGTATGCTTTCAAAGGCGTCGCAATAGAAAAAACACCAGAAGAAGCGTTATGCATTTGATACTTAAAAGAAACCCTCAAAACCCATGTCTCTATATATTTATTCATTTTCAGAAGCTGAATTCGGCGGCTTCGAGAAACTTTGGTATGCATAACACCAGCATCAATGTGCCCGCTTCAATGGCGTATGTGGCCCGCCAGCGTCCGGATATTCTAAGTCTCGCTATCCGAGAGTTCATCGGATTGGACGAGAACAAGATCAAGGTGATAATTCAGAGAGAAAGATAAATGGAGAGATATTTATTTATCAGCGTACGTTGTAATCTAATCCAATCATCCATGTTGTTTCAGGAGCTCGAGAAGAGACTCGCCGACGAACAAGATCGAGTGATGATTCATACGAGCATCAATGATACGGATTGGAAGGTAAAAAAAGAATGAAATGAAACTATAAAAGAGTGGTTGCTCTGAGAGAGAAGAAAATGGGGGGTATTTCACAAGAAAAGCGCTGCTGAGTGCCGTTTGGGGACTCAGATTTCACGCATATGGGTACACAAGGAAAAAGAAAGTCGACAAGTTTTTTGTCAAAAAAAAACTCAGAAATGAGGTTTCTAAGGATAGTTTTTCAATTTTTGAGCTGAATTATGAGATACAAAAATTATCAGTAAAACTTGAAAATTCCAAGTTTCTCAATTTTGGAAAAATACGTAAATCAAACTAAAAAACCTAATTATCAACTAACGTATTTCCTCTAGTAGAAGCTCAATCGAACCGTCAATTTTGAGCTCATTTGTCTCAATTCCTGTAAAAGACATTACAAAAGTGACATTTTGATAAATAATTCATCAGGCCGAGTAATTCATCAGGCCATAAATTACCTCAATGTAAAAATTAGGGGTCCTTCTATCCCAAGTTTTACGGTAAATCTTAACTTTGGAAATTTTTAGCAGTTTTATTTTTTCTTTCGTGTTCCTTATAGTTTTTGGGCAGAATTCCTCTCTGAAATTATTTTCTAAAGTTTCATTCTAGCTAAAAAGTCTATAGGTTTTGAATTCTACATCATAAAATTTACTAAAAATTTTCAAGGAAGTCACTGCCGTAGCGGATATCGAATCTCCAACTGACATCGTCTCTCACCGTGTCTCCCTAGCTCTACTAGCTTTTGATGAGAAGCATGCTTCAATTCCAAATGGAGTTGCAGTACCAGTCAGTGGCCTATTCCAAAAAGTTGGCGATCGCTTTGAACGCGAGCATTTGGAATCGCTGCGTGCTCAGTTTTTCGGAGCACCTCAATCGGCCACTCACCTTTATCAAACTGCAAAAGCTTTGGTCACCGGGAATCACATCCAGGAGTGCCGTAAAATTTTTGTTGGTGTGTTTCAACATGAAAAAGTTAAAAAATCAAACAAAAAATCGTTGCAGATGAAGGATCAACCAGCAATCGAGAATCAGACTGCTCCGCCAACGAGGAGGATAACAGCAATGTGAAATATGCGAAGAAACAGGTGTTCAAGAAAAAGAAGAGGAGTGGAAACTACGGAAAAAAGCGGGAGCTTGCGGCGATTATCGACCACTCTATTGCTCCGTAAGTTAGGAAAATTGAGATTCATATATATCTCATCTTGAGACGGCATGTCTCGAGATGTGGCGCAAAATCAGAAAGACAGAAGAAGTAGGACTAATGATGATGTCAATGTGAATATGTAGAATAAGTGACTAGAAAATTACAACAAAAAAATTGTCGGTTCGTAAATTGTTTGGCAAAAGACAGAAACACACCACATAGGCTAATTGACCTATCCTTGAAACTTTGTGTCTGGGTGAAAGTGAAATTGGCCGGAAACTACCAGTGAGGTGGAATAGAACCAAACATCTTCTGGCCTCTGTCGGAATTGAAACCTGGATGATGATGATGACAAATTGAACATAAATTTTCACTTTCAGCGAACTGCCGAACGAACCGGAATACCAGCCGCCCGACAATTCGGCGTTCTTGAAAAAGTTTGAGCGAGCGGTGAACGGTGATGATTATTATAAGGTAGGTATAATAATTTCAAAAAGCAATTATGAGACCTATGAGGTCCGGTTGGCCGTTTTTTGTTTTTTCTTCTGGAATGATTGATTTGAAAGAGAGTAAATAGAAAAAAAGGAAAAGTTGTCAATTGATGAATTTGATCGTCATATGACACATTTTTGATAGCTTTCATGAGAATTGAGATAATTGAGCCTAAAGTTGACGGTTTTAGTGGGCTTCTAGGAAAAGAAATACGGTAACTATGTAATGAACAAAATTACTTTTTTTAAATTGTTTTTGCACGATTATAGCTTTCATTAAAATTCAAAACCGTGAAAACATAATACACACTAGAGAGATTCTCAAATTAAGAAAAAAAATAATCACTGGGGTAAGTTCATAAGAAATAACAAAACATATTTAGTATAGAAGGTAGCATTCTAATTTATGAGCTTTACATCATGTGGTTTTTGTAGTCAACATTTTGAAATAGTCATTTTTTGAGAACAATTCAATTCGTGGATTGAAATACTTTGAGAAGAAATTCCCGCTGAATTTCGTAAGCTCCAAAACTTCAAAATGATCATTTCAACAGAAAAATTATTTAACATTAACAGAAGTGTCGAGTCTCTGGACTGATGGTGACCTAGGGCCGACCAGGGCAGGTAAGGATTTAGTAAGTTCGAAGTAGAGGAGGTTATGCTCTCAAACAAACTTTGAAACCCTCAACAACAAAGAAAAGCTAGTATCCTCAATTTTCTCTGAAAATAATGATGTGATCCATATGATCCTTGTGCCATTTGAGCCCCCGGAATCAGAACTTGTCAGCGAAGATCTCCACACCCTATTCATCACATGCACAATGACATCGTACTCCAATTTCACTTGTATATACAAATTTTTCAGGCCTCTTCTGACGAGTACTCATTGGGTGAGGAGGAAGATCTCGACTTGTTCATGGCAAAACCACGTAAGAAGGTGTTAGAGGAGATGAAGAACAAGAATAAGATCAAGTTGGGGATCAAAGTTGCCGAGAAGCTGCCTACAGTAACCGATGATGAGGAGATTGATGTGGCTGATATGCTTCGTGCAGCACCGCCGATTGCGGATGCCGAGGATTTTGAAGATTTCGATGATATTTGAATTTTTGAGTTTCATATTAATTTTTTTTTAAAATTATTTTCCATTTCTACTGGGACCTTTTTAGTATTTTATTCTTTCCTAAAAAAACATGACCAAAAAATCTCCATAATATATTCTAGCGCTTTACTTCTCCTTAATTCTAACTACACAATGCAAAGGGTGCTCATTCTTAACAACTCAAAAACTTGTATAATTGATTACTTACTTGCCTTTCATTGTGAAACACTTACACTTCTACTTGGTGCCTTTCTTTTGTGTCTGCGCCTGCCTTTTGTGTCTTCCAGAACTTTCTGATTCAGCTTTCAATTATTTTCCCTTCTTTCAAATGTTCGATTTCTTTCTCCCTGTTGTATTATAGATGCGTGGTAGTCTTCTTCCTTTTCCGTATTGCTCTTTTTTCGACTCTTTCTCTTTTCAATATCTGCTTGACACCTCTTTTTACTACTAACCCGATATAAATGTTTGAGTACTTGAGAAGAAAAAAGTTTTATTTTTGCAAAATTTGCATCCAGTTGAATAGGTTTTATGTCCCCGAGATGGCGAATAGCTTTTGGCACAACTAAAAAAAACATGCTAGAAGAAGCGAAAAGCGGGATTCAAAAAATAATAGAAATCAATCAATAAGTTCAGGAAAATTTGGGTAGGCAACCCGTGCTCGGCGCCTCTATCAGAGGATAGGGTGATATTGAGGAAACAACGGATGGAAGCTACACGGCCAGATAGGTTTGAGGACTAGCTCGGCTACACTCGGATCAACGGAAGGCATGTGTGTTCTCCGATCATTTGGTAGCCAGGCATGCAGTCGCATTTGAAACTGCCAGGAATATTGCGGCAGATGGATCCCGCCAAACAGCCGCCGAGCTGAAAGAAGAGATTTAAAAACATAGTCAGACATCTCTCAGAGGTCTCGTCATTCATAGTTATCTCACTTTTTTCTCTATAGAATATATATTTTTCTTTTTTTTCCAAAAAACAAAAAATCATTTGGCCTCTAGGGATCATATGAATCTAAAACTAGATATTCCAAAAAAAAAATACTACCAACCTGTTCGCGTGCGTCCTGAGAAAAAGCGCACTCGTCGATGTCCTCACAATACGTGCCATTTCCTTGGAAGCCCTGAAAACCAATGATTGTCCTATTAGTCTCCCGTGGGAGTACCAACCGTGTTACACGAGCATTTAGGTCCTCGTTTCGAGTCGGTGCACGACGCGTCCTTATGACACGGATTGACAGCACAGAAACGTGCAAAGTCACGACATCGAGGGCAACAATTGAATTTCTCATTGTACACCCAATCCTCATCTGGACAGCCTGGTGGTTCACACGTCGCGTATCTGGAATTGAAAGGTAAAAAGCCGGGGTTTTTTATGCTTACTCTGAGGAGCACTCCACTTTGGTATCCCAACACTGACACCGATAACAGTCTCCTGGCCAGAACACTTCTCCATGGGCATTTGCGATTTTGTGATTTTCATAAAAGCACTAAAAATCCGAATATTAATTTCAAGAAGCCTTTTTAGTTGGTACCTGTTCTCCACAAACCGGACAACAACCACCTTTCTTTATCATTGGATTCTTGCAAGTCACTGCCGGGCAATCAATCGCTCGGCAAACGACATCATCTCTGGAACAAGGCAAGATGTATTTTGTTGAAGATTTATTGAAAAACCTGGACAAACAAGTGCAAATGTTGCAATCCAAAATTTTGGTTTCATTGATCATGAGCAATTCATTATTGACCTAAAATATCGATTTTCAATATTTCGAAAAGGGGAGGCGGTACCTTGCATCCATCGAATCCTGGAGGAGAGACCACAATTTGCTCGAAGAAGATTTCGTCGGAGTCCTTGAATGTGGTCTAGATGTTAATGTTAAAGATCAGCTATTTTGTAGTACCCTTTACATGAGCTCAATAATCTTATTGCCTATATTAGAAGCTCGCCTTATACGTTTTGATTGAGATCTATTATCTCGGTTCCTTTGAGAGATGGCGAAAATCTGTCAACTAAGAAAATGTTGGTGATATTATGGTAAATAATTTAACCGTTCACCATTTTTGATATTTTTTGCATGGAACCGAGATAATCAAGCTCAAATCGCACATATAGAGGCAAATATTTCACTTCATCAGAAAGCCACTCTTGTAGTTCAGACTCAATTGTCACAATTGCCGAAAATATAAGAAAAATGACTGATAAATTTTGAAGGATAAATTATATATCATAATATCACCAATACTTTATCAGTTGATAGATTTCTGATGTTTCATAAAAACAGAGATAATTGATCATTTCCAATATTATCGGTTCATTTTTATTCTTCAACCGCCCCAATTCGAATTTGCCGATTTT
The DNA here is from genome assembly GCF_000004555.2 of Caenorhabditis briggsae. Classification (NCBI taxonomy): domain Eukaryota; kingdom Metazoa; phylum Nematoda; class Chromadorea; order Rhabditida; family Rhabditidae; genus Caenorhabditis; species Caenorhabditis briggsae. Next base: position 3,501,689 of record NC_013491.2, on the reverse strand, counting down.
TCTAAACTTCGAAGTTTTCCTCAGTGATCCCACACCTATTACTATTCACTCAACTTGAAAGCTTCTATCCTCGGGAAAAATTCTAATCAGCTTTTCCATATTCCCTTCTCTTCCAATTGTCACTCAAAGCACTAAAACGTGACGCGCCAAATAGCCAGAATAAATTAGCATTCTATCAAAAGCAAACGTAACGTATTTAGAGAAAAAGGGAAGAGAAAAAACTTAATGAATGGAATAGGGGGATACGAGTTTTTTTTTCTCATCTTCTTTTCTCCTTCGAAACCGATCAGAGATCTGAGTAGAAAATAAATGACTCACATGTTGGGAGCTTTTCTCGATTTCTTCGGAATACGAATCCGCATACTTCTTCTTGGCACCACCTTGCCTACATTTCTGTCCAATCGGCCAACCAGAGCCGATTCCAAAGTCTATTGGTTGTGCGCCTTCCCAATTTTCCACTATTTTAGTTTTGGCATGAACCAGACTGAACAAAAAAGTCAAACTTAATTTATAAATTAATTATCGATTACCTGAGCTCTAGGTGGGGCTCGAATCCAGCAAAAATCTCATCACACGCATCGTAAACGTGGATGTGATTGTGTTGGAAGGTAACAATCAAGTCTAGGATGGGTCCGATTTTTCCAACGCTGTCGAAATCAATGACATATCGTTTCATCCAGTTTCTGGTCTCGATTTTGGACTTGCTGATTGGTAAAACCATGTACAGCTGGAAAATTTTTTCAAATTCAAAAAATTAAAGTTTTGTCTTACTGTTTTATTGCGGAATCCAATTTCCAATCGACGCTCGCTATTCTGAGCGATGAAAAAAGTTCCATTAGAGCTCATATCAAATGTGGCAGCGAGCCAAGATTCACCGAATGACAGGAGATTCATGTAGTGGGATAACATAGCAGGGCTTTTGTCAATGTTGCATTGTCCAGTTGTTATTAGGAGCAGAAGAGGGATCACTAGATGGTGAGCCCACATTTCTCTGAAAAGTAAATACTGAAATACGGGAGAATTGAAATACGTGAGAAAAAAAAATAGAAAAAAAATAATTACAGAGTCTGATAAGAATTAACTAAAATAATTACAGTCTGGCACAAAAAAAACTTGGCTAAGGAAGGAACAAGTTGCTGTTCTCACTTTTGGCATCCTCCTACACCCCAAAATCTAAAAAAATGTGAAAAGAAGATAGAAAAAGATGGATATCAGAGTTCGGCGTGGGGGGAAGGAAAAGTTTTTTTTTTTCCAAGGGACCAGGGGGGTGCTCCCTCCAGATGTCTGCGGATGTTGTATCACATGGGGGTGGGGAGGACCCGTTTGAGTGAAAAGGCGTGAAATCAAATCGTGTGGGCATTGTGAAAATGGGTAGGAGGTTTTGAACAGAACAATGGGACAAAATTAGTATCGAATGAAGTAATTGTGAGTTGAGAGGTAGAACAATTACACTCTAATAAAATGAAACCTTTCATTTGGAGCTAATATATCTCATTTCGTAAGAAAGATATCGAGAAGTGGTCAACTTACAAAATATTGATTGTAATATCAGAAAAAGTTTGTTAGTGAACAGTTTGTTAATGGAATCAAGATAAATTGATATAAAGTTAAAAGTTAGAAGGTATCATTTTATTAAAGGGATATCATTATATTGATGGGTCACGGTATGTCAATCTTGTTCTGAAAAAAAAATGAAAATTTTATCTTGTAAACTTGATTTTTAACGCTTTAGTATTGGCATCTTGGAGATCTTTGGGGGTTTCGGCATAATTTTAAAGGAGGGGAGACATCAAAATTTTCAAAATTTTTATTTTTTCTCAAAAGAAGTAACTCTAAAGTATAAGTATAGTTTTGTAATTAAAAACCAGAAAAAAACACTACACCGACGAAAAGATGCTTTTTTTTTCTGACCGTAATTTCCTCACTCGTTTGCTGCAGCGGCGTCGCTTCATAAGACAAATCAACGCGGTCGTCGCCTCTCACACGCGTGGTGTAGTGGGTACGCTCTAGGTTAGCATTCAGAAGGTCGGAGGTTCAATCCCCGCTGATGGTTCCCTTTTTTCTTAGCTTGTCTCTTTTGGATTCAACGTTTGGAACTCAAAATTTTTGGAATGGGAATTTTCGGTACGTCAGCGTGCCGTCAAAGCCTAGCTACGAGATAAGAAACACTGTTGAAAATAATACCAGTTGAAAGAAAGACGAAACGGCAATCGGAGAAAATTTTTTTTTCATATTTTTGAAAAACACGGCCACTGACAAAATAATCATTCGGCTGAACCGGAAACTTACGAAAAAAATCTATTTTATATGATTTTTACAATAAATTACAAAAAACCGTTTTTTAAGTTGTAAAGTCGTTTAAAATTTGGAAAAATGAAGTCGGAAAATAAAAAAATATAAAAAGTTTGCGCGTCGGATTGCGTGCTTTAGGTGCAAACACCGCGACGGCAAATCACACGTTCCCTGAAATTTTCCCCGAAAATTTTGCTGTCTGGCCCCTTTTAACTTGGGAGCAATTTTAGAGGATCCACGACACTACCAACTGATGCTACACAGTCAAAAACTAGACCGATGGCACCTATGGAAACCCTTTCTGAAAGCGTAAAGTCTAAAAACAATTGAAAAAAATTTGTTTGAAATGTATAAAAGCTCCAAAACTACTCATATCGCAGGCAAGCCCTTGATTGGCGTTTAAAACTAAAATTTTTGTATTTCACAAATTTCACAATATTGTCACAAAACACGAATGACCAAAAATATATATGATCGAACAAAAAAAAAACCCGAAGTGAAAATTTTTTTTTGTCCAACTGATACATAGAACAGACTCCTTCTGTCCGTGAGGAAATCGAATTTGTGAACGGACCCTCTCACGCCTTTATTTGCTCAGAGCAAAACGAAAAGAAGAAAAAACTCCTTGACATTCGAAAAGCCTCTTTTTTTCTCAATTTTTCGTCTCAAAATATCGTCTTCTTCAGAATACAATAGATGTCTAAAACACACCGCTAAATAGATTTTAACGTTTTGAACAGTAGATTGAGTGAAAAAAGGAATTCTATTCTAATAAAAATGGCGGGAGGAAGAGAAAAAAAAGAAAGAAAATAGAATAGTAAAGGAGTTGTAGAAACTTTTTTTGCGTGCCAGAATAAATGAGATTTTTCTGGTAGTCTTTTTTACTCACAACTTCCACTCATTGAGAGTGAAGAAAATTCTGATTAGGATTGTCAGGAGACTGGAATGTAAAATCATGACCATTGCAAAAAAAGGTGTTCAAAAATTCAAAGCCAGCGAAGCGAATAATTTAGAATTCAAATCAGAATCCCACACTAGAAATCGCTTGCTACCGAGGAGGGCAAAGTTTAGCATCCGGAAATGCTAAAATATTTACCCGAGAGTATTGGAAACTTTTGATATTGCACGGAAAGCTATAGCATTTGCTGGATAATTCATCTTCATTAAAAATGGGAAAGATGAAGTGGAAGAATATAAAGAATGCAAAAAAAAACTAATCTACATTCAAATATCTTGGAACATGCCCACGGCATTTGGGGTTTCCGGGAACACATAACAGTCGAAACTGCTCGAGGGCAACCAGAACACACTAGATTGGAAAAAATGAAAAAAATACATTTATAAATAACTCGATTGAATTAGTAGGTGTGAAAAGTTGTGGGCTGGAAATTATGAGAATTCGTGATGAGGAATGGCATTCAGGAAAAAAATTTTGGTTCCTAAAATAAAATGAAATAACTTCTGGGAATATTTTTTTTGATATTTTTTGAATTCAGAAAAAAAGTAGAACAACTACAATGAATGCAAACCCATTATATGCGTGTACATTGAGCTCAATTATCTCGGCTCCTATAGAAGGTATCAAAACTTTTTAAACTGTCAAAACGTTATTCATAATCTCACTAACATTTTATCAGTTTAAAAGTCTTTGATAACTTTTGAACAAGCCGAGATAATTGAGCTCAAAGTGCACGTATCTGGTAGCCATATATTAGAGTGTTTACGGTATTGCCAACTGGATTATAATGCAAAATACAGAAAATATAACGGTTTTGGCTGCTTTAGGGGGGAGGGGGGGGGGGGGGTTCAAGAATTGAAAACCCAAATTAAATAAAATGAAACAAGAATATAATATTTTGTTGAAACAGAACTTTTCCCACCTATCTGAAAAATCATGGTTTCAAAAATTCTCAGATTCCTAATTACGTAACAAAAAACAATGCCAAGAAAATGAGTTTTCAGTAATTCTAATGAATAATGAGTCACGTGAAAAAATACATAAATATGATGAGTAGGAAGAGTGTGGACTAAATTGACATTGAGAATAATCGAATAGATATTCAGTTGTATTCAGAAGAAAGAAAAAAGGCTCCGGCTCCTTCTTCTCTTTTTTCTTCGTTGTCATCGGCTAGAAATAAGATACATCGGGACAAAAAAGAAGAAGATGCGCACCCCGCCGCCAGACGAGCCAAACAGACTGGAACCAGTGTGCCACTTTTGTACAAAAACGTTTCGTAATAGTTATTGATATTGTCATGGGATGGGTGGCTCAAAAAAATCTCGAAAAAAATCTTGTTGGTAAGTATTTGTGAGGCTTCTCATGATAAAATAGACGAGGAGGACAAAGATTACAAGTCAAGAGGTCAGCTGTGGAGTGTGCCTAGGGAATTCATGTTTTTTTTTTCACACTGAAAACTTTTTGATACTTGTTATAGTCTAGGCTGGTCTATATTTAGTTCATGAGGAACACTCTACAGTAACCCAGTTGGTTTTAAAAGTGGATTTGTTTGATATAAGAAAACAAAACAAACGTTAAAAGAGTCACTAGGATTAGAATGTCCTAAAATGCAACGAGACAAGAAAAAAGCCCCAAAAACAAGTAACACAATACTTTGCCCATTTGTCTTTCAGCTATTTTCTCAATGTTTTAGATTGACAAAACACTTACTTCCAGAGTCTTGCATCCCCCCACGCTTACCACCACCAGATGGGGCCATAAATCAACATGAACACATTCTAGCTGACACATTCCTCTCTCCTCTCTTCCCAACAAAAAACAATAGTTTTCACTCAGTTTTAACTGATGACACTGCGCTGGGGTTTAATCAGTCATCCTCTCCGGTATGAGTTGTAAAACAGAAGGAAAAAACATTGGGGTAAGAAAAAAGAAAAAAAAAGTTGAGATTTTTGGGGGGGACTGCCCAATAAACGCACTCATCCATGCGTGTATGTTTCTGTTCTAATCCCCCTCCCAACAACACCGGCTCTGATGTTGAATCACTTATTATTGGCATTTGAACTCCGGAGAGGGAGGTTTTTTTCAGAGAAATAGAAAAGAGATTATTAAAGAAAAAAGACTTAGTGTGTAAATAGCTTTGGGGATAGATAAGCTCTGTGAAAATCACGAAAAAAACAAGAGAAGAAGATTTTACCAACTTTTAGAATTTCAGTATCACTGTTATCTATTTTTAATGCGCGTTTATTGAAAAAAAATGTATTGAAAATCGCATTGTCGGTCGAGCAGCAAAAACCGTATGGTTTTTTTTTTCAAATTACTGCATGCGCCTTGAAACCGTACTTCACAAGTATTTGATTTTGAGCTATAAGAATTAGACGAAAATTGCCAAAAGCGAGCAAAAAATTGAGGGAAAACGGCAAAAATTAAAATACTTGTGTGGTACGGTTTAAAGGCGCACGCATTAATTTGAAAAATACCGTAAGGTTTTCGCTGCTCGACCCTATATAATGCAGGTAATGCGTTGCTGAGCTACACGATAACATATACAAAAAATTCAATAGCCACAGAAGAATGAGAAAAGCGTGAAAATCGATTACTGTACACCGTCACATCAAATTTTACGCTCCAAAAAGATGAAAAAATTTTTAGAACTATCCTGTTACCGTATTTCATTAATAGAAACTCTCTCGAATTTCCAACGTTGAGCTTGATTATCTCGATTCCTGCAAAAGGTATCAAAATTTTGCCAACTGATGATTTATTGGTGATATTATGATAAAAATTTATCAGCTACCAAGTTTTTGATATCTTTCACAAAAATCGAGATAATTAGGCTCAAAATAGATGGTTTGGGAGGCTACAACTTACGGTAGTTTAATGGAAGCTTCAATTCTTGTTCAACGAATGAATTCTTACAAATTTCTCGGACTGCTACAGTAATCGTAATATTAGACGCACCAAGAAATTTCATATTTTTCACAAAAAAAAAAGAAGCCTTCACATCCTCTCAAACCCACTAGATGTGCTAATTGCTCTCAAATTCCGGGCAACGATAATGAACCTCAAATGTTTCAAGGAAAAATGAAAATAAAAACACAGCAAAAAAAAAGTTCTGCTTCTCTAATGAAGTGAACTCTGGAACTCTTCTTCCCACGTCGCCTTTGTTTCAATGAGAAAAAAAAATGAATTGAAGCTAAACGATGTCACGCCGGAATTCAATTTGTTTCATGGGACGTGTCATGAAAACTTGTTAGGCACTTGATTGGAAAAAAGGAAAAAACGCTGATGCGGAAACCATGATATCATTGAAATGTTTTGCACCCGGATAAAGCTATTCCGCCCTCGATTTTACTTTTATTTCAGATAAAATTATTTGAATTCAGGATGAAATGAAAATGTTCAGCCTTTTACACTAATGAAAGAATATCCTATCATGATTCTAGACACATCTAGAATGGCTAGTCAAAAAAAAAAACTATTTTCCCCCCTGAATATAAAGGAATAGCTAATGAGTTCATTTGGGAAACAGAAGGAAGGATAGGAAGAAAACTAGGAAAATGGCAAAAAAAGGCAGAAGGGTTGGAACGAGGAGGGCTCCGGAAAAAAAAACGTGATGAAAAGGAAAAGGAGATGTCCTTAGAGAAATCGAAATTGCGACTTGGGATAGGATAAGAATAGGATAAAGAAGGAAAAAGTGGAATCGGAGTTTTTTTTCCAAATTTATTTTACGGATCGAATTTTGAGTAAAGTAGGAGAGTTAATCTGGTTTAAATTGGATTTTCCAGTTCAATGCATATCGAATAAAAACTTTTTATAGGATTGGAGATCCAATTATCATAAAATTGAAAAAATAAACTTCTCAATAATGTCACATGACTTTCAGTAGCTATTATAACTATCATTATCCCATCAAAAAGGGTTTTGAAAATTTCCAAAAAAACCTGTTTATGTTTTTTTTTCGCCTACACAAAACTGCCAGTTCCCATTATTGTATCAACAGTGATTTATTGTCTGGATACAAGTCACAAAGTTATTTTTTTTTTGGTTTTTCGAACACTGGAATATACGGTATTATCAAAGATCAGGTCCAAAATATCATTTGGCAGTTTTTTGTTGTGTTTTGGTTTTTTTTTCTGATACCAACTTAATGAGGTGTTCCAGCTTGATAAAATACAAAAAAAACAAGGCCTTCTTCGTTTTTTTTTCCATATGTTATGGTTATGTTTTGTGACTCGGCGGCAAAAATCCAAGACACATCCCTTGTTCACTCGACCACGAGTGATTAACATAGGCCCACCACGTCTTGATGATGGCTTAAATCGACGGAGACGTTAAGCACTTGTGGATTGTGGCTGTTTGTTTTCATTTGGACGATGGGCCAGCAGAGCTAGAGCCAAAAAATGAGAAAAAAAAACAAATGAAAAACATTATTTATGACTCAAAAATTTTTGTACATTATGTAGGTTAATATAAATATCACAATAGTCCGTAGGTAAAATTCAAACTTTTCGAGGTGTTCAACAAATCCTTGAAAAAGCCTCCAACATCTTTCACATTACTCTTCACTTCGTATTCTGCGACGGTGATGTTGTCTCCCAGCGGCTTACAGAATTCTTCCTGAAAGAAAAAAAAAAGAGAAAAAACAATTAATAAGCAAAAAAAAGAGAAAAATATTTGCTTACTGGCTTGGCAAACATCCTTTCGTCGGCACGACATCCGTATAAGGAACTGAATAATGGATATTGTCGAACCGCGGTGTTCAATGAGATTTCTAGAGGGTGGTGATGAGGGATTGGCTTGTTTTTGCGATCGGATTGTTTACAAAGACCACCCACTATCGTTTCAAGAGCTTCTTTGAGCTGGAATCGCGAGAAATTCCGAATAAAAACAGATCGATAAAAGTTTGAGATGTACCTGCTTATGATTAATTGATTTATTGGCAGCCATTTTCATCACCAATCTCATTGCAATTATATTGACTACATCTTCATGTGCAATGTCTCTTTGGAACCATCCGAAATCAAGTTTCTGGAAAAACGAAATATACATTAATTAGAATTTAAAATTGATCAATTAACTGCTAGAGAATTTAATACAGAAAATTCAATCGCATCTCGCAATTTTCATCAATACAATTCTGGCCATAAATCAGGGGTGGGCGAGGGAGGGAGAAAAACCTTCACGTTTTGCAAATTTTCCGCCCTTGTTTTGCAAAACGAGATTAAAGGCGCACGCAATTCCACCGGCGGGTCTCGACACGTAAAAAATAAATTTTTAATTTTTAAAGGTGGGGGGACAGGAGATTTCTCGTAATTTTTTCGTAGCTAGAGTATGCATTCTACCATGACGGTGTACAACGCTTAATGTCACTCCGCGTAAAGCAGTCGTCCTCGCCTTTATGTATGCAATCGGGAGTGCGCTTTCTCTTTGCCCGCGTGGCTCAGTCGGTTGCGGCGCCGCACTCTCAATCATCGCCTTCACAAGTTCAACTCCTCGAGGGGCATCTTTGAGCGGAATTTCGAGAACATTATTTTTTTCATGTCCCCCACCTTTAAAGCGATTTTCAATAAAATTGTTCGAAATTCAAAATTTATTTTCCACGCCATTTTTTACGTGTCCAGACACATCGGCAAAATTGCGTGCGCCTTTAATCTTGTTTTGCGCTTGTTTTGCAATTCGTTTCCGACGAAAGCCGATTGCTCGCCCAGCCCTGCCATAAACATACGAAAACAGTGTTTATCAGTCGATTTTTATCATTTTCAGGAGCCTGGAGCTTGACTGTCAAGTGTCGGATTACTTTGAAAATTATGGAGGTTATAAAACAGGTATAGAATGAAAACTTCGCTATTACAGAAATTTTTGAACATTCATAGTTTTCAGTTATTTGCCGATTTCTGAAGAACATCCTTTTTTCTTATTTTGTTACTGAAAACGTGAAAAAATAGGTGTCTCCCAGAAATCGGCAAATAACTGAAAAACTAGGCATTTTCACAAAATTCTGCAAGTGCAAAGTTTTCGATTCAGGTCTGTTTTATAACCAACAAAACTTCCAAACGTGAACCGACAGCCGAGACTCCTGAATATAGTCGATCTACTGAAAAACACGTTTTTTTAATATTAATGGCCAGAACTGTATATCAGTAAGCATATTCATTTATCCTTTAAAAAAGTCTGTGATAAAATATATTAAGTTGGAAGGAAAGTAACTGTCCATTTTTTAATTCGTGAATAACACAAAAACAAGAACCATTCAAGATTGACAGTATGCACCGTCGTGGTCCACGACATGTTGACAACATTCATGCAACTTGTGGATACCATACCTCCAAAAGCCAGCTGGCCGTGAATCAAAGTAGTGAATCAAAGTATACCTTCCCGGACGTTTTTTTTCTCATCGACAGTGTAAAATTATTTTCCCTCCAGATGCCGTTGAATATTTCCGAATAGCCAATAATAAAATGGTCAAGTCTGGAGTTTAAGGAAAGGGAAGAGCCGTAAATCCAAAGCGTCTTAGGACTGAATTGAGTTTCATTGAATAACTTGAGAACCTATGTTCCACTGTCAGTCAAGTAAGACCTGGGCCGCTTTAGCTGGACGTTCCTCCTTTACGCACTTCTACCTTCTGATTTGGCTTTTTCATTATTGATTTTTAGAAGATATGCAACGTCATCTGAAGGGAAATAATTTAACACTGAAGTTGAGATAAAATCCGGACTCAAAAAATACATTGAGTCGCAGCCAGCTGGCTTTTGAAGTTATAGTAACCACAAGTTGCTTGAATGTTGTCAACACGTCATGGACCGCGACGGTGCATACTGTCAATCTTGGATAATTATTGCTTTTGTGTTATTCACGAATCAAAAAATGGACAGTTACTTCCCTTCCAACCTAATAATTCCAACGGTCCTTTGAGCTATTTTTCTATTTTTTATGTAAGAAACAAATTATCGAATGCCAAAATTTATAGCTCAGTAGGACCTCTTTGTACTCACCACTCGATCTGTATTCCCCATCATTTTCACTTCCTTGCTCGCACATGCCCACGCCTCTTCTGTAATGGACCTAGTTTCCACTGATAAGCCGTATGGATACAAATGATGCATCATCTCATGAGACGTCACAAAAAGTGTATCAGCCATCTAAAAACCTTATGTTTATTTAAATATTTCTTCTTCCTTAATTTACCGCTTTCTCTGGTTGACGAAGATCATTGCGAGTTATCACCGTGATATGATTACTGTTCAAGTATTGGAATGCGTCGTTGGTTGGGTTCGCCACAATGGCTTGGAATAGAAAACGTATATCATAGAAGGGAATGTGTTTTGCTAGAACTGCTATTGATGCGTCGATAGCACCAAGACGTAGTATTTTTTCGGCGATTGGGTTCATAAGATCCCTAAATGATCATAGTAGAATACGATCTGGAGCTGAATGTGCGAACTTACTCTAAAGACAACAAACTTTGCAATCGATAATATTCGGTTTCATATGCCAGCTTTGCTTCTCTGAACGCTGTTATATTGTTGGAGTCGTAGAATGCAAAAAAACTTTTTGACGCTACGATTCCTTTACGAAGGGATTTTTTGGCTTTTTGGGGCAGTCCAGAATTCTGAAAAAAAAAACGCCTAAAATTTTTTGAAAGGAACAACTAATTAAGAAAACCATACCTCAATTTCCAATAGCGTATTATTTTTGACAGTGTCAAACATCCAATGGAAGAACTCATTTCTCTGCGTAATTGGTATTTTCATTTGCTCCAAAATTTCGATATTGGCATGAAGAGCGTTGTAGTAAATATTGACCATCTAGAAAACATATTCCTCATTAGAAGGTATTTTTCTTACAAAAATCGTACTGTACTATTGATATCCCGTAGTCTCGTCGTGACAGCTGTGTATCTTGCAGAATGGACCATTTTCTTGTTTGAAAAAAGATCACCGAAATAATCCATAGTAAAAATTCCGGTGAACAATACCTCAATTTCCGTACACCACTTCATCACTTTTGTCAGTTTTACCAGTTTGTCCAAGGGTACTGTAGTTCCGTTACTTACGATATCAGTGGCGTTGTACTCGTCAGGTATCTTAATCAAGTAACAGTTTCAAAAGTTCAATTCGATAGGAAAACAAAAGTTTGGCAAACCTTAATTTCTAGTTCCTGGTCCATACTGGTAAATGAGAGATTAGTGATTGATCGGGTGTCTTTAGCGCAAACATAGTCATAAAAATCATTACAAGGATTGAGAGCTGGCTCTGTTGGCTGAAAATTCTGGTTTGTCTGGGACCCAGAAAACAAATCTCACCTTCTGAACACTTTTAGCTACTAAAACACAAGAAACAATAATTAAAACTCTACAGAAATCCATGATGTTTTTGCAAAAGGTCCAGACCGCGTCAGTCAATGTTCTTGGCACGATGAACGTGTGAGGAGACACCTGCTTGATTTTTGTGGCCACGTCTCATCTGTCGGTCTCAAATTTCATTGAGCAGACTCATGACAGCGGGGCTTCGATTTCACTTTTTCCTCCTGACGTCGTTGTACTCGAAAAAAAAACTTTTTTGTTCTCTCCAAAAAGTAGAGAAAATAGTATGAATCAAACCGATTCGAACTACAGTTTATATAGTTGATTTGGTTCGGGGAACAAGTCAATCGGGGCGCCAATAGCTTCGGTCAAACGTCAGAAATCAAGTGCGTTAAAAAAAGAAACGGATAGATAGCTAGTGATATGAAGGGATGGATGGCAGGGGAAAAAAGTTTGGGTGTGTTTTTTCATTTTAATTTGATAAAAAGAATTCAGAGAAATATAAAGAACGAAGAATATTAGAACGTGTGGAATTAGAGAAGATAAATTGAGAAAACCAAGATGACGATGAATTTGAAACTGAATGATCTGAAAAAAAAAAAGAAATTCTAAAAGTTCTACGGGTTTGTAAAACTTACGAGCTTAAACTAGCCAGTGATTCGGCTTCCTTCAGATCATCCTCCAAATCGCCACCTTCTTCTTCACTGGATTCTTTGCTTTCCGAAGAAGATTCTGAACTCTCGGCACTTCCCTCCAAAGCCTCTTCCTCTTCCTCCACATTTGTCACCGTCACATCAAACTTTTCATACTCGATGGTTGTGATATTCGCCGCATCCAACTCGTCAGCTGTGTTTTCTAGAACATCCATGAACTGCGTGAGTACGAATAAATCGTCCTTCTCAACCTTCTGTGTGAGGTAGTCGTTCACATCAATGTCCATGTTCAACGCTTTGCAGTATTTGTCACGAGCGACGTACATTCGATCTCCGGGGGTACAGTTGTAGAGACTGTTGAATGTGGGCATCTGTGACACGGCGACATTCAGGGAGACGTCGAGAGGATTATGTGCAGCAGCTTTTCGTTGCGTCTTGTGGCAGAATCGGGTGACAACGTTTTCAATATTCTCACGAATCTGGAAAAAGATGCTGGGTACCATTTAAAAATTGGGAAGAATAACCTGATTGCTGTCAGAAGTCATCTGGGCAAGATAGAGGAGCATCAAACGCAAGCCAGAAACATTTGCACTGTCTTCATAGGAAAATTGGGCAAGACTCCAGTCGGATTCGTTCTGTTAAAAAACTTCCATTTTTTTCTTATTGCACTGGAGGTTTTAAAACCAATAATAATAATTTTGCAATAATATTCTAGCATTTCCCAATTTGCGATACTAACTTTTTGAAAAATTGGTTTTTGAAAGTGGAACTTTATCACCTTATACGCATTTGCATAATAATCCAGCCTATCATGAATACACTGCTTCTCCCGATCCCAAATTTCTGTCTCGAATGGTGGCGGATCGACATTATAATGCACATGTAACAACTCATGGCACATAACATACAAGATTCGATCGTACTGAAAAAATCAATAATATCACATTTTCAATCTCCATGCACTTACCACAGCATTCGGATTCGTTTTTGGGTTGAATACTGTAAAAATTGAAAGATGAATTTCATCCTGGTAGTTGAATGAGTGCCGCGTGGCCGCTGAAACCACATGTTGGAAGACGAATCGCGGTGTAAACGTGGTGATGTATTTTTCGAAAATTTCCATTGCCTGGTTTACAGCCAACACTCGGATCATTTTGTCGACCACATCGGGGTGGAGACGGCTGAAAGATCTAGAAAGTTATTTTGAAAATTTTTCAAAAAAAAATTACGTCTCATTGATGACCGCATTCAATCTGTAATACTCTTTCTCGTAAGCAGTCTTGGCTTGCCTCCAGACCGTGATATTATTGTACTCCAAGTACGGAAAAATGATTTTCACTTTTTTCACTCTGTCGATCAGGTAATTCTTCTGTTCTTCATTATACTTTGACTCCGATCTAATTTGAGAAATGTGAATGTCCACGATTTCATCAAAAATTCCATGATAGTAATGGTTGTGGCTGGAAACTGGCACATGCAAGTCCTCCAAATGCTCCACAGATTTTTTGAGACTTTTGTAAAATCTTGTGATCACCTGAAATTTCTCAAAATTTTTCGCTTTTTTCCAAACGCGTGAAGCAGATCAAATTACCAAAAGGTTGTAGTTCTCGAAGATTTTCTCCAGTGCCTCTCGTTTTTTAGGACCTTCAAAAGTCAAAAACTCTTCATGACGTAGAGTGTGCTCCTTCCATTTCACACCATTATCATTAGTGTCGAATTGCACCAACCACTTGGAAATGACATCTGCGTTGGCAACATCCCAAAACCTTCTGGAAATATATTTGTCTGATCTTTTTTTCAAAGTGAAGCTAAAGCTAAAAACTTACAGTTTTTGCTGTGGGTGAAAAACATAGTCCTGGTATTGCTGAAAAATTTTGAAAAAAAAGTTTGCTAGTGAAATGTTGGTAAACGAACATCGATTTCATTTGATAAGTTATTTTGCGACCAGAGAACTGCCTTAAGTCGAGGATATCCCACATCTAACGGTTTTTCACAAACATATTCGTAGAAATTGTTGCAAGCAGTTGGAGCGTTTGGGTCCAGAGTCTGAACTTGAAGATATATTTTTTTTTATTAAGATTTATAGGTTTTCCATAGAACATAACTCTTCTCTTGCCACAATTCGATCAAAAAGTAGCAAAAGCGTGATGTCAGAAGGAGCAGCTGTCGGTTAGATAGAAGTATAGTTGAAGATTACCGCTAGTTTATGTAATTGGTGTTTGATTGAGTATGGAAGAAAAGTGAAAGTGATTTTGACCTTTTTCAAGAGTCCGGAGATCGGCTGTCAAATTTTCTATCCCTTTGAGTAAATTTTTGAAAGACGCCTATTTTTTCACGGTTTCAGAACAAAAGTGAGCCAACAGTACAAAAGTGAGCCAAAGCAATTTTAGAACTCTGAACTCCTGGATGTTCTCAAGATTAACTAAAAAATTAGTTTATTTTATTGACCGGTAGTGTAGGTAATTCTTGAAGATCTAGTCAAAGACAGAATGGAATATTGATTTTTCGGCTGAATATGAGCTACACGGTCGCAAACTGTACACACAACAACTGATGGTTCATTCGGGTTTTTAAAAATAAAGTTTTTTATGGGGTTATTCAGTGAGAAGCAAAACAGCAAATTGCTGGTTTTTTCCTTATGCAGAAAACCAGCAATTTGCTGGGGCCGCTTGCTGGAGTTTTCTAAGCCATTACTTGTTCTCGTGGAGCTACACGACCAGCGATTTACGAGCTTGATAACTAAAGGAGTTCCCTGCTTGGGTCTCGAGAACAAGTCATGGCCTAGAAAACTCCAGCAAACGGCATTTTTAAACAAAAAAAAATCTACTTACCTGATCTTCACAAAGTACAGAAACCGCTAGTAGTATTAATATAGATGCTTGAAGCCACCACATTGTTACAAAATCCTATTCCAATTGTTTCTTTGTTACTCTCGTTGTGCACCAATGCAATCTGAATATCATCAACGACGTTTGCTTCTTCTTCTTCTTATTTTCTTCTCAGTGTTTTCTTTACGTTTCTAAACTATTGAAACCACGCCTACCCTCTTTCGAACTCTGTGGGTGAAACACTAATCGCAACGAAACGCAGATGATGGCAATGATGATGATCCAGCGTAAAACCTCAAAAAAACTCAATGGCGGGAAGAAATCAAAACCAAGAAGCCGATGAAAAGCACGAGATGAATTGCAACTCTCGTGGTGTAACCGATCATGGTTTATCATTCGATGTCCACTTGTGTTATCTTCTCGCGGATCAATTGGATGGTGAAATGTTGGATAAACAGATGGCTTCCAATGAATCAAATACGAGGGATAGAGCGGTTTTTTTTTTCATTGATGACAGGTTGAAATTACATTCCGATTGTTTTCATGTAGAGCGGGATGTAAGATGTGTGTCTGTTGTTCTTGCCATCCGTCTGGCCCGCTCAGAAAAAATCATATAGCTCAGTGTTACGGGAAAACTCGAGAATTGAAAAACACTGCAGGTTGGCAAAGAACAATTGTTCTTGTGGTGACAATCTAGTCATGAAACAAAACGACAGTTGCTCTTATTTTCTAAAAAAGAATGTAGTATGTGATCTATGATTGACACACGTGTGAAAATGAAAAAGATCTTATGAACTTGAAGAGAATGCGAATCAAGGAGTTGGGTAATGTTCTACTGGGAACCTGTCGGTGGGTTCGGGTTCCAAATTTGAGAAAAATCCAAATAAAAATTCTAAATTTGCAGGAAAATGTTCCTTTCCAGGTTTCAGATTTCAGACTTTTGCGTTCAGGAAATTTTTTCCTTTCATGCAAGGCTGTCGGAAGCAGGGTCTCGGCTTGTTGATTCGAATGCTTTTGAGATGAGTAGAATTTTACAGACTAGAGGTTCTAGAAGTTTCAGGTTGGGTGATCTTATTTCAAAAAGGTTTCGAACTTTCAGAGTTTTTGAAATCTTCAGTATTCCTTCAGAACACGTTGGTTTGAGATTTCCAGAAATTGCTGCATCTGTGGTCAACAAATTGGCAATCCTTCAAATCTCATGAATGGTTTTCAAGATTTTCTTTTTCCTAATTTTCAGAAGAGTTCTTCGGAAAAATTTCTGCCAATATAAAAATTTTTCCACATATCGGGTAATACCGTGAACACTTTAAAGGTGGGGGGACATGAAAAAAAGAATTTTCTCGAAATTTTGTCCAAATATGCCCCTCGAGGAGTTAAACTCGTCAAGGCGAGTATTGAAGGTGCGGCACCGCTACCGACTGAGCCACGCGGGCAAAAGCGAGGCGGGCGCCCGATGGATCTACTTATCGATCTACCGCTGTACGCAGAGTAACATCAAGCGTTAGAACGGTAGAATGCATACTCTGCCCCCAAAAATCCCCCGTAAAATCTCCTGTCCCCCACCTTTAATGAAAAGCCACATTTTACTGTCGCTTGAGCTCGATTATCTCAATTTCTGTTAGAGATAACAAACATCTGTCAGCTGAAAACATAAATTCATAATATCACGAGGTGCCCTTCAATTAGAGTGTTCACAGCGTTGCTTTTTGATGATATTTCAGTTTAGGTAAGAAATTCTCTTTATCTATTTTATGTCCCCTTTTGCAAAATTTCAATTACCAAATAAATCATTCCTACTCACATTTAAAAAAAATTCAAAGGTCAACTTTCCTGTTTTCTTCCTCACAAAATTTCCTTCCCTTTTTTTTCAGTTCTAAAAATGTAATCCTTATTTGATAACAACAAAACAATCGTTGAAAACTGACCTTTCTATGACCACACCCTTTACATAAATTCATTTTGTCAATGTTATCTTTGTGTAACCATAGAGACAGACCGATACCAGCGAGACAAACAACTTTAAATTCAGTTCAGATAGACGAAATTGTGTTATTCCCTTTTCTCCGGTGCGTCTTAGACGAAGAAGAAGCTCGTATTTGGATTAGATTTCTGTGCCTCATTGTTTTTTCTTCTTTTTCTTTCTTTTTCGGAAAGAAATGACACTCGTCTCTCGCACGATAATCAATTCTTTCATCCCTATTTTTTGCGAAAAAAGAGACAGAAGTTTAGAAGCTTGTGAGCAAGTTAAAATGGACGCTATGCAGATTTCTTCCGCTTTTCTTTTGACATTCGCTCTTTTTCTTCTCTTTCGTCATGCTCTTTCAAGATTCTATCTATCACTTTGCTCCAAAAAACTATCGCGAAAGAAATATCTTCTCAGCAATTTTTTTGCTTTGCTCCGTTCTTGCTATCTTTAATATTTTCCTCATCCTCAAAAAACAACAACACCTGCTGTTCCCCCCTTGCGAAACCTCTTCCTTCAGTTTTCGGGTCATTATTACAATCGTTTGGAAGCATAACCGAGGATTTGGGGTTTCCTAGCTGTCATCTTTTATTTCCGGAAATGTGGCGTTGGGGAGAAGTGGAAAGACGTAAATGAGGTTTTTTGTAGTAGATGATTTAGTGGTTGGAGTGTGGGATGAGACGGCAAGGTTCTGTGTGAAGAAGAATACCCTATTCCCACGGGATGTCATGGAATCTCTGCAAAAAACTGGATAAAAGGGTTAGAGAGTAGTTCTGGAGGTAGTGCAGGTTCAACTTGTTTTCAATCTTTGGAAGTGCCAGGAGCTGTGAGGAATCCCATTTTGAGAATTCAATTCAAGTTTTTTAAATTTGGAAAATTTCAAAAGGAATCAACTTTCTTACTGTAAAACGTAATAGAAAACATCCTTAGTGATATCTTTAGATTGAATTAACATACAGTTCCTGAAGTACATAGATGAGAATATTACCAACACCTTTTTAAGGTAAATATGGTATTAGCAAATTTTTCAATGTTTTCAACTAAAAAAATTGTTTTTATGAAAATTGAAATATATTGTAGTTAGGATATTGGTCTCAGAGATACGCAAAATATGGGAAAAAGTTTACTTATCATGTGAGGAACCTCCTCATGTGAACTGTTTTTTGAACTTCGTTAGGATTTCCAGGATCATAAACCTCAGTTTAAATAATTGGACTCGAAACAGGACGGGCCGGAATTTTACCAAAAATTGCAAGCCTGTCGGCTTCAGGTTTACAGCAAATCTACATCTCTTTCAAAAAATTACAAAGTAAAACAAATAACAAAATTTCTCTTGCTATGCTTTTCCTTAGAAAGATATACATACTTTTCCCCAAAAAACATTCTCAGAGTTGATATTGCTCAGGGCGAAATTTTCCCTGATTGTGAGTCCAATGCTCTCTTTTAATTCCTTGGCAATGCTGCATTGTTTTTCATCTAAAAATGACGTTTTGCTTAGATGCAGAAATTCAAACTCACAGTACCAAAACTAACACTATAATCAGTTCATAGTTCACCCTGCTCTCTTCTTCCACAACCAATTTACTTCCCTATAGACAAAAAACTTGTCATGTATCTGTTTCTGCAAGAAAAAACCCTTTGATACATTCGTCTTCTTCAAACTCTATATGTTGTGTTTCTATTCGACCATAAAACACACTTCTCTCCGTACATTCTTGGATCCTTGGACTGTTTGCTCTTTCTCTCTACGTGTCTTGTTCATACGTTCTTCCTATCCAGCAGTAGTCAAACTTCCAAACACGAGGTTATCATCGATAAGTGTTTTCTGTGTTCAGGATTTTCGTTCTCGCTGTACAATATCATCATTTTTGCAGGGCAACACGACCAATACAAGTTATTTTAGCGGTAGGGAATTCCTCGCTGTTCTTTTTGATGAGTTGTTTGTTTCTGAAAACGCAGCAAAACCTGATAAGAAAGAAATTTGTGAGTATACGCAGTGGATGTGAATTTTGACCTGTCGTTTTCTTGTCTAGTGGTTTTAATTCGATGTATTGAAATTCGAGGAATCGAAAATTCAGAATACTTGAAAACATTTTAAAAGATGCTTATTTTGAATCCAAAATGTTTCGTTATTTTCAGATCACTTCCATATTCAAAAACTAATTTAAAAAAAAATTAAAACAAAATTTTTGAATTGTCATTTATAATTTTTTAATTCTGCTAATTACGTTTCTGTAATAGCCATAATTGTTCGCGAAAATTTTTTTGGGAGTTCCTGTTCCCGAAAATTTTCCCGAACTTTTTTTTGTTTTGAGAAATCGGGGTCCCGAAAAATTTTTCGAAAAATATTTTCGAGAAATTTCGTTCCCGAAGGTATTATTCGCGAATTTCCGGGAAAATCGGGAAAGATCAGAAGTTAGTTTTTCAGTGAATTTTGCCTGTTTCTCTCAATTTATGTTGAGATTTGTGGATTTCTTTGACTTTCTCTAAAGTGTCCAATGAATAAATTGCTGGGAAAACTATCCAAAAGGCAAAAAATAGTTGCAATTTTGAGAAATATAGAAAAACAATGACTGGAAAATTTCCAGTTTTTTCGGAATTTCGTAAAACTTTTTTCGGGAAATTTCATGTCGGGTAAAATTCAAAGAAAAAATAACTGGTACTGTACATGTATCAGAAAGATATAAACATACAAAATATCTTTGACATAACGATAACATGTTGTTAATAAATTATTTTGCTTGTATTCCTTCAAATTAAAGATAAATTAGGTTTAAAGTCTACGGTACATTTTTCGAGATTGTTGGTGTGTTCTTAATTTTTTGTTGAAGAATTTTTATGTGGTATTCAAAAAACATCACGTGAAAATGCATTATAATAATTGCTTCAAAACAAATACCATATTATAAGCTTCCAACACGAACAGGATTTTCTTGGTAAAGTATGTAATTTAAAGATAAACCAATGGAAACGAGAAAGAGAAGGGAAACCGATTAATCTAAGTCGGCGGTGGTCACATAAGGAGTGCGAGAAACTACACTCGAGACAACACACAGCCGCACGCGAGTGTCCAGTTCCAATAACTGCCGCCTTTTTCGTTTCATGCATTGGCCCTCCCGCGTCCTTTCTTCCTCGTCTCTTCGCCATCTTTTTCTCGACATTCTCTTCGCTTTGTATCATCTCTCCATTGATTCTCCCGCTTCTCTTCTCCAATATTTCCCTCACTCCGGGAAGGGCTTCCTCGGGGGTTTCTTGTTCAACCCCAGTACTCCCTCGCTCATCTGTTTTCCTTTCTCCGTTTCACTCATCGTGCCCGTTTTCTAGTCGCTTTCCATTTTTATTGACTACTCATTTTTCAAACTTTTTTGTCTGTGATGTCTCTTCTTCTCTCGCCTCCACTGATTTTGATTTTTTTTTTGTCTATCTCTTTTTCTCTTCTTTTTTCACGGCAGCAGATCATGAAGAACGCAAACCTGCATGATTCACCTGTACCGTTGACTCATGGAGGTAGAACTAATGTTTACGATATCCGAGCTGCTACTAGTTACGTCAACTTACTATTTTTGCATTTAATGACGTAGGTTGTCCATGAACTTGGGAGGCAGCACCACACAAAGAGCAAGAAACACGGCGGAAGCGCTTGCTCATTTTAGCACATTCTCGACTGCATTCTGTCCAAGTTGCTTTTCTTGAGTTGCAGTTTAAGTCTTACATTTTTTAAATGTGAATCATTTTTTGAAAAATTCAAAAAGTTTTAAAAAATCCTGCAAGTGATTGTACAGCAGTTTTTCATTTGTTTAAAATCAGAGCTATCCTAATTTTTCAAATCATAACAAACATTTTTGGGTCGATTTTCTTGGGTTTTCTGAACATACATAGTGTTCACACTCTAACGGAATGACTTCCCCAACTTTCAACATTGAGCCAATGTATCTCGGTTCCTGTGAAAGACAGAAAACATTTTCAAGTGCTAAATTATTCATCATAATATCACCAATATTTCATCAATTGACATATTGTTCATATCTCTATGAGGACCGAGATAATTGAGATCAAAAAGCACGTATAGAGTGGTCTTCCATTGGAGTGGTTACAGTAATTTTAAAGAGTTTTCTTTTTTTGAGGCATTCTCCACTATTTTCAAAAAATCATTTCCTATTCTTTTATGCGCCTTTTTGGCCAAAATTTTTTTTCTATTACTGACCCGAAACAAAAAAATCGCAAGTAAATTTTGTTGCCCCCATCTGAAACAGGTCCTGAAGGTTACTTGAGTGTTCAGTTTGGCAAAGACACACTGTACGCGGTCATCTATCTTTTTTTTTTTAAATCTTAAACTAATGACTGTATTTATCAAGGTCAGCAATATTTGAAGGTATCTGCAATCGAAAGTTGTTTTCCTTTTTATTTTGGAAATTTTTTCATCTGTCATAAGGCCTAATTATCAAAATCAATACCATTCCCGTTCCACGTCATTGTGTATCAATGCTCATTTTTATTTGCTCAGATTGTCCTTCCTCGAATGATGTGCGTTTTGTATTAAATTGGGAAGTTTCGATTGCCTTTTGGATCTCGCTTTCGTTTTTTCGTTCTCTCAAGAATAGTAAAAAAAAAGAAAAAAACTAATTATCCGTTTCTGTTTTTCAGAGTTAATGGTTCAAGAAGATGACGACACTTCGCGCATCTCAATGTCCCTCAACCCTTCATTGTCCAACCGCCCTAATACGTTGTCGGTAAACGGGAATAATGAGAAAGCCATACCCGAAGAAAACGTCCTGTAAGTTATTTTCAGGGGACACTTGAGATTCTATTTTCCTATTTTCAGACGATCACTATCCACTGGCACCTTAAAATATCCAGAGGACGAACACTTTTACACGTTTAACTCTGCTCATTTACAAGATTTGGGGGCGATTGGAAATGGAAATTTTGGGACAGTATACAAAATGAGACATCGTGAAACTGGAAAATTGTTAGCTGTAAAAGTGAGTTGCCAGGATGAATAGATCAATGAATTTCATAATTTTACAGAGGATACGATGTAACAACATAGACCAGCGCGAACAAATCCGCTTACTACGAGAGCATGACACAATTGTGAAATCCGAGAAAGGCCCGAATATAGTAAAGTTCTACGGAGCAATTTTCAGTGAAGGAGACTGCTGGATCTGCATGGAGTTGATGGATATATCGATGGATCTGCTTTATCGGAGAGTGTACAACGTAAAAGGAAGCAGGCTGAATGAAAATGTAATTGGGCATATTACCGTTTGCGTGAGTTTCATTATTTTCAGGAAACTTCCAGAATTAAAATTTTTTAGACCGTCGATGCCCTTGATTACCTAAAAAAAGAGCTTAAAATCATTCATCGTGATGTGAAACCATCAAATATCCTAGTCGATGGTCATGGATCTGTGAAACTTTGTGACTTCGGAATCTGTGGAGAGCTTGAGGATTCTGTAGTAAAGACTCATGATGCTGGGTGCCAGCCGTATCTAGCGGTGAGCAAATTTTCAAAAATTTTTATTTTGAAAATTCACGGTTTCAGCCAGAACGAATAACAAGCTCGGACAAGTATGACGTGAGGTCGGACGTCTGGTCATTGGGAATCACTTTGGTAAGTACAGTACTAACACAGAAACGCGTCTTTCGGTTGATTGGAGCTTGGCCCTCAAGTTTCCGATCCCTTTCAATTACTTCGAGAGTGTAAAACAGACGACATAGATTAAAAACTTAACATACACAGGATTTTTTGAAAATCCTACTAGCTATCGGACCATTTTTGAAAGACACCTGCTTTTGATGTTTTCCGTACAAGACAAAAAAAAAGTAGGGGTGTCCTTTAGAAATTGGCGAACAGTTAAAAAACTAGGAATTTCCAAAAAAAAATTTGTAAATGCGAAACTTTTGATTTATAGCTGCTTTACACTCCCCAAGATTTTCAAAGTGTTCGAAATCTTGATAATTTACCGGTACTCTATATTAAGTACTCTAGATTGAGATGAAATTTTCAAATTTTTCAGTATGAAATTGCTACTGGTCGGTTTCCATATCCCCAATGGAATTCAGTGTTCGAGCAGATTGCAGCGGTAATTTTCCTCCTTAAATTTTGATTTATTCACTATTCTTCTTATTCAGGTCGTCAGTGGCGATCCGCCAATGTTGAGCCCGGATACTGGAGATTTCAGCTACAGTCTGCCCCTGATTAAATTTATCAATACATGGTGAAAATCCTAATTCTTGTGAATTCATTTTTGTTTTAATTTTCAGTTTGATGAAAGACAGGCGGCATCGACCAAAGTATGACACGCTGAAAAACTTTGACTTCTACAGAATGTGAGTGGAATTTCAATTCTATTAAAAAAATTTTTTTTTTGAAAATGCTTCCTGGTATTGCTTATTAAGCTTCAAAAAAATTTCGAAGTGAATCAAAATAAAAATTTTCCAGATACGCCCGAGGAGGACCTGAAATCGAGGAAGCCAAAGAAATTCTGGGCGTCGAAGCGATCGATGCTCGTGAACATCCCATAGACATTGTGGGATAGCAGTTTCCCCACCAAATTCATCCCTTTATCATGTCTCTATGTAGAATATTTTGCATATTTTCGAACTTCAATTTTTCCGCAACAGCTCAAAACTTTCCTTCTTGTTTGTTTCAAAATCTGTTCATATTGTTTTAATCTCTCTTTTCTGCAGCTTACTCAATTTTTCCTCTCATGGCAGTCCGTCCTCGTTTATCGTAATTTCTTAGTTAGTTACCTAGAATTCCTTCAAATTTTGTTCCGTTTCTGACGCATCGATACCGTCACACCATTTTTCTCGTCCCTCTCTCCTCTCTCTCTCTCTCTCTCTCTCTCTCTCTCTCTCTCTCTCTCTCTCTCTCTCTCTCTTCCCTCCGATTGTGCTAGCTTCCCTCTTCTGATCTCACACACTTTTGTTCTTCTAATCACTGTGCTGCTAAACGTTTTTTTCTGATAATGAATTTGTATGTTGTATGATTTGGTGGGTCTGATTTATTGTTCGAAAGGAAGGACAACAAACATCACAAGAAAAATTTGCTTTCTGAAAAAAAGAAACATTTTTTTTAACATCTAGAGCTAGAGCCCAGGTGCACCAGATTTCTAACTGCAATCTGAACTTTTGGACTCTTCAAAAGGATCAAAAAACCATAGAGTGCCGATTTTTCAGTTGATTTCCATCATTTTTAAAAGTCTAGAACTCGTTTTTCAAGGTTTGGATCACTTTGAAAACTTTGGATTGTGTAAAACAGACCCAGATTGGAAACTTAGCATTTACAGAATTTAGTGGAAATTCCCAGTTTTCCAGCTGACAGATACGGTTGTTACCTGTTTTTACTAAAAATGTTAAAGAATAAAGTGTCTTCCAGAAAACTGCAAATAACTAAAAAACTAGGGAATTTTCAAAAAGTTTTGTGAATGCATATTTCTAATCTAGGTATGTTTTACGCTCTGAAAAATTCTCACAGAAAAAAATTGACAGCCATGCTTCAGTGTTCGGAAATGGTCAAAATCAACTGAAAAACGCGTTTTTGAAAAAAATACGAAAACCATGTAAAAAATGCGAAAACCACAGAATTGAAAACGCTTATTTTTCGCTATTTTCATTCTCCATGAATGTTTGTATTTGGAAATTAGATGATGACTGGCATACTTGAATCCGGGCCTTTCTCGGGCCTTTGCGGGACTACAAAATAACATTATTTGAAAAATTGTATTTTGTTTGCGAACAAAGTTACAGGCAAAAAGGGCAAAAAAAGCAGGGCCGGCCCGGCCCGGCTCGGCGCGTCCGAATAAAGTCACTTTATGGCCTGTAACTTTGTTGGATATGATAGAACTCGACGAGTACTACAAAATGATATTTAGCGAAAAACTGTAACTTGTCTGCGAACAAAGTTACATGCCATAAAGTGACTTTATTCGGACGCGCCGAGCCGGGCCGGGCCGGCCCTGCTTTTTTTGCCCTTTTTGCCTGTAACTTTGTTCGCAAACAAAATACAATTTTTCAAATAATGTTATTTTGTAGTCCCGCAAAGGCCCGAGAAAGGCCCGGATTCAAGTATGCCAGTCATCATCTAATTTCCAAATACAAACATTCATGGAGAATGAAAATAGCGAAAAATAAGCGTTTTCAATTCTGTGGTTTTCGCATTTTTTACATGGTTTTCGCATTTTTTTCAAAAACGCGTTTTTCAGTTGATTTTGACCATTTCCGAACACTGAAGCATGGCTGTCAATTTTTTTCTGTGAGAATTTTTCAGAGCGTAAAACATACCTAGATTAAAAATATGCATTCACAAAACTTTTTGAAAATTCCCTAGTTTTTTAGTTATTTGCAGTTTTCTGGAAGATCCGGGCCGGGCCGGCCCTGCTTTTTTTGCCATTTTTTGCCTGTAACTTTGTTGAAAGGCCCGGGAAAGGCCCGGATTACAAGTATGATGACTGCAATTTCCGTTAGTACATGACAACGCATAATTTCTGACACTTGTTGATTTTCATTGCGAAAATTACACATTGAGTTTCAATGTACTTTAAAAAAGAAAAAGCAAATTTTTGTAATCGAGCCGAATTTAGCAAAATGGCAAATTCTTCCCCTCTCATTGAAATGATAAATATTTTTCAATTCTAAAAACCTTTATGCTTTTTCAGACAGCGCTTATATTTTTTTCTTCTGAAGCAGTTCATTATTCTTGATCCTTCCGTTTTTTCTATGTTTTATTGAAACACAGAAACACATAATATTCACAAGAAGAATAGTGAAAATTTCTGGTTTGATTATGCAATTGAATTTAAAATATGATTATCAAAATATCTTCAAGAATTCAAGATGCTGTCGCGGAGAGTGTTCGAAATGCACCATCCTTTGTTACGATCCTCGACTCGATTAATGCAAATTTCATCCCAAGCGCATCCAGACTGGAAAAAACACGTATGTGAAAAATAAACTCTGACTTTGCATATGTAAAACACATATTTTTTCGTTCGTCCTTTTTGTTTTCGTTCCTCAGAAAACATGTTGTTTTTTTAAAGTAAAGTTCCTCTGACAAAACGACATTCTAAACCAAATTCACTCAAAAAATACGAGGCGTGTCCTTGAAGATGTCCTTTTTTATCTATATTTCCTGTTTGTCAGTTCAAACAACCAAATTCCTTTGCTGACCTTTATCTCATCCGGGTTGCAGCTCACAATTCTCATAAACTCGGTTTCCGAGTGTGACATTTGCTCAAAATGTGGACTTGCTAACGGATGTCCGTGGGGTGTGAGCGTTCGGACATCGGTTCCATGATTAACATCACGAGCTGGAAAATTATTTTCAAAATTTTTCAGAAAGTTTGTTTATGGTGCACCTAGTCATTATGTTTTCTTTCTCACAATAATTTTTCATTCTACGAAACGTATTTTTGGCTTCTCATGATTTCACCCTTCATGTTTGTCCAGGTTCCACTCTCAGAACATCCTCTAGAAAAAAGAAGTTTCTTTCATAGAAAATCAGCAGATATTGTCTCCTTGCTCTTGCTGTTCCACTGATTCATTACTTGATAAGGTTTCACAGCTTGATATCTATATAAAGGTCTAGTACATCATTAACTATTTCAGTTCTCCATGTTTTGCTCCGAGAAGAGTAACCGGGACTGTCCAAAAATTTTTTGGGCTATTTTGGAAATCGAAAATAGTTGATTGATTTTAGAATTTCGGAATTTTCCGATTTTCGGGCTCCCGACATTTGGGAAATTTTCGATTTCAAATTTCGGAATTTCGGATAATCATGAGTTTCAAAACTTCGGAATCTTTGGAATCTCGAAAAACACGATTTTGAAAACTTCGGAACACAAATGTTTTAAGTTTCAAATTTCTGAGTTTTGTAATGTCAAAAATACCGATTTCGAACATCTCGGAATTTCGGAATATAAAAAAAAATGAATCAGAAGTTTCGGAATGTCGGGAAATTCCGATTTTCAAAACTTCGTAATTTCTGAACATTCTATTTTATAAGCTTCAGAATATTCCAATTTTATATTTTCGGAATTTCGGAATAATCGAAATTTTTAAAATCTCGGAATTTTGGAATATTCGAATTTTGTTTTTCAGAAAATCGAAGATAATTTCAGAAAATCGAAAAATTTTCGAATCTTCCGATTTTTGATAATTTTTGATTAGAAGTCCTCAAATGTTGAATTTCGACTTACAAACCTTTGGAATTTCGGAATATTCCGATTTTGAATCTTTCGGAGTGTTTGAATTTTCAAATTTTCAAATGTTTCGGAGTTTTGAGTATTCCGACTTTTTGATATTTCTGTTTTTTTGATATTTCCGTTTTCCGAATTTCAAAAAATTGGAATTTTGGATTATTGAAATTTTCGGATTTTCAAAATCTCGGAATAATACTATTTCTCCATTTCCAGCATCCCTAAGCATAACTCACAACTCATTTTGTCCGTTTTGAACTCAAACAGCTCCCGTGACTCAAAGTCATAATCCCCGGTGTAGAGACGTGGAATGATTTGTACCGAGTACCGTACCCCTTCTTGCAAATTCTTGAGCAACACCGTAGTCTTAAAAGTACAATTCGTTATAGGTTTTTTTTTGTAGTTTGAAAAGAGGAACCTACATTTTTCGAGTCTTCAATTTCGATTTTCTGCCACTGCTCCGGTGTCAAATCCTTGCGGTTTGTGTACAAAATAGTAGCACCTAAAAAGAAAGAGGAAATTCGAGGAAAGCCAAAAAATACTGGAAAAGAAGCAGCACATGTATATCCATCAAATCATTGGCGTAAAGCCTGTTGTCGTTGTCGTCAGAAAAAAACGTGTAATGGGAAGTAGGATTTGTGTTTTGCGTGTATGTTTTCTAGAGAAGGAAGGTCCTCTCATTGGCTCCTTTTTTCTCAGTATTCATTGACTCGGTGGTAATATATATATACACACACATCGGCTTCGTATGTTCATTTCTTACCAATGACGCTGTCCAGTATACTCTTCGGGAATGTCCAACGAATTTCCACTTCTCCTGGTGCAACATTACGGTATGCCAGCGAGTTCCCCTCGAATTCCTCCTCATCGGTATTGTCTGCATTTCGGGTAAGTTAAAAAGTCAAGTAATTTGTTTTTATTAATTGTGATTCCATTTCAAAACCGGGTAAAAAACTTCAGAGGTAGACCGCGCAAACAAAATAATCCGTTAAATGTAAAATTTCACACAAAAACTGGGTTAGTCATCAAATGGGTTGAACTCGGCATTCGGGTTAGTGTTCGACCAGTCTGAAAAAGTGAAAAAATTGAAGAACTACAAAATCAAAACTCTACGAAATTATCTTTTTTGTTAATTAGTAAAAAAAATCTGGAGTATTTTCTGGAGCTTTCTGAAGTGGGAACACACTCAGTCTAGTGGCTCGTCATTCGTTTCTTCTCTCTCCAAATTCAATTTTTGATCAAATCTTAAACTATTTCTTCCGCTTAGGGAGTTTTTTGTTCCATCTTCTCACTTTTTCTGTATCACTCAATTCTCAATTTTTTGCACAAAATCCACCCCATGAAAACAAATTCAGTTTTAGATTTTATCCAAGATGAATCATAGTTCCTTAGATCTTTGTCATCTTCATCTTCATCAATATCTTTTTTTTTTTCACACACACACGCATACCAACCCCAAAAAAATCTAATTTGATATTTAGTTCACACATCCATTTCTCGCCTTACCAATTGTCTTGAATCTATAAACTGATGGGGCGCGAATCACCGAGCCGTCCGTATTACGCACATTCACTCGGACAAAATACACTGTGGAGCTTTTGAGGTCTTCCAGTGAGAGGTGCGATTCTTTGTTGTTCAAACGGACCAATTTCCATTGTGAATCCGGTAAATCCTGCAAAAAATGTTATTGCTAAATTTCTAATGCATTCCATTTTATCTGAAATTTGATTTCTAGTTTTTTTTTCTATTTTCGAAAAAAATACTGTCAAATAGAAACCACATCAGAAATGTGTTTAATGATAAATTATTGGTGATATTGTGTTAATTAATTTATCAGTTGACAAATTTTCGCTATCTTTCACAAAAACCAAGATAATTGAGTTTAAGGTAGAGCGTTAAAATGCCCAACGGATCATAGTATTCGCTCTAAAAGCCTACCCAAACCGTTAATTTCGAACTAAATTATCTCGATTCCTATGAGAGATATGAAAACTTTATCAACTGACAAAATATTGGTGATATTGTATGAATAAATTATGAATAAATTATCAGTTGACGATTTGTCGATATTTTTCAAAGGAATGGATATAATTGAGCGCAAAGTTGATAGTTCTGAGCAAATACTGTATAATTACTCTTTTGAAATGGTCTTCCAAGCTATTCTGGATTTTCAGATTGTGCTTCGGTCACAATTTTTGATGTTTTTCGAATAAAAGTCAGAAAACGTTCACTCAGCTAAGCCTATTTTTGATCCGGATTAGAAATTTTGACAGAAAGCTTGTAAGCTACACTCTCTTATTTTTTCAAAAAACTTTCAATCGTCGACTCATCACTTCTGAATGAAAGAAAAAAAACACGACGAGTCAACTTTTTCTCTAGTGAAGAAGCCATCGGAAAAGCAAAAATTAATTTTTTGCTTGTGTTTTTTTTCTCTTCTATTTCATTGCCTCCTCGATCTCATCAATCTAAAATTGTTGTCTCTTTCTTTTTCTGAAAAACTTTTTTTTGTTCCTTCATTCGAATTTTTCCAGCATTTTTATCTTTTCTTCTGTTCCTAACTCCTTTTTGTTTTTTTTTCGGTTTTTCTCGTTTTTTTTCTAAATTACCATGTAGGCTAATCAATGTTTTTGGATGGAAGATGAGCATTTCCGAAAAGCTGTTTGATTTTCTAGACACAACTTCCTTTCTTCCGAATTTTTAGATTCTTTTTTTTTTGAAGATCAGTTCCTGAGTCTTTACTAGTCACCGATTAGCAAGTATCCGTCAATCTGGGCGCGAAAGAAAAAAAATTAAAAAGGATTTCTAATGTCTAATACATCGTGTTCACTTGGAGACTAGCAACATCAATATTCAAAGAGTTCTCTTTTTAACTTGTTGCTCCATTTCGCCTACTCTTCATCAACCATTCTAACGGCTGTTCCCCTTCTGTACTTTGCATAATAGTGTAGCGATTTGCATATAAATTGAACGCCTCACCTTATCCTGACTCAAATACACATCATAGCCCGCCACGTTTTCCGGTCGGATGTGTGGTTCGAGCATCCATTGCAATTTGACTGAGTTCACATCGTGAGAGTAGATAACGTCTACCTTGTGGATTGGATTTGTTTCCACTGCAATTATGAATAAAAGTATGTTGTGTTTGAGTGGATTGGAAATGTTTTGTTGCTAGGGAAACACACCAATCGAGTTCATGTCAAGTAAAATCGGCTCCTAATTTGATTTTATGAAAATTTTTGAATTAATTTTCACGCTTCGGTTGAGGATTCTTTATTTATCGTAATTTTGTATATGAGAACTTCAAGATTTTAAATTTGGGCGCACTGTTGGAGGTGGCATGTTGCTACTACCAGTTATGCTAGGCTAGCGGAACGTGCGTGAAAACTTATTTTTCTCTTGATTTTCAGACATTTTAATCATCTTGGTGAGTCTGCAGCTCGGTTGTCCAGTTTCCGGACAGTTTGAAAATTTTGGAAGGTTTAAAACAAACCTAGATTGGAAACTGTGCATTCAACATTTTTTTTTCGAAAACTCTTAGTTTTGTAGCTGATTGCTGATTCTTGAAAAATATCAAAAACAGGCCAAAAAGGGTTCTTTCAAAAATCGGCGAATAACTGAGAAACTAGGGATTATCCGAAAATTCTGTGACTCCAACGTTGTCCATCTAGGTTTGTTTTATACTTTCCAAAGTTTTCAAAATGATCGGAAGCTTGACAGCCGAGAACCAAGCTCCTGAAAATGGTCAAAATGACCGGAAATAAACTGAAAAATACGTTTTTCCATATCTCATTGATCGGTTAAAAAAACAACTTTCCGGTTTCCTCTCGAGAAGTAGAAACTTCTAAAAAAAAGAAGACACTGTAATACGCTACGCGGTCGCAACGACAAAACATGCATACTCCAAATGTTCTCTTGTCCGCCCTGCTCCTTTCGAAAGTGCTCTATGAGTTTCTTTGAAGCCCATTAGCAAAAAATACCTATTTATCTTATTTCCCTTTCTCTAAATCACAAAAAATGAGTACACGCAAAAGTTCACTTCGGCGCCCAATCCTCGCTCTCGAAGCGTCGCTCCAAATCCTTTCCGTCGTTCGCCGGCCCCCAGATGTTTTGGCCTTCCCGAACTAAAAAACCCCGGGAAAAAAAGAAAAGGGCAATATGTGTTGACAGCTAAATACTTCGCATTTTCACATAGGAACTGGTGGAAAATGCAGATTTCGTTCCTTTGACTCTATTTTTGCGCGCGTTCGTGGCATTTCTTTTTTTTGTTTTACTTGTTTTTTTTTTTGGAACTGGAAGTTTTTTTTTCCCCTCACCTCGTGGTGTTCGGAATCTGAATTGTCCGCTTTCAGTGACAATGTTGTTGACAAGCGCTGTTTTGATTCGTAGCAGATATTCGGTGTTGCTGGAATATTTTATTAGATTTTTAGTATACT
This sequence comes from Caenorhabditis briggsae, assembly GCF_000004555.2. Lineage (NCBI taxonomy): Eukaryota > Metazoa > Nematoda > Chromadorea > Rhabditida > Rhabditidae > Caenorhabditis > Caenorhabditis briggsae. The sequence goes on along the minus strand of NC_013491.2, from coordinate 3,470,058 downwards.
TCCATTTTGTATTCTTTTGTGTTGCTCTTTTTTCAAATTTTTTTCTGGAATAGGGAAGGAATCAATTGGAGATTTCAAAAGCCAGAAAACATTTTTTTAATTAAAGAAATGGATCGGTATGAGATATAAGACCCAAAACGGGGAACAAAGGTTCTTTCTCATCCCGGAAGAGATAAGAAAAATAGCAATTTTCACTTTTTTTGTTCCTCTTCCACCCATTGTTTGTGCACATCTTTTTTTCTCGGAAAATGGGTACGCCGAGTTATTTGGTCCACCATCGTAAAAGTGCTAATAAGATTGTGGAACCTTCTATTCTTTTTCTGGAAATAACCCGAACCTTTTCAAATGGTGCAAAGCCGCAGACGATGATGCACCGTGGAATTGAATCTTCTGCCAGTATCGGTTGTTGCCTGTCTCGGCGTACTCGACGTTGTAGGCTGAACGAGAAAACAAAATATTAGGATGGGAGCAGAGGTGTCGTAGGAGATATATACACGAAAACCTTCATGTCGGATAATATATATTTTTAATTCTGTGACTCACAAGCAATCCTGTTTGCCATTGTTGGCGGAACTTCCCAAGTCAAATTCACGATTCCTTGAGTTGGAGTACGGAAGTGAGAGCTGATGATGAGATTTCCAATTTCAAAGTAGTCGTCTTCTGTAATTTTTTGATTTTTTCCATCGAGTATTTTACGATGTAGTACATAGAATTTTTCTTCATGTTGAAGCCCAAACATCTCATTTTCTGACAAAAATATCAAAACTAGGTCAACATGCAAAATTGTAATTATAACCTCAATAATATTTTGTTAGTTGACTGAACTTTTTGATATCTTTCAAAGGAATCGAGATAAATTGGCTCAATGTTGAAAGTAATATAGTCCATTCTATTAGAACGTTCACGGTAATCAACATCGAGTACTGTAACACACCGATAATCCAAATTTTTAGAATCCTTTGAGCTTTTGGTTTTCGGATTCACAGGCAAACTCTCATTCCAGTATTTTTGACAATTTTTGATGTTTAGAATTCAATTGGATTATTCAGCAGAGGTACAGTAGAATTATTTTTCTATTTTTAGAAATTATTAAAACGCATTCTCCTTTTCCACACTCCCATTCTCAGATTAGCCACCCTCCTTGCCACAAAAAAGTTTTCGGTACTCTTTGAGCATCAGCATCGAACAACATATTTTCACGCTTCCTCTATCCCTGAATTCTCGGAACGTCTTCTCAAGTCAACAGTCAAGTACGACACGTTGAAGGAAGCGAACAGATATAAACATAGACGAATTCCTAATCTGTCCACTAAATCTTGTGTGCGTGTTCCGGTTGATCCGAAGTGAGCAGTTTGTCATGTGCAGTTTTATTTTCCAAAAAATGAATTTCCTCACCTCTAGGCATAGTGATTTCCACAATTGACGCCGTTCCAGATACCGTATCTTGGCTGGTAGCACTTCTGATAGTCATTTCGTATTTTTCACCGGCAATCATTTTTCCCAATGTGAAGCTTGTAGCGGCGGTTTTTATCTGAAAAGTTGATTAGTGGAAGTTTCAGAGTTTACAGATTCTTTGAAATTTCCGAATTTTCGGAAATTTAGGAATTTTGAATAAATTTTTCGGATTTATTCGGATTCTCAAAATTTGAGGATCTTCTGAATTTTTAAAACATTTCAGATTAAAAGGAATTTCTTTGGTTTTTCAGATTTTCTTAATTGTTTTTCAGAATTTTCGGAAATTTCGGAATTTCGGAATATTTTTGTGTTTCTCGTTTTTCATTTCATTTTCTGAAGTCAAGACAATTATTGGATTTTTTATTGGGTTTATTGGATATGTCGGAAATCTAGGATCTTTCGAAAATTGTGTATTTTGCAAGATTGTTGAAATGTTTGTGATTTTAAAATTTTGTAGTATTTGGATTTTCGGTTTTTTGAAGATTTTTAGACTTTTTAAATTAAAAAGACTTTAGGAATTTTCGAAACTTTTGGATTTTTCGAAATATATTGATACGTTTGGAATTTCAAAAATTTTCGGCATTTTCGGTATTTCTGGAATTCCCTACCTGTTGATTTTGCAGCGTACTTCCTGATGCGGTAGTTAATTGCTTCACATTCACCAAGTAGTAGATATCTGAAAAAGTACATTTCTGTTCCAAATTCGTTCATTGCGTTCCTTTCGCAAATCTATTTTTTTTTCAAAAAAAACTTTTAGAAATGTATTTTCCATACATTTTGTTTTCTTTCCCACTACACTTTTAGTTTTATTTCTAGAATTCAATTCTTGCGAGATCAAGGATTAGCCCTAGTGTTCCTTCCCCTTCATTTAAGTTTTTCTTCTTTTTCTGAAATTGCAGAGCAAACACTTTTTTCACATAATGAAGCCTAAAGTCATCTCAATATCGTCACTCCGAGTCGTTTTCTCCCCTTTTCAATGCCCAATTATGCGGGGTAGTGCATCTCTAATATCACTCGAAGCATTATCCTTTTTTCTTTCGTCCGTCCCATCCGTCCCACTTTCTTTCATGTGCCATTACTCGTTTTTTTTGCCGCATTTAGTTTTTCTGCTTCGTGAATTATTCAAATACCATCTATCATTCCCGCCAACCTTGCTCTTTTTCTATCCGTTCTATTTTGCAAGGTTTCAGTTCGCTTACTAGAAGAGGTAAGAATGAAATCCTTTCAACGTAATGATTGCTATTCTTAGAATTCCTTTTAGACCACTACTGTAGGCAGAACGAAAACACCGAAAAACTTTTTTCGCTCTGATTTTTAATCAAATCACAAGATTTCAAGATTTTAATCAAACCCAATAACTTTTATAGCTTTTTGTCTAGAACTCGCTGATTGCTTTCCCCAGACAGTCTCCAAAACACAAATCCGATCAAGACTAGACCCATAAAACAGCTTCTTACCCTACCTATCCTTCGCGCTCCGCCCCTTTTTCCATATACTCTTGGCTCCGCCCATTTCTCAACTTTTTATGAGTTTCTAGCCCTCCTATATAAGATCGCTAGCTGGGACCAACTTTTCGGAACACTCCCATCTGCAAAGATGTCATTTTTGTTCCCCTAGATTTTGTTTGTTGTGTGTTCGCTCTCTGAAAACAGGTAATGTGAGATGTGGTGATCCTAACCCATCAAAAATTCCTTTCCACTTTCAATTTTTCATCTATTTCCTTCTTCTGTTTTTTTCCTAGCTCGTTTTCTGGAGCACTTGGACGTCGCTTCCTTTTTTTTTGCCTGGCTATGTCATTCGACATTCAGACGACACAGTTTTCTTGGAAAAAATCTCTACCCCCTTTTTTTGATTGGACAGATGTGCATTTTTTAGATCTACAGCGCCCATTTCAAGTATTTTTTCTAGTGGGCGACGGGAGAGCGGAACCATTTCATAGCCTTCTCGGACTAATGGAATTCCAAATTTCCGGATTTCTAAATTTTTTGACCTTCTTGATTTTCATTTCAAAGAAAACCCAGTTCTCACTACTTAGCTGCTGGAAAAGTGCTGATAATGTTCTTCCGGAATCAAATTTAGATTTGATTCTCTTCCCCACTCCCCCACATGCCCTACCTTGTCTTCCCGGCATCGCTGGCTGCCAGCTCAGTTGTACCGTAGTCGGATTCATGATGTTAGCGGTGAAGTGAAGTGGTGGCACAAGTGCTCCTGAAGCATGTACTAGCGGTGCCGCCTGAGGTGGAGCGTGAGCATGTTGAGGATGTTGAGGAGCTGTGTGTTGGTGGTGTTGGTGAGCGTGGTGTTGATTAGCGTGCTGATTAGCATGCTGATTGGGCTGAGGAGCCGCTGGTGCTGCCGGAGCTGCCGGAGCTGGTTGAGCAGCTGGTGCTGCTGGTGCAGCCAGAGCAACAGGTCGGAACGGAGCAGACCGAACGCTCTGAAATGCGAGATGAGAATTTTTGGAAGATTTTGGACCCGAATTCGCGAGATACTGTATGTCTTATGATATAAAGTTACCTCTAAACTTGTACTTTGTTCTCAAATATCTCGATTTCTATCAGAACGGATTCTTTTCTTTGTTATTTTCCAGCTGAATTTTGAAGCATTATTTTGATTTTTAGAAATCCTAGCACCTTTTCTTTTCCAAAACTATTTTTAGAACATTCCTCTTCGCTCCACTCTACAATTAGAGCTTCAAATTTTCTGTGTATCCTTTACGTCAGTCTTTTGATTCTAACCAAATTCCTAAAAAAGTGTCCTCTGCCCCTATTCAACCGTTAATTCCAAAAAAAAACCCCTAGTTCTGTATTGCTCTATTCATTAGCTACTCAGTTCACGTGTACGTCTTCATATTCGTTTCTTATTCAATTTTTTTTTTGCTCTGCTCTAAAATTCTACGTTCCATTTTTTTCCATTCTTGCTTTTTGTTTATCGCAAAACTCTTGTTTTTTGGTTGAGCCGTTTGGAAAATAAACGGGGTTTTATCTTGGAAAAGATACTGTAAATGAAAATGTTGGGCTTTCAAAATTTGTATTATACGATTTCCTTGTTTTTTGGTTTTGGAAAAAACACCACAATATTGGTCTGGTGGATTTCAGAAATACCTTTCTTTCGATTCTTAGCGTCTCTCTTCCCATTTTTTTTCCTTCTAGACCTATTTTTTCCTTAATGGGAAATCTGTTTTCCTACATATTTAGTGGTGCTGACGGCACTCCAAATTTTCGAATCGAAAATCTCCAGGAAAAAAATCGGAACGCATTTTGAAGTCAATTTTCTTCACACTTCTCCGGAATATGATCTTTTTTCTTTAAAAGCGGGAAGTGAACATCCTGTTGACGCTTATTTTTCTCGCAAGGAAGTTAAAGTCTAGGAGCCCCCAAAAAGAGCAAGGAGGAAGCAAGTTGGCCTGTGTTTACGTAGATCAGTTTTTGAATTTTAAATTAGGTAGAAACATGTCGGACCACTTTTTATGGGTTCTTTGGCGTTAGGAAAAGTTTCAAGATTTTTTTCAAAACATTACTTATTCTTTTGTCCGCTCTGCCGTTCATATCTCATTCCGAAACACTCACAAACCTTTTTAGCCACGTTCACAACAATTTCCTTCGTCCAATTCTCTACGACTTGAGCTCCTCTCTCGGTTTTTATCTGAAATGTTCTCTCTAGATTTGTATTTTTTCTTCATTTCCTGGTACCTGAATGTGAACAGCATCTCCATCAGCATACGTGCCTAATGGGATGCGCACATTGGATTCGCCTGTTTTGATGTACTTCCAGGCCACCTGATCCGATCCCGTCTTGTGACGAATCGTGTACATGGTATCTGGAAGTCATTATATTTGTTCACTTTTTCTCTAAAAATGCTGAATTGTTCTGCTCTTATCAGTTTGCAAAACGAGTTTTTTCGCTGACAAAGAGTTTATCAATGTTCTCAAAAAATTTTAAAAGTTTTGAAAAATCAATTTTCTGAAGGGATTGCTAACGAACTGCGATTGCTAATGAACTGAATACTAATACTACAAACGGATTACAATAGTTGTCTGTCATGGTCTAGCAAAGGCACTAGTTCAAAAACCGAATAATTGAAAACGCTGAATCATTCGAAAATGAACGAGAAAATTGATGAATGCAGATTCTTAATCATAATTTTTTTCGAAATGTTTTTCTCTATCTACAGTATACCCTTACTTTGCGGTTGAGGTCCAGATTGCCATTCTACATAGATGATATCGAGATCCGCCACAATTCTAGCTCTGGGATCCTTGACTATCGGTACCGGTAGGGCTACCGTAGTCTCCAAAAGCAACAATAGAAAAATTAGAAGCTTCATGGAAAGAACTGGAGAGCAACACTCGGAGAAGAAGTAGTAATGTGAAAGTGCGAATGACAAGGGCAAACACTCACACACAACGAGCCGCCCCTGGTCAACGCGTTATCTCAAATTGATACATTGCAATACGCAACTGGCCATTCGAAAATGTAATATCTGCGAGTTTCGGTGAAGGATAGGTTGTCACTCACGGATTACAGCGAGAGAAGGGCACATTTCAAACTTTCGAAATGAAATAGAGTTGTACTTGAAGAGAAACATCGGGTTCAATCTGTAGTGTTCGCTTATCAATTCGACTTCAGAGTTACACAATCACATTGCCCTTTGCGTCTTCTTCGTGGGGGTCCAAAGTTGAGGAAAGATCATAAATCTTGCGAGTCATAAAATCGGGTCGCTGGGGATTTTCCGGGTGGCGGGCACATTATTTTTAAGTGGTCCATGGAGTTTTGAGTTATAAAAAAAGCTGGGAAAAAGGTGGATGGGTGTCTCGCAGTCATTCGCACACTGTTCGGAGCATCGAGAGCTCAGCTCCAATAGACAATTTGTTTTGTTCGGTTTTAATTTTCCTGGGATGACAGTAAGTGTTGGAATGTCTTGGGTGTATCGAAGTGATTTAAAAGGAAAAAGAGTTTAACCACGTAGCTCAGCTGGTAGCTCTTAAATTAAACTCACAAGTGCAATTATTCACGGAAATTAGAACCACAAGGAAGTTCTTCTAAGCATCCCACTGTTAAAGGTGGTTGTTTTTCTGTTTTTACAGTTAATCGAATGCATTATCCGTCGGTTAATAATCTGGATTAATTTTTGAAAAAACTATCAAAGGGTTGTTCTTCATCTTCGTATACTTTTTTTTCGGTTCCTCTCTCAATATTAAAAGTTCTTCACTGCTCAACAAAATTAAGAACACCCAAGCGCACAGAAAAACAAAAAGTGCAGCCTGTCACAGTAAACTTTTTCTGCCGTCTGTTTGTCTTCGGCTTTAATTTATCTTCCTCCTTCACTAGACATTCCCTTCCTCTATTCGAGTTCTCCGGAAAACATTCTAATTTCGGGGTTTGATCATTGACACGGGCGTCTCAAGTATTCCTAGTAAGAATTATTTTTCTTAGTTCTTTTGAAATTGGAACTAAACAAAGGATCCCTGCCAAACTATTTATTTTTTTTGAAGAGCACCCAAAAATGTATAAAAATACTTCCCTAATTTCCTGCTAAACCTATTTTCCAAAGAACAAGTAAAAATATAGCGTCATTTATTGTTTTATTTTTTTTTATATAAAAAGTTAATTTTTTAGATTTTAGAGTATCTGTAAACTTATATTTTTTGAATTTCTCATTAAGAATGGCTTACAGAAAGCTGTTTCAATATCAAAAATTGCGTTCTAATTGCTTGTTGCTCATTAGTCAAGTACTGAACTTGAGCCTTCACAAGGAAGCCGGATTCTCTCAAATTTCATTTATTAGAAAATTTGATCATCTGCAAAAGCATAGTACTATAGCGGAAATTGAAAAAAAAACTTTCGAATACTCGCTTTGTCATATTTTTCCCTTTAAGTTCATATCTTTTTTTCGCATTTGTCAGATTCCTAGAGCTGGTATTTCACTCTCCCAGATTTCAAATTCGCGCCAAAAACAATACTTAAGAATTTTTACCGTATGAATTAAAAATGAGTAATCTCCTGATTTCCCGCCTCGGCACCAATCACAGCATCTTATTTTCTTACCTATATAACTCTTAGCGGTGGCTAGGAAGAAAAATAAGAAAACAACAAAATTGTAGTCCCCTCTCTCTCTCGGAAGGAAGTTAGTTTTGTGTTAACTGGCACCATAACTCATTTGATATCATTTATGATATTATACCTACCAGCTCTTTTTTTCGCGTTTTCTCATTTCCGGACAGTCATCGCTTGAATACCTCATCTTCTCACATTATTTACGTTTTCTTGAATACCTCATATAGACTAGTATAGTGGAATTTTATTACTGTATACAACTAAACTAAATATTTCAAAAGTACTGTATTCTAGAGGATGAACAATTCCGGCGAGGCGTTTGTCATGGTGCATTCCACGTCGGAAATTATCGAAATGTTCTATCAACTTGCTTTCTTTGTTATCGGAACTCCAATCAACGTTTTTGCGCTAATTAAGACCAGTCGGTTAGTGTCCTCTTTTGTAGCAATTTTCGGAATTCAAGTATTTTAGAAATGTTCGTGAAGGGGGTGTGGAGTCGCGTTTGGTAAAGCTCAGTAGACAACTGCTCATTGCTCATATCATGGTCCTTTTTATGTACGGAATCTGGAGAAGCTACTGGATCTACAATATTGTTTGGACCCAAGGTATATCTAAATTGCTTACTAGAAATAGTAACAAAAAAAAGAGTGCGTATTACAGAAAAATCTAATTTAGGCGATATTCTTTGCCGTGTATTCAGTTTCCTATGTGCTCTTCCGTTCCATCTCTGGTCGAATATGGTCGCTGCTATTGCAATTGATATGTTGTGTTGTATTACGTAAGTCAGGAAATAATTTGATGCTTTAGCGGGAAAACTGACTCTTTTTCAGATCCCCTCTGAGCAGCTATCGAACCGGCGCGAACCGAGTTAATTGGCTCATTACTCTGGCTTGGGGCTTTGCGATTCTGTGTGCATCGCCGATGAGCATTCTACGGGGAACCATTCAGATCAACGATGAAGATATGTACCAGTGCTACCCGCGAACTGATGTATGAGCAATTTCCGGTGGAATAGTTAATCAGTTGGTTTTTAGGTGTTCAATGATGATATTCTGATTGCTTTCAACTTGTTCCATGTTATCACTTCTTTCTATATCCCATTGTTTATCGTTATCATTTGCTACTTGGCTATCGGATTCTCGATTCGGAAGCAAATGGCAGAACGACGTCTACTTCAGGTATACTGTAATTTTGGAAATGAGAGACAGATCACAATAGTGCATTGTTTTTTTTCCTTGGCTTGCAAAACCCAATCTAGACACCCATATCATCTGATTTTGTGGCATTTGATATTAACAATCAACGATCAAAATTTGAGTTTTTCGAAAACTATCATTTAGAGACACATCAGTGAAAGCAAAAGTGTTTTTCTGAGCTGAAACGAAAATAATAATCAAATGCTTAAACAACACATCACACCAGAACAACATCACCGCAGATTTTCTGAACCAAAATCTTGCAGGATGGAGGACAAAGCGGACAAAAAACCACCAACACCAAGGCCAGATTCTTGAGAGCGTCTGTTGCGATCATCTGCACTTTCTTGTTCACCTGGCTTCCATATCAAGTTCTCGCTCTTCTCCGCATCGTGTGCATCTCTGAAGAGTGCCAGGAAGTTGTTAGCAAGCTCAATTGGCTTCAAGCTATTATTATTGCCAGGTAGCCCCTAAATTTCAAGATTCCCCGAACTAAAAAAAGCATTTTAGCACTTGCATCAACCCATTCTTGTACCGTTTTGGCTCTGAGCCAAAACGCAGTTCTTATTATTGCTCGACGATGGACACGGCTGGTAAGGAGGTATGCATGACAACGGTCGAGTGTTTTTTCCCTGTTCTCTCTCACTTCCTACTGGGAAATTGTGCTCTTATCACTTTCTTATCAAATCACGTGGTTTCTTTGTCAATTCACTTGAAACTTTTATGAATCTGCACGTAGAGCGGACAATGACATTGCATCAGTTGCCGAAAAAAAAGTGTTATAATCTGATAAGGGAATTAATTTGATAAGTTAAGGTTTGGAACGAATTCGAAAAAAAAGAGAAAATGGTGTGATTCGTATGTATTTCTCAGCAAATCACTTTCCCTATCCCTTTTTGCAAATGTAACCCGTTTATCACCACACACACATACACACATACACACGGTTTTTGTCTCTACACGATTCTCTTCTCCATCAAACACCCCATTCCCCCCAACATCGATGAAAAACGGGGAAATTAAATTTTTTGCAGGAAGCCGGTCAGTCCGCCGATCGACGACGGTTCGTGAAGCCGAAGCCCAACGGGTTGCAGCTGCAGCGCATCGGGCACGGTGCGGCGGTGTCGAACACCAACAGCAGCAGTCAACGAACCTCGCCAACCCCACACTCTCGCCTCGGAGTACACGCGCAACGGTTCGAGAACCGCCGCGCGTCCCACATCGACTCAAGAACACCAAAAGTAATGAAGTTTAGATGCACTGGGAGCCTGGATGGACGTGTGGAGCAGTGCTAAATGTTTTTTTGTATTCTTTTTTATTTGGCATATTATATCCAAAAACCGGTCAATAAACTATACAAAGACACATTTTTCAGTTGCTTTTCAGCAGTTTCAGGTGTTTCGAGCTCGGCTTTTCAAGTTCCAAATCAATTAGAAAATTATAGAGAGTGTAAAATTGCATTCTCTGAATTTTTTGAGAATTTCAAGTTTTTCCTTTATTGACCGGATTCAGAAAAACGCCGGTTTTTTCACATTTTCAGTGCAAAAGAAGCCGAAAAGGGTGCCTTTCAAAAACTGGCAAAAAGCTGAGAAATAAGGAATTTTTCGAAAATTCTGTTAATACCCAGAAACGTTTTACACTCTCCCAAATTTTCAAAGCGACGGGAACTTGACAACCGAGTTCCAGCCTCATGAAAACGGTCAAGATAAACTGAAGAATGTGTTTTGTGTGTCTTATTGAATACGGTACTGTGCATAGTCTCAACCCCAGAACATGATGAAAAGCAAACTAGAAAAAAGAGAGGAAAAAAATATATTTTTGCTTTTTTTTATTGGCTGATGTGGTTTCCCATGAGATCTTTGTCAGCTTATCTTTTTGTCATTGTTTTTTCATCGTTCTGGAAAGTTCTCATTTCTCCATCCATCACATTCTTTTTCTGTACAAATCAGACTACAGTCGCCACCCCACAAGTCTCATACATCTCCTGACCCCTCTCCCTCCACCTAATCTATCCGCGTAGTAATAAACCTGTCCAGTCGCTAGACTCTTTCTGCTCTTGTCCCTCCCTCTCACTGTCTGCCACCGATTACTATTTTCCTGCCTATTCTTCCTCCCCCACCCATCTTTTTTGTTCTATCTGTTCTTCTTCTCCCATCATCATTTGTCGTTTTTTGTCTTCTTCATTGGTCGGCTTGGGTTATTTAGGTAATAATGCGCCTTGCCAGGATTTTGAAACTTATGAGTTTTTCAGAAATTTGTCTAATTAAATTTTATTTTGCCGAATCGTGATTTTCTGAGCAAATAAAACTAATTTGAAAAAAAAGAAAATGATCAGAAAATTGAAATTTTCAAAGTACTGTAACGGCCAATAAGATATCGAAATAGCAAAAAATCAACTAAAAATTATGTTTTTTTGATTATTATTGGCTGGTAATGTATGTTCTCTTGATCTGAAATCTGAATACTCTGAAATTCCAAATTTATGGATTTCAAGACTTTACGATTTTCAAGAAAACATGTTTTCTCTGTACAACAAGTTCCCAAATCCAAATTTCTGATCATATTAGATCTCAGGTTTTTGTCCATGCCACCTCTTCCTATCATTTTTCCCATGAGATACCATCTCAGCCCACTAGTAGATAAAACGAGTGAATCATCAATGTGGAGAGAGGATTCTGGATGGTTCCACTCTGATATTATCTAAACTCACGATTGCCACATGACGATATACGTGACGTGTGTTTTCTACACCTCATATGATCAATTCACATATGTAAAAAACAGAAAACTTTGTCCTCTGGAGATAGGCAATGATAACTATTTCTTTGTCTAGTTTTCTTCTATCTATCTCATCTGTCAAGATATATTTTGAACAAAAAAGACCATTTCGATAAGTTATAAGATAAGATAATTTCATTTCAACGAAACATAAATTTCGAAAACTTGGGTGAAGGTGGTTTTTGATTTTTTGGCCTTCATCGAGAAGTGGCTACTCTATTATCTTTTCAGCAAATCTACCAAAAAAAAGTTCCTCTATTTGTCAGAAGAACCAATTTTTTTCTCGACTCCGCCCCTTCCTCCCCTCGTGGCTGTGTGTATGTCTCTGACCCTCATAGAGATGCCTATCAGTTGATGATCATCATTCTCCATTATCCCTTTCTGCCATTTTTTGTGTTTGTGGGTGCTGTGTAGTTTGCAACACACGTGTTATCTTTTCTATCTATCCAATTTTATGGTTTCGCTATCTATATGTTTTCTTGTGATTCCAATTCCCACGTGTATTGTTTTGCAGGGTTAAAAAGTTAAGGATCTGATAGAAAAATGAGCCAAAACGGAGTCGAAGCATTAGTCAAGTGAGTTTAGAAGGAAAAAAAAAACTATAGATATAAGTTTCTTATCAGAGATTTTTGAAAATTTTGATTCTTGATCATTAGCAGAAACTAGAGCTATTTGAAAATTTGAAGCAAAACTTTCAATCAAAACTTTCTAAAATTTCAGAAAAGGAGTGACCTACAACACTATCCTCGAAGCAGCTCAACGCCCAACTCCACTGGTCCCATTAAGAAAACTCAAGGTTGAGCACCAACTTCAAAGTGATATTTGTGAGTTTTGATGACAAAAAGGCGCATTAACGCCAAAGCCACAAACGGCTCACTCGAGCCAATACTTTTTTACTTTTCGATGTTTGTCTAACCTCTTGTCTATGTTTGATACTTGGCTTTTGGTCAAGATAGGCAGAAAAAAGAAAGCAATTTGAAAAAAATAACCTTTTGCAGATGTCAAACTAGAGTATCTCAATGTTGCCGGATCTCTCGAAGACCGTACTGCTGATAGAGCCTTCCAGGTACAGACATAATCACGTTTTTTAGAGTGCAAATCACTTATTTTTTGCAGTTTGCTGAAGAGATTGGAGTTGTGAGAGGCGACGAAGTTTTCGTGACCGCTGGTGGGTCTACAGCCATCTCGTACGCAACAGTTGCCGCTGTGAAGGGCATCAAGTAAGTAGAAAAAAGAAAGAAAAAGAAAAAAAAGATCAAGATCAAAAAGCAACACGTCATACTCAATCTATTTTCAGATTGACCATTTATGCGCCGAAGGGAGAATTCGCCCTTGTGGACACTGTCCTTCACACATTGGGAGTCCAAACTGTCGAACTTCCAGTGGCCACCTATAGTGAAGCTAGAGCATTGACCGAGGAAGCTGCTCAACAGAAGGGTGCATTCAACTTGAATAAATTCACAACCAACGCTGCATTTGTCGCCAATCTCCAGAAGACTGCATGTGAGATCGAGAGAGCTGTAAACAACAAATCGATTGGAAAGGTTGGAGCTGTTGTGATCCCATTGAACACTGGAGCTCCAGCTGCTGGAATCGCCGCCTACTACAAGGGAACCGGAGATCATGGTGTTCGTGTGGTTGGAGTCACTTGCAAGAAGGATACTATTCCAGAGATGGGATTGGATTTGAAGAATGATCTTCTACAGGTGTGATTTTTCATCAATTCCAAAAATAAGAATTCAGGCTGGAATAGCAACTTTTTTCTTTACAAAATAAATTTCCAGGAATACGGAGTCGAGAAGCGTGAAGTCGACGAGGAGGAAGCTTATTCCTTCACCAGACATCTCATCGGAACCGAGGGTATTATGGCTGGACCATCCTCTGGAGCAGCTGTCCTTGAAGCTATCAAGCTCGCCAAGGAGCTTCCAGCTGGATCCACTATCGTCGTTGTGCTCCAAGACGGTATTCGCAACTACCTTCGTCACTTCCTCGATGATGATTGGATTGTTGCCAACAAGAAGAACGTTGTGACCAGAAAAGATGGACCACAACCAAACAGCACTTACGATCCAAAGGTTTTGGTCTACGATCCAACGAAACTGGCCGGAGAGTGGACTCAAGATCCAGTCACCAAGGCTTGGTCTCATTCAGAAGTGGAATTCAATCAATTTAAGTGAGTTATTGGTTTTTTTTTTCAAATTTCCGCCAACTGTAAAATATTTTAGCCCTGAAAGACCATTGGTCCTCGACACCGTTCTTGATGCTATTGGCAAGACTCCACTTGTCAAGCTGCAACATGTCCCAAAGGCCCATGGAGTCAAGTGCAACGTTTGTAAGTGTATTCAACGTATTGGTTAATCTTAACAAAGTTGCTGCAGACGTCAAATGTGAGTATCTGAACGCTGGAGGATCCACCAAGGATCGTATTGCCAAGAGAATGGTGGAAATTGCCGAGAAGACTGGAAAGCCAGGAAAGCTTGTCCCAGGAGTCACTTTGATTGAGCCAACCTCTGGAAACACTGGAATTGGACTTTCTCTTGCATCCGCTGTCCGTGGATACAAATGCATCATTACTATGCCAAAGAAGATGTCCAAGGAGAAGGCTATCGCCATGGCATCTTTGGGATCTACCATCATCCGCACTCCAAATGAGGCCGGTTTCGACAGCCCACACTCTCATATCGGTGTTGCTCTCCGTTTAAAGAGTGAGATTCAAGACGCAGTGGTTCTTGATCAATACTGCAATCCAGGAAATCCATTGGCTCATTATGAGCAAACTGCTGAGGAGATTATCTATGATATGGGAGACAAGCATATTGATCTTGTGGTCCTCACCGCTGGAACCGGAGGAACAGTTACCGGAATCTCTCGCAAAATCCATGAGCGTATTCCAACTGCAAAGGTTGTCGGAGTCGATCCACACGGTTCGATTCTCGCTGGACCAGCTGAAACCGACATTGACTTCTACGAGGTTGAAGGAATCGGATACGACTTCTTGCCAGGAACACTAGATACCAGTGCCATTGACTATTGGGCAAAGTCTCACGATAAGGAGTCGTTCTTGATGGCTCGTGAGCTCATCAGAACCGAGGGAATTCTTTGCGGAGGATCCTCTGGATGTGCTGTTCATTATGCTTTGGAGGAGTGCAAATCGTTGAACCTTCCAGAGGATGCTAATGTTGTGGTACTTCTTCCGGATGGAATCAGAAACTATATGTAAGAAATGGGCTTTGTAACTGTTAATATAATATTGTTTTTTTTTCAGTACCAAATTCCTCGACGACGACTGGATGAACGAGCGTCACTTCCTTGATGCCTAAGAAACGAACACACTGAACACCTCAAACTTGGACAACACCATTCCGTATTTTCAATCAAAACGTATTCATTTTGTGTTAATTTTTTCTATGCATTTTTCTACTGTTTTGGCTCACATCTTGATAAAAAATCATTATGAAAATCAGGTTCCCATTGTTTCAGGTTTTATATATTCTTGCCTGATCTCTATCATCAATCGGTCTAATTGGAGTTCGTCGAATCATCATAACTAATCTACAAGAAATATGACAAAGGTGATGTGTCAAAGTGGTTGCCATTTTCGGAATATCTCCCGGAAAGGTCGATGTCCCTCTATCTATCTTCGTTTAGTGTTTCTCAGGACTTTTTTGAGAAGTATCTTACAAAGTGCTAATAGACACTGAATAGGTCTTCTAGAAACAGAGTAGACATCATCCTCCGTGTAAACAACTGGACTGGTATCAAATACTGACTCCAGCATCAGAAAAAGAAACGTTCAGACTTGTTTTTTGAAAACATAAAACTCAAAAAATGGATATCAAAGTGTATTGAAGAAAAATGTATTCAAAGTAATCCAACAAAATTAAGGGGAGTTAAAAAAATCAAGTTTTTAATAATCAGGAAATTAAGGAGAATTCAATAAAAAAATAAAGCAAAAAATTAGAAAAGCGCGGGGAAGTTTGATAATCTAGGGGAGTTTAGGAAATAAATCTGGTTAAAACATCCGGAAATTAGGGAGGAGTTTCAGAAAATAGGATGCGAAATCAGGGAAAAATGACAAATTGCCTCAACAAAATGTTTCAAATGAAGTATGGAGTATGAATAAAAAAACAATTTAAGTACAAGCAATCAAAGATTTTCCGGTACAATTTCAAATTTCTCTTTCATGTGAAAATCCTTACGCTTTCTGGTCAGTGGACAACTTCCGAGTGTGATCAAAACTTCCGCTCCGGTGTTATTTTGTTTCAGCAGCCAGGCAGAGCTAACGTAACCCCAACGTCTGAAAAACATAATATTTCTATTTGTATCTCAATCAGAAGTTTACCGTGCGCATTTATTGCTCATCGAAGAGGCTGCCTCTTGAACAGGTTTTGCCTTTATCTCAATCATTTTTGCTCCGAAATCTTCAATTGATTCAGCTAACATGATGGTGAGAATCAACGTTCGGATAGAAGATTCGGTTCTCCAACTTTTGAAATTTTCAATGACGTCAGACTCCGCAAAGGGAAACATTAGGTCGGAAAGTAAGTAAGGAGGTAAAGTAAATAAGGAAAGTAAGTAGGAAAGTAAGTAAGTAAGTAAGGAAAGACAGACATTTATTGAAAATATTGATGACGTGCCAAGCGGAGACCCATCTCGAATAATGTATTTTAAGTAGTCCGTTTTCGAGACTTTCGGGAAAAAGCGTTACGAAATCGAAATCCTCGTAATGGTCAGATGGTTCAATCAACATATCAACACGCTTTGTTTTCCGGAAAGTCATCAACCCTCGAACAATTGCTTCATTGTTTCCAAAACCTTCCATGTAACATTTTTCCAACGGATATCCGAGTTGTGCCAGGTGATCGAAATTGGTGAAAGTAGAATCGAAACGTCCCGACAACCAGTAACGAAAACTGATCGTCACATTGACGAAAAGACTAGAATGCCGAACACTGAGATACTTTCCCAAGTTTTCAAATGTCGAATCCTCGGGTTCGAAGCTGATTATTCGGTTGGAATTTGGGTGACTTGAACTTTTGTAATTCAATTCCAAACACCAGTAAATCGAAACCTTTATGTGTCATTCACGACGTTTTGCTGATCGTTGTGACAGTGAACGGGAGCGTTTGGAAGTCTCGCTGAAACTGTACCTGAAAACAAAAAATCACTTAAAAATTGTGCAGAACAAAACTTACAAATCGTAGAAATCCAGGAGATCCAATATTTTTTCTTGGACCACTACCGGGAAACGGGTGAATGGAATCGACATTTTGTTTTGTAGAATAAAGTAAAGAAATAAATATTACGTAGAAAAATACCACGTTCTGAATTTACGCAATTGTTCGGGGTGGTGTTTGCAGACTGGTCGTCATCTGGTGTTTAAACGACAATACGCGTATGTAGAGAAAGGCGGGGCAGGAGGGTGGGATACTCTCCACTACACTGCTTTGTTTAAAAAAAAACACGAAATGTGCCAAAAAAGCCAATTTCACAAACATATATAGGGATTTGAATTCTACAGATTTGCCAATGAGCAACACGAAGTTGAAATTTCCTATCCGAAATTCAATCAAAAACACTAAAGTCGCAGCCATGTTAACAGGCGAGGGAACTAGACTGGTATCCAATACTGACTCCAGCGTCCGAGTTTGGAAAGAAGAACGTTTTGTTTTTTTTTTGAAAACATAAAAAATGGATGACAAAGATTTTGAGGAGAGGTGTATTCAAAGAAATCTAATCAAATCGAAAATTTTTTTTAAAAATCATGTTCAAAATCAGGAAATTGAGGTGAGTTCAAGAAAATCAGGATAAAAAGACAGGAAATGAGGAATATCCAAAAAATTTAGGTTGAATTTTATTCTTTATAGTACAATTGATATTACACTTTTCCATCTGCTATCCGAGTTGAGTGAAATGATTAATGTAAGGTGTGCAGAATCGAAATATTTCAAAACACCGAAAGTCCAAACTGATAGTCATGTTGTGAAAAGAGAAAAGTGCCGAGTATTGAAAAAATTTTCCAAATTCTCAGATGTAGAATCTTTCAACTTCATCATGACTGGCATTTCGGGTGCCTTGTATTAGAGTTAATAAATTTCAAATTTACCTTCTCGATGTTTCCTACTCTGTACCTTTATGATAGAATGAATGATTTATTTCTCCACAAATTGGTTTTGATAAGTATTGATAAGTTGGTTATTTGATACAGGTTTAATCTATGATACAAGTGGGTGGTTAATAAAGTGTAATGTTTTGGAGAGGAGAAAAAATAAGATAAAAAGAACTTTAAACTGGACTATCTTCCTTGGCAACGGGTTCTTCAGCGATATCCATTTCACCGTCCTCTTTCTTCTTCTCCATTACCTGCTCAACTTCCTTCTCTTCCTCCGGTGCAGTTGGATTTTGTTCAGTTAGAACTTCGCATCTAATGTCTTCCACTCCATCAGCTCTTCGAATCACACTTGGCTGCAAAAAAATCATAAATTCTTGCAAACCAGGCCTCTGCAGGCCCTACCATAGTTTTTTCCAGAATAGATTATTGAGTTATCTGAGTTAGATATGATAGAACTTGACGAGAACTACAAAATTATATTTTTTGGAAATTGAACAGAATTACAGACATAGAAATCGCCCGGCCAGGCACAACCACTTCATGGCTTGTAACTTTCTTCGTATAGTATCATTTTGTAGTACTTGTCAAGTCCTATCTTATCTATTTTGATTTATTCAACAAAATTAATTCTGAAAGACATTACGACAGGGCCCAAAAAAAACTCTAACAAGATTGCATCTTATAAATCTCAGGACCCACCTTCGAAGCCTTAACCTGACAAAAGAGCGCTCTGCAACAACATGAAATCAAACAGCCCATGATGACAAGTGAAGCAACCATGAGCCAGTCTCTATAGGTCCATGCACTCAGTTTTCTGATCTTTCTCTCCGTGAGAACCACCACTTCATGATCCTTGATATCATAAGTCATACTGGAATGAATATCAATGTAGCTTTGACGAGTGAAGTTGTAGGTGATGCGATGTCCCATTCTTTTGGCAACAAATACTTTGGATTTATTGTAAGCTTTGTAATCGGTTCCTCCGGGAAGATCTGGGCTACCATGGATCATTTGGTCTGAGCATTCTTGCATGCTTCCTGCAAAATTTGATTGAAAATTAACTTCAAAATTTTCAAAGAAGACAACCCACCTACATACTCATACTCGGTGCCTCCTTTTTGCTTTTCCACAGTAACCGTCAAACACGCGTTGCTACACGGGACTACAAACACAACTCCTTCCTCACAATTGCTTCCTCTCCAATCAAACCATCCCATGGACTGTCCGGATTCCGAGTGTTGCATCAGCCAGCGCTTGAGAACCTAGAATTAAATTTTTAAGCTTTGTTGTTCATTCTTTCTTTCTTACATATCCCTTGGTGGCACACGATGGACAGTAATGCATTTTGTTCCCTTCACGGTCATAGTGCTCTTCCAATGCTAGAGCAGTCGCAAGAATTGCAGTGACGAGGAGAGCTGGTTTGAAAAACATGTCTGAAATCATGTATAAAGTGGATGACGTGTCACTTAAGTGTATGAAAGATCCTGAGATGTGAAGTGCAAACGAAAGCAAAAAAAAGGGGGAAAGATAAGAGGTGGTGAGGAATTAAAAAGCATTCTTAGAATACAGTTTGTTAAAAAAAGAAGAAGGAGCAAGACGAAAGTTTTAAAAGCACTCTAATAGATAGCGGATGGCACAAAGAGCTCGAGGATTTTAGACTGTACAGTCAAGGAGCCAGGAAACATTTCAAGAGAATAATCTAATATTCAAGAGAATAATCTAATATTTCAAGAGAATAATCTAATATTTTTAATTGTCTACAGTAACCCAGGAGATTCTAAATTAAAAAAAAAAGAGCTTGGAGTGATTTTGAGACACTTTTTGAATTGATTTCAGCTTAAGGAATATTGAAATTCAAAATACCGTATTTCCTATAATAGAAGCCCACCCGAACCGGTAACTTTGAGATCAATTATCTTGATTTCTGCGGAAGATATGAAAAATTTGTCAACTGATAGATTATTGAGCTTAATATCATCAATATTTCATCAGTTGACACGTATTTGATATGTTTCACAGGAACTGAGATAATTGAGCTTGGAGTGGATGGGCTTCATCTAGAGGAGAGAAAGAAATGACTAAAAAATAAAAAAAGTTTAGAATCAATTCAAAAAATCCTTTTTTCAGAGCCCAGTCAAAGACTTCAAACCTCTGCAAGACCAGTAGCTTGGTTTTTATCCAAGCCCAAAGCTCCGCCCACCAATCAACTAAGTGCCTGATTTCCGGTAGCTAGGGATGCGCTCATGAGATCAGCGCTGGAATTTTTTTTCGGATGATAAATCGGAAGTTGTGGGTGGTTTTTGTCAATCACGTGATATCAAAGGAGCGGAGACATGAAAAATAGGTTTCTGAAATTTCATTTACCTCTTGAGGAATTGAATTTATGGTTTTTAGAGATTCCAGCTGAGTTACGGTGGCCTAGGTTGGCGTTGACATTTATGAGAGCTTAGCCTTGGTATCCATGACCTCCTCAAAATCGGTTTCCACCGTTTTGATTCTGCCTGTGCTTTCCTCCTCTTGCTCCTAAACCACAAAAGATCTGCTCTCCGAAAAAAGGTCGACTGCATCTCCAAATACAGTATCTACAGGTCTAATTCTTCTTCCTGCAGACAATTCCATGCACAGAAAAACATTCTAGATCCACTCACGATTGAGAGGAAGCAATAGAAGATAGTGATGGATACGATGGTGATGGTGATGTATTGGGAATTGGCACTGCCATCCTCATCATTGACGATGTCCATAGTTGTCGGAGTAGTGCTCGAAACGAACTCTGAAGGATCGGAGTCTTGGCTTCTAATAATGGCCCACAGCCCGACTCCAATAGCTGTAATAATAAAAATTATGAGCGCGAGTTTGCACATATCCTGAAAAAATTAAAAAATGAGAATTAGATGACAAAAAAGGTATTTCAGAGCAAATGAAAACTCTGAAAAAGTTCAAGATATTCGAATGGAATGTCGCGACCAATAAAATCTCGACTAAAAAATGCTAGTGACAAAAATACAGTTTTATTCGAAAAGGAGTGTGTAACTTAGTTAAAGGGGCTGAAAACGGAAAATTTAAGAAATTGATAATTTCGATACAAGTGATCTTCAATACAGGGAAAAACAAACATCAGAATATGGTAGGGATGAGCTGAATACAAGAATTTTGATAATAATGAAAAACTGGAAAAATGGGAAAATCATTTTTTAGATTTTGTGGATACGTTTTAGGTGTTATGAATAAAAATTCTCAGATTTCCATGGAAATGTTGTTTTTTCAGAATGGGATACAAACTCGCCCTCAGCATTTTCAACATGTTGGCGATTGGATTCTTCTTGTTCTTCCTCTTTGCCTGCATCTTGTCGATTGTGAGTTTATCTGATATTTGTTTTCTTCTTTTGAACGATTGAATCATTTTTAGTGGATTCTGAGACCAAAAATAGTTGGAGCACTCAGAAAAGCGCAAGTCCCGGAGAGCCAACCAATTTTGGTTGAGGAAGAAGATGAAGACAATGCCGAAGAGATGGGAACTGTCAGAGCTGAGTCCGATAAAGTTGAAGTGGTTTTGCTCCCAATGGATAAGAAGACCAAGAAGACCAAATCAAAGGACAAAACTTCGGAGATGAATGCTTTTGAGATGGTCGTATTCAATGAGGCTTTTGACGAGGAGAAGAAGAAGGAGGAGGAGGAGTCGAGCAAGAATACCACCAACATTTCCATGGAAATCTGAGAATTTTTATTCATAACACCTAAAACGTATCCACAAAATCTAAAAAATGATTTTCCCATTTTTCCAGTTTTTCATTATTATCAAAATTCTTGTATTCAGCTCATCCCTACCATATTCTGATGTTTGTTTTTCCCTGTATTGAAGATCACTTGTATCGAAATTATCAATTTCTTAAATTTTCCGTTTTCAGCCCCTTTAACTAAGTTACACACTCCTTTTCGAATAAAACTGTATTTTTGTCACTAGCATTTTTTAGTCGAGATTTTATTGGTCGCGACATTCCATTCGAATATCTTGAACTTTTTCAGAGTTTTCATTTGCTCTGAAATACCTTTTTTGTCATCTAATTCTCATTTTTTAATTTTTTCAGGATATGTGCAAACTCGCGCTCATAATTTTTATTATTACAGCTATTGGAGTCGGGCTGTGGGCCATTATTAGAAGCCAAGACTCCGATCCTTCAGAGTTCGTTTCGAGCACTACTCCGACAACTATGGACATCGTCAATGATGAGGATGGCAGTGCCAATTCACAATACATCACCATCACCATCACATCCATCACTATCTTCTATTGCTTCCTCTCAATCGTGAGTGGATCTAGAATGTTTTTCTGTGCATGGAATTGTCTGCAGGAAGAAGAATTAGAAGGGACAAAATTTGGAAAAAGGAAAAATACAGAAAAACTGTGACGTTCCGCGCTGATCTTGAGGAGATTGTTGAAGATATTGAAGATGGTTTTGAGGATGATTCTGAACCTGCGGAGAGGTGTGTTCCCGAGATGCTCTTCCATAATTCTCCTCGTGTACACTTTGATGACGACTGGGAGGATGAATTTGATGAAGACTGCGAGGAAGAACTTGATGAGGACGACAAGGAAGAATTTGATGAGGACGAAGAAGAATCAAACTCGATTCTTGAAGATGTCGTGGAGCGGTCGACGGAGAATTTGCACGTTCAAGAATAACTAATTCATAATCCCTGAAACGTGTTTTTTCGATCCCTCAAATTTACAGAATTCCCAAAAAAAACTAAAAATGTTATTTTTTTAATTTCTCAATACCTACTTCATCCCTACCCCCTTCTGATGTTTCCTTGCTTCTCTGTCTTGAAAATCTACTGTATTCCTCAATTTTTAATCATCAATTTTTTTTTGAAATTTCCATTTTCAGTCCCCTTCAACAAAGTTACCCACTTCTTTCCAAACAACTTCTTTATCACAGTTAACTTTACTGAAATCACGAAATTATCTGAATTCTCCATATTCATAAAGTGTCTTTTAAAACTTAACAATTTTTGAATTTCAATTATTTATTGGTTGAGAAATCCCATTCAATTATCTGTCACTCTTCTAGAGTTTTGAAGACTCTGTTTTTTGTAGCTAATCCTCATTTACTTTTTCAGGATGGGATACAAACTGGCTCTTATGATGTTCATTGTCGCTTCTATGGGAGTCGGGTTGTGGATCATTGCCGGGAACCAGGAATCCGATCCATCAGAATTCGATTCGAGAAACGCTCCGACAACAATGGATGATGGCAGTGGCTACCTCAAATACAGTACCATCGGCACCGCATTCATAATTCTCTGGTATTGCATCATTTCAATCGTGAGTTGATTTAAAATGTTCTTC
Organism: Caenorhabditis briggsae; assembly: GCF_000004555.2. NCBI lineage: Eukaryota > Metazoa > Nematoda > Chromadorea > Rhabditida > Rhabditidae > Caenorhabditis > Caenorhabditis briggsae. The sequence goes on along the minus strand of NC_013491.2, from coordinate 3,447,110 downwards.
TTCCAAACGATCGATTATTTTTTTAGCGCCTGAAATTGGCTGATGAAAGAAGAATCTCGCCGGATAGCAGCTTTTTCGAAGAGGAAGAAGAGGAACAGAGTACGGGCAGAATCGAAACGGTAGAATCCGAATGTGTGGAGGTCATGGATACCAAGGCTGAAGAGGACTCGGAGGACCAGTCGAAGAACGAAACTTTGGAGACGAATCATTTTGAAATGGTTGTTTTCACAAAGGACAATGATGGGGAGCAGAAGGAGTATAGTGGAGACCAATTGGAGACTGCTCATATAATTATCTGAAAGATCCATTCTCAGTCACTTTTAACCAAGTTAACCACTCCTTTCCAAATAAAACTGTATTCTGAACACTAACAATTTTTCGAATCGAAATTTTATTGGTTGTGACCTCCTGTTCAAATATCTGAAACTCCTGTTCTCGGGAAGACTCTGATCTAATCCACATTTTTTCAGGATGATTTACAAGTTTGCTCTCATCCTATGGATCGTCACGACTCTTGCCGTCTCAGCCTGCGTTTCCACAAAGTGCAAGAAGACCGGAACTCTCACAGAATGCCTTACGAGAATAAAGTTCGACCTAATTACCATAGGCTTCTTTTTCTTCGTTCTCTCGATGTTGATCTTTTTCTTGCTAACCGTGAGTTGATCAAAATTGTTTTTCCTCTGAACAATCAATTATTTTTTAGTGCATACTGGTTGCTAGACAATGGAGATCGCGCAGAATCAGAGCTCAAATAATGATCGAAGACGCTCGGAATTTTAATAGCGACTTCTTCTCCGATTTAAATGGAATGGGACGGCATGACGTCTACCTAGTCAACGAAGAAGAGGACTTCAATCAGCTAGAAAGAGGAGTGGCCGACCGAGAGAACCATGGAGGTCCAAAGCAGGTAGCTTTTAATTTAAAGAAGACTGAGCACAGATAATTGATTCGAAAATTTTAGGATATGGCTGATAAACAAGAAATGGCCACGAAAAAGAAGGACCCAGTCCACCGAAGACGCCCCTATGTGCTGATTTCCAAGGAAAAAGTAAAGGAATTGGTGGAGCTGGCGGCGATAGTGAAAATTGTGTACCCAGAGAGTGTTCTCCTCACCATCAATGATTATGATATTGTAAATATCTCACAATCGTATGCCATCGAAAACATGAGAATTTACGGGCCTTCGAACGATAGAACAATTCGGAAATTGAGAAAACTCGTGAAAGCGATAAGGAAGGCTGGACTTGATGAGGTTCGATTTTTTTTTGAATATCGAAGTATCTCTTAGTTCAAATGGGGGGCCAGACACCAAAAAAAAAGTTTTCCTGATATTTTGCATAGAGAACCCCCTTGAGGGGTTGAACTCATGACAGGCAGCTCAGAAGTACAGCGCCGCTACCGGCTGAGCTACGGGGGCGCGAAGGCGCCTGACGACCGATGGTCTACATAAGCGCGGCACGATTTCGTCCCCCGAACTGTCCCTCGAAATTTTTGCTGTCTCGCCTCCTTTAAGTTTTCCGTTACATTGAATGTTATAGAGAGTGTAAAACAGATCTAGACTGAAAACTTTGCATTCACAGAATTTTTCTGAAAATTCCTAGTTTTTCAACTACTCGCCGATCCTTGAACGACATCTGTTTTTTTTACGTTGTCTTCCCGGAATTTGTAAAACCCGAAAAACCAAGAATTTTTAAAACATTCTCTGAATACAAATTTCTTAATCTAGGTCTGTTTAACACCCGCCAAAGTTTTCAGAATGATTACATTCTTGTATATCTAATTTAAAGGTACTGTATTTGAACTAAGAGATACTTCGATATTCAAAAAAAAAATCGAACCTCATCAAGTCCAGCCTTCCTTATCGCTTTCACGAGTTTTCTCAATTTCCGAATTGTTCTATCGTTCGAAGGCCCGTAAATTCTCATGTTTTCGATGGCATACGATTGTGAGATATTTACAATATCATAATCATTGATGGTGAGGAGAACACTCTCTGGGTACACAATTTTCACTATCGCCGCCAGCTCCACCAATTCCTTTACTTTTTCCTTGGAAATCAGCACATAGGGGCGTCTTCGGTGGACTGGGTCCTTCTTTTTCGTGGCCATTTCTTGTTTATCAGCCATATCCTAAAATTTTCGAATCAATTATCTGTGCTCAGTCTTCTTTAAATTTAAAAGCTACCTGCTTTGGACCTCCATGGTTCACTCGGTCGGCCACTCCTCTTTCTAGCTGATTGAAGTCCTCTTCTTCGTTGACTAGGTAGACGTCATGCCGTCCCATTCCATTTAAATCGGAGAAGAAGTCGCTATTAAAATTCCGAGCGTCTTCGATCATTGTTTGAGCTCTGATTCTGCGCGATCTCCATTGTCTAGCAACCAGTATGCACTAAAAAATAATTGATTGTTCAGAGGAAAAACAATTTTGATCAACTCACGGTTAGCAAGAAACAGATCAACATCGAGAGAACGAAGAAAAAGAAGCCTATGGTAATTAGGTCGAACTTTATTCTCGTAAGGCATTCTGTGAGAGTTCCGGTCTTCTTGCACTTTGTGGAAACGCAGGCTGAGACGGCAAGAGTCGTGACGATCCATAGGATGAGAGCAAACTTGTAAATCATCCTGAAAAAATGTGGATTAGATCAGAGTCTTCCCGAGAACAGGAGTTTCAGATATTTGAACAGGAGGTCACAACCAATAAAATTTCGATTCGAAAAATTGTTAGTGTTCAGAATACAGTTTTATTTGGAAAGGAGTGGTTAACTTGGTTAAAAGTGACTGAGAATGGATCTTTCAGATAATTATATGAGCAGTCTCCAATTGGTCTCCACTATACTCCTTCTGCTCCCCATCATTGTCCTTTGTGAAAACAACCATTTCAAAATGATTCGTCTCCAAAGTTTCGTTCTTCGACTGGTCCTCCGAGTCCTCTTCAGCCTTGGTATCCATGACCTCCACACATTCGGATTCTACCGTTTCGATTCTGCCCGTACTCTGTTCCTCTTCTTCCTCTTCGAAAAAGCTGCTATCCGGCGAGATTCTTCTTTCATCAGCCAATTTCAGGCGCTAAAAAAATAATCGATCGTTTGGAAGAAGAACATTTTAAATCAACTCACGATTGAAATGATGCAATACCAGAGAATTATGAATGCGGTGCCGATGGTACTGTATTTGAGGTAGCCACTGCCATCATCCATTGTTGTCGGAGCGTTTCTCGAATCGATTCTGATGGATCGGATTCCTGGTTCCCGGCAATGATCCACAACCCGACTCCCATAGAAGCGACAATGAACATCATAAGAGCCAGTTTGTATCCCATCCTGAAAAAGTAAATGAGGATTAGCTACAAAAAACAGAGTCTTCAAAACTCTAGAAGAGTGACAGATAATTGAATGGGATTTCTCAACCAATAAATAATTGAAATTCAAAAATTGTTAAGTTTTAAAAGACACTTTATGAATATGGAGAATTCAGATAATTTCGTGATTTCAGTAAAGTTAACTGTGATAAAGAAGTTGTTTGGAAAGAAGTGGGTAACTTTGTTGAAGGGGACTGAAAATGGAAATTTCAAAAAAAAATTGATGATTAAAAATTGAGGAATACAGTAGATTTTCAAGACAGAGAAGCAAGGAAACATCAGAAGGGGGTAGGGATGAAGTAGGTATTGAGAAATTAAAAAAATAACATTTTTAGTTTTTTTTGGGAATTCTGTAAATTTGAGGGATCGAAAAAACACGTTTCAGGGATTATGAATTAGTTATTCTTGAACGTGCAAATTCTCCGTCGACCGCTCCACGACATCTTCAAGAATCGAGTTTGATTCTTCTTCGTCCTCATCAAATTCTTCCTTGTCGTCCTCATCAAGTTCTTCCTCGCAGTCTTCATCAAATTCATCCTCCCAGTCGTCATCAAAGTGTACACGAGGAGAATTATGGAAGAGCATCTCGGGAACACACCTCTCCGCAGGTTCAGAATCATCCTCAAAACCATCTTCAATATCTTCAACAATCTCCTCAAGATCAGCGCGGAACGTCACAGTTTTTCTGTATTTTTCCTTTTTCCAAATTTTGTCCCTTGGCTTTGGCACATCAAATAGTCCTTGTTCCATGTAAACAGCAAGATCAACCATCTCCTCCGTATTCTCGTTGAACATATACTTGGGATTTCTTCGATTCTTCTTCCATTCCCTTTTCATACGCCATTTCTTACACTTAAAATTTAAAAAAATTATTTATGAGTAAATAATTTGTTTCAACTTACGCGACAATAGATGCAATAACAGCAGGAGGCAAACAGCAAGAAAATGGTCAGCATGGTAACAACGATGAACAATCCTTTGTTGTTATCTCCCAATTTCTTTTCTTGTTTGACATAGGCAAACTGTTCCTTCAAATTATCGGCAATCGTTGATGCGTTATCCGACGAGGTGGTGTTGAACTCATAGATGATGGTATGACCAATCCGCTCAGACACATAGCGAGCGTTCTCCTCAAAAACCATCGGTCCAATTTGGCTTTTATACCATGGTCTTGTGTCTGGAATATCTGGCGTGCTATAAAACATATCATCCGCGCAATCCATCATAATACCTGAAAACTGGGAACTGGGATATAGATGTAAGACGATTGAACTCACTATCCAGCTTTTCTCCATTTTCTGGTTTCTGAATCGTGACTTTCATACAGGTTGTAGCACATGGATTGTACCGAATCGTTCCGATCACACAATCAGTCAAGGCCCATTCTTCGACCCATCCCATGCTCTGGCCGTGTTCTGCGTTTTGCATGAGCCATCTTCTCAGGTGCTGAAATGAGAAAATAATTCAATTGTTTAAAAAATTCAAAGGTATTTAGAAAATTTTTTAATTACCAATACTTCTTCTGAGGACCAGCACTTTTCCTAAGGACCGAAGTTATTAGGGACAATAATGTATTCTTATGACTGAAACTTCTTTCAAAGACCAACATTTTTTCAGGGACCAAGTTTTTTTTTTCAGGATAAATTTTTTTTTCTCAATGTAAGGACCAAAAGTAGTTCAAGGATTAGACTGTTTTCTGAGGATCGAATATTTTTCTAAGGACCAAAAAAATTTTCCAAAAATAAAACATTTTTAGGGACCAAAACCTATTGTAGAACCAAAAAATTTTCTATGGACTAAAATTATTTCTGAGGACCAATATGTTAGGGACCAAAATTATTCTAAAGACCAAAACTTTTCCTGAAGATCAAAAGTGCAAGGCTTAATATTTTTAGGGACCAAAAATTATTTTAAGAATAGGGATCAATATTTTTAAGTGCCCGAAGTTTATTCGAAGGATCAAAATTTTTGTCAGGATCTTTTTTTTTTTTTGAAAAGACTAAAATGGTTTCAGGGACCTAATTGTTTTCGAAGGTATAAAACTTTTTAGGGATGTTTTTTATTAAAAAATATTTTTATGGACCTAACTTTTTCTAAGGACCAATTTTTCTAAGGACCGACTTTTTAGGGTCCAAAATTTTTGCTGAGGACCAGAGTTTCAGAATGGAGCCCCTTTTTGATACTATTGAAAATCAATAAAAGCACTCACGTAGTTTCCGCCCGTACACTGAGCACATGTCCGCATGCCTGGCGCATTCGTAGTAGTCGTCGTTGGAGTTGGAAGAGTTATGGGAGGGAGAACTGTTGTTCTGACCGCGTCCAAATCCACTCCTTCTTCTACTTCCTTGATCACGTCTCGTTTTTTGTAACCGCTCCAGATCAGGAACTCATCCAAGTTGTGAGCTACCCAAGTCGACACAACCTTCCAGCCTTTCTCGGTTTCGTTGTAGCCTCTGCCGCATAGATATTCTCCGAAATCGTAGAGAGTGTCGAACTTCTGACTCTCCATGGTCATCCAATATGTCACGTATCCGGTACTAACAAATGCAAGAAGGAGGAATAATTCTAGTTTACGCCTCATCCTGAAAATGAAAGTTTTAATAGAGAAAGACTTTTTCAAATAAAAAGTAAGAAATTTTTCTAAAAAGGGCTTAGGCTATCGATTGGGTAGTTAGGTGGTGGTCTTTTATTTCAAAGAGTTCTATAGAAAGATTTGAAAAAAAAACCGAAAAACAATGATCGGGAAAGATGTAGTACCGTCAACTTTGAGCTCAATCATCTCGATTTCTGTGAAAGTCATCAAAACTTTGTCAAGTAATGAAGTATTGGTGATATTATGAGAAGAATTTAACAGCTGTCTGATTTCTGGTATTTCTTAAATGAATCGAGATCAATGAGCTCAAAGATGTCAGTTTGGGTGGGCTAGAGATACATTATATAGATTTGATAAACTACTTTTTCTGATGGTGCCATTCTATTAGAGGGTTGCAGTCTCATTTAAAGGTGGAAAGCTATGACAGGTTTTTTTTCGGTAATTAGGGAGAATAGCCTATAAAGAGAGCTATTAAAGTTATTCGGAATCAAGGTTAGGTGGGACACTGGAAAAGCTAAAAATTGTATCAGATACTAGGCGGGAAATTCTGGAAAATGCGAGAAAAAAAATCATCCGTTCCGTGGCGCCAACTGAAAAAAAAATGAATATCTGCGGCTTAGGGACGGCGCTCTTAGAAAGTGAGAGGCGCAGAGAACTCCGAACATATGTTGTTGGTCTGATTCTGACACATATCGGGTCCGCCTCCCAATCAGACAAAATATAGAGAGATTGAGGAGAATCAGTCAGCGAGACAGTCCAAAGTAGGCGGAGCCGGTCCAGCCAGGCACGGGATCAATCATCATCCGGCTTTTCGAAAACAGAGTGATATCAGTAACAGTTAGCAATCTGGAGGGGCCGCCCCAAAATGAGAGAAATACTGTAAGAATTCAGAGATATTTAGATGATGGGACGGTGGAAAGTAGGGGGGAGCCTACTGACTCATGCTTCGTGAACCATCGAAAATGAGAGGGAAAACAGCGAGAGACTGCAAATAGAAGGTGGAATTGGAATAATAGGAGCTGATCTTTCTGAATTTAAGAATGAGAATGTGTCTTGGAGCTGTGCCACCACGGCAGACTAAATTGACCAAACTATAAACATCTAATGGTCTTGACTGAACTTTCAAAAATGCCTCAGATTTCGGCTTTCCTAACTAACGTAAAACCTGTACTGGAAGGACCCCTCTAGTCCATCTAATTGAAAGGCTCCTTTAATAGAAGGGGCCTTCCGATGTACCTGGAACAATAAAAAAGCTAGACAGGTTTTACAGTAGATTAGTTATCGAAGTAATTATCCGAGATCAGTACTTTCATCCCCTCTTTTCTGATATCCCTCACTATTTTCTTCTAAATTTTTATCCTAATTAGAGTTATTATCAATATCAGCGCCTATCGATCCGTCCTGTCTGCAGTCTCGCTCATTTTTTTTCTCTATCTCTCATTTTCGATGATACACGAAGCATGAGTCACTAGCCCCCCCCCCCCTCCTCTATCCTTCTACAGTCTCATCATTGAACCTCTCTGGATTTTTATTGTATTTTTAATTTTTCGGCAGTCCCATTCACGAAGCATGAGTCAGAAGTCCCTCATCCCCCCCCCCCCCCCCGTAATTTCTATCATCTCATCATCTAGTCTCTCTGGATTCTTATAGTATCACTTTCAATTCTGGCCTTTTTAAATTTCAAGTCTTTCTTGTCATCACTGTTTTTTGCATGATTATTGATCCTCATTAAATTTTAGTTCTAGGATCGTGACAGGACTAGCTAAAAAATTTGAATATTTCATGGATGGTTAGGTTCTTTATGACTATTACAGTACCTCGAATAAAACTCTGGTCCTATGAGTAAAAAACTTTCCCATGGATGAGTTCATTATCCCTTCATAATGTTTACTCTTTGAAGTTCTTGTCCTGATTACCAATACCAGCTCAATATATTCTTATTTCACTCCCTATGTGCTGCCTCTCGCTCCTTTCTCCCTCTCATTTTCGATTGTTCACGAATCATGAGTCACTAGGCTCTCTCCACTGTCTTATTATCTAAATCTCTCTGGATTCTAACTGTATTTTTCTCATTTCTGCGCAGCCCCATCTAAAACGATGTTGTTATTACTGTTTTCTGTTCTGCGTGATTATTGATTCGCTTCAGGCTCAATTTCTTTTCCAATTTATATACTTCATTTTTCCACTCCCTCACGGATATCATAAAATGAAACCTTCTATTTTAAAGAGTTATCCTATTTTTGAAATCCATGGATTTGCTTCATACTGATCTTTCTGTGTTCCAGTTCTCTAATCCCAACTTTTTTTCAGCATGCTGAAAAAACGGCTCATTGCTCTTCTCATTTGGATTCTTCTCGCTATCGGACTCACTGGCTGGCTCATCGTCGAGAGTGCAAAGTTCAGAACTCTCAGTGAACTGGTCTTATCGATTTGGAATGGACCTACAAAAGGAGCTTTGGATGCTCAGTTCGAAAAGGAAATGTTCAAGGATGCACCACGCGTATGTGCTCAGTGTGCAGGAGGAAATTTTGTGAGTTTCATCCGAATTTATTCTTTGAATCTGTTTCTGTAAATTACAGCTCCTAAAAAGATACTTGATGACGTCGTTCAAATTCCGCAGGCTATGGAATGGAAAGAAGACGAGTGGAAGCAAACGGATTGTGTCAATGGTGTGATCCGTTTCCGGAGCTGTCAAACGAGTTGTGCAACCATCATGATTCAGAAGGAGGACACGTTGGACAGTAAGTTTTGCCTTTTTGGTTGTTTTAGAACATAGAACATAGACATGGGGGGGGGGGGGGGAACTTTCAGAAAAGTAATATATAAAAATAATGTCAAAACGATATATTTTCAGGTGTGCTCATGGACTGCGCCCAGTTAAACTTTCTTGCTCTTCATTTCGAAGAAACCGTTGAATACGTGGGAACCCGAGACGGCTGGACCATCACCTATCTTTACAATCGAACATCGTCCGAGAAAGCAGATTGGATCGCTAACAATTTGTCTGGAAAAGTTGGTTATCGTCGGGATGAAGGAGACATGAGTGAAATCAACAAAGCACTCTTGATTCTTTTCTTCATGGCTATCTTTTCTGCCATAGTCACTGTTCTAGGCTGGTACCTCACGAATTTGGTAGGTTGATTTTTTTTAAACCTAAAAAAATCGATTGATTTTCAGTTCATGAAGCTGTCTGCGCATCTGGCAAGGAAAAGACGTCACCAACAACGAAGACGTGCTTTAGAGAAGATGGGAAGCTTTGGAAATGTGGATAGCAGACTGTACAACGACATGGATGGAAGTGAAGAGCTCAAAGTGATCTACACTGTGAAGGAAGAGAAGGTCACAGTCAAGAAGTATTCGGAAAAAAAGCTCATCACCATGGAGTTCGCGAGTCTCGGAAAACCGGAAGAAATTATTGGATGCATCCCCGACAATGCTGAACCGAAGTTGGAGTATGAATGGCGGAGGCTGCAGAAGGAATCTGTAAAGGAAACTAAGGAGACATCTCAGAAGAAAACACAAAAAACTCAAAAAATTGAAGTTGTGAAAGTGGATGAGGAAATGGAAAGACAATTTCTGCACAGCTCTGTGTCCGATTATCAATATTCTTTTAATGAGAAATGTTTTAGGAGAGGCCAATCAGCTTGAATCCGATTGCGGAGCACGCGTATTTTGAGTGGGATGACGAACCAGACAATGCTGATAATCATGAAAATCTGGAGCAGGTAGTCTTGAAGTTAAAAATTCATTGCAAAATCAGTTTTACAGAGAAATCAGCAGAAGATGGAAGAACTGACGGAGATTTCTGGGAGCCATATTTGATGTTAATAATTTAACCCTATTTTTATGATTGTATGTAATGACCCCCCCCCCCACAAAATTAATGTGATGACCCAATTGATACCCTCATTTTAGAACATCGTATTCAAAATTATTTTTCATTTTTCTCGAATTCATCATCACCTGTTATGGTTCATGTTCTTTTACAATCCCTTTTCAATTAAATCCATCCAACTTTTCATCCTTAATTGTTTTTTCATCTTCGAAATTCCCATTATGGGCTTTATCGTAGGCTGTGCTAAAGCCAGGCAAGTGATCGATCATCATGCAGCATTACGAAAACAGAGTGATATCATTAACAGTTAGCAATCTAGAGAAACCGCCTAGAAATAAGTCGAATACTGTAAGAATCCAGAGTGATGGCATGATGAGTCAGTGGGAAGTAGACCGAACCTAGTGACTCATGCTTCGAGAACCGTCGAAACTGAGAGAGAAATGAGCGAGACAGAGAGTAGACAGATTGGAATAAAACCCATTGATAACTTTATAGACAATCAGGCTGATTAGAAAAATACATTTTTGGATCTTAGAATGATAAAGTGAGTTTGGAAATTTTTCGAGACATTTCAAAAAGTTTCATCGAATTCCATCTAAATCTATGGAGATATGTTCAAACTTCATGACTCAATTCAAAAAATCCGATAGCTTTATTCATAAATGAGTGATTTGTTGGCAGCGGCAATAGAAGTTGGTGGGCCGTCCAGGATTCCGGATGAGTCGGTTTGGTCTGCAGTGCTTGCACAACTTTGGGATCCGTTGTAAACGTTTTTCATATTTCCTATACTTGTAGACGTGGTACTATAAAAGTGAGTAGTTTTTCAGGAAACCCCAAGCTATATCTTCTACCTGGCGAAAAATAAAACATCCCATCATACAGACAGAAATCGTGAGAAAAAAGAGCATAGACGCCGCGAGAAAATATTTGAAGAGCACTGTTTTTCGAAAATACAAGACAAGTTTGTAGATTTGGAAAGTGGTGTATTTTGCTCTTTCTTCATCACTAGAGTATTGAATCGCTAATCTGTGCTTATCAATCCATTGATAATCAAAAACATAATTAGAGTTACTGATTGGATCGAAGGTGTCTTCATAGACTAGCCATCCTCCAAATGAGCAAGATATAAGAAATATAATGATGGCCAGAAGCAGAAGTACGGATCTTTTCATAATCTGAAAAATCGAAGGGTGGGTAATAACAGAAAATATAAATCGAATCAGATATCTGAAGAGTTACTGTACCCGTGAACTGGTATAATGAATAATCAAAAACATTAGTCATTAAACTTTATTATTCAAACGATAAAAGTAGAATCAGAAAAAAAACCGTTCCTCCAATATATACCGTATTTCTTCTAATAGAATTCCACCCAACCCTTTAACTTTGAACCCAATTATCTCGATTCTGGTGCAAGGTATCAAAATTTTATCAACTGATGAATCATTTATCTCAATTTCATCAGTATTTTATCAGTTGACAAATGTTTGATACCTTGCGCAAGACTTGAGATAATTTTGCTTAAAGTTTACAGTTTGGGTGGGCTCCTATTGGAGGATATTTAGTTACTACCACAGTTGCTCTAAAAAAAGAAAACAACTCTTCCGTAATTTTGTGGATCCTGGTGATCTGCAATCGATGTGCTTGGACCAACAGTCACCGTTTGATGGGAATGGATTGATTGATAGTCCTGTTCTTCCTCTTCTTCGATTGGAATCACTGTGTCCTTTGCCTTCGCCCAGTGATTCATCTTGAGATAGGTGAATTCGTGGTTTGCCGGGATTCCAGACTTCGATTCATCGAAAGCAATTGAGACTTCTGTATTTCTGTTTCTAGGGGCCGCTTCTGGGATTTCATAATCTAATCCAAGGGTAGGAACCACTGGGTAGGAAGTCCAAGGGTCATCATATTCTGTGCTTCTATATAGAGGAGTATCGTATGGTCGCTTAGGGCGTTTTTCCTAAAAAAAGTATTCTATTGGGAACCACCTTCAAAGAACTCACTTTGCAGATACACATGAAATAGACAAATATAATGTTTCCAACGGTCCAAAGAATGACACAGAGCAGAATCAGCAATTTCAGTAACAGCGGATGGCTCAGACGATCTTTAAAATGCATAGCGGCGTATACCGCTAGAATATGAAAATCATCGATTACGGTACTGTTTTCGAATGGTGCCGATTCTCCGGTTAATTTCTCATCAAGCCAGTCAATAGCCTTGAAACGACTGACTTCCGAAACGCGAGGATAGTAGATACAGAAAAGCAGAGTTCCGCCAACCAAAATGACAATCAGCATTAGGATGAAATACAGTACCAGGTATTTTTTGCCATTCATCTTCCAATAGAATAGGGTGAAAGTAGGGGGAAGAAGTAGGAAAAATAACCAAAAATGGAAAGTGCCTTCAGTTTTATAGGCTCCAGAGTGATGGTATCAATATGCAAATCAAATTGATTTCTTTCAGCCCCTCCCCCCGAAACAAAAAAGGAGATAAACTTCCCCATAAAAAAACAAGGGAGCAGGGAGAAAGAGGAGAGAACGTTGCATTTATAATTCGAGATTGATGCGCCATTGTTTTATCACCTTGGGATTTTGTATGGTTTTATGAAAATTTATATGAGAAAAGGAAACCGAATGGAATTGATCTCTGGTTGAAATTATGTTGAATCAGACGGAGCCCATATTAATAAAAAACAATTGTTATGGTATCACAATTCTTACTTTTGGAATCACGTAATTCAAGTGTAATCGTGAATATCCGATAAATCGGGTTTTTAGTTATAAGTTTTAATATTTGGAAAGATCGAATACGGTAGTACGGCTGAAAACAAAGAAGCCCAAAAATGTTTCCAACGGGTCAGCTTCTTGAAATTGTGTCACCACTACAAGCTAAATTAGCTCATATACAACCCTATGAAGCCAACCAATTTAATTTCCTTGTTACCCTATTTTCTCTAACAGAAGCTTATTGAAACTGTCAACTTTAAGCTCAATTATCTCGATTCTTGTGAAAGATATCAACATTTTTCCAACTGATACAATAATGTGATATTATGATGCATATAATCAGTAGAAAACTTTCTGATATTTCTCACAGGAATCGAGCGAAATTGAGATTACAGTTACCGGCTGGAGTATATAAGAGGGAATACGGTAGACATTCAAAAATTGATGCCCTATAATCAATTTGCTCTTCAATTCTCAGTCGCTCACTTATTTCAATCATTATCCTAATAAGTACATTAAGCAGCAAGCTCCGCCTACTTTCTTTATCTCACAGCTTCAGAATTTCTTAGCAGTCTAAGCTTAATCTCACAAACTCCGCTTTCGAAATTAGCTCGTCTTTAACCAAAAACTTTCAATTTTTCAATAAATTTCTACTCTGAAATCCCTGAAAATTAGCTTTAAAGAAATATGATGGCGCAGCTATACCGTACCAGAAAAAATACACAAAACTCAGAAAAGAACTAGAAACCTGGGGAAAAGAAGGGATTTCATCTCAATTTCAAATCTCAATGAGCAGATGGCTGTTACAAAAAAAAAATACGGAAACCGGTCACTTTTTAGAAAAAAAGGCACTAGAATGGGGGACAACGGGATTCAATTATCATTCTTACACGCATCATTTAAAGCAAGACTGGGGGAAGTGTGGGGGAGATTTTTTTCAGAAATTATTTAAAAATAGGTTTAACAGGGACAATTAGGGGAGACTTTGTATGAAGAATTGGGATTTCTCGGGAAAAGTAATAAGAATTGAAGAGCGATGCGATTCTCAAGCTTATCCATTGAGCTTCTCCTCTTCTTCTTGGATCTTGTAGACAACCTCCTGGACCGCATCATTGATAGTCTTGACATCTGATGGCTCCTCGAAGATTTCATAGCTTGCTTAGTTTCATGGTCATCGATGTCGATTTCTTCGGTTGTGTAGAGTTTCTCTCGATGGTAATGCTCCGCGTCGGAATCAACGTCCCCAGCAAAGTAGGCATTGGCAGTTTCTTCATCAAGCAAAAAGGTTTCATCCACATCGCTCTCGGATTCAGAGACTTTCTGGACCAACTCTTGGACGACATCGTTAGCAACGAGCTCCTCACCAGCCTTTGACTCGATTTCTTCAACGTCGACAGCTTCATCTGCTGTCTTCTCCTCGAAGACATCAGGCTCCGTCTTCCGGGTGAAATTCACGTACTCGTGAGACTCCTGAGTGTCGTGCTCGTGAGAATCCTGGGTGTCTACTTCGTCGATACGAGTAAGCATCATGTCGGTAGTCAATCCTCCAGCATTGTGGTTCGCAAGTTCCACAATTACATCAGTTTCTGGGACATAGCTCAGAATACGACCAATATATTCTCTTCTGCGATTTAGACGTCGAAGTCTATCGTCAATCTGTAAAACGTATACAGTTTATTTCACTATCCAAACTCTTAAAAAACTCACCGAGAGTAAGCAATACCAACAAAGCATGAAGCCAATCAAGAATGGAATGACCACGAGAACCACGATATAAATGACTACGGTAGATGTTTTGTAGGTTTCGTAGACGTGTCTTCGCAGGACCTGTCCCACGTGGCGCTTGTAGATTTCCGTGTAGTTTGTAGTGTAGAGCGTGAAATCGAAGGTGATTTCGTATCTATCAGTGTACGTCTTCAGAGTTTCGTTGTCACTCGTCTTATCTCCCATGAAGAATGGCAGATCGGTTCCCCAGCGGAATAAATCATCAGCACAATCCGAGAGAACACCTGAAGCTCTTTCGTGAAAAGAATATACTCTTATCTTTCGCCGTACCTTCAGCTTGGTAAGTTTGTTGGTCTTGAAGATGTCTGGATACGGTAACGAAGACGCATCTCCCTTCACAATACTGAAAAGTACCTTTTGCTTGAAGGCAATCAGTCTCAACCCAGTCCTCGCGCCACGTCGTCAGTTTGTATTGAATTGGTCCAGTCATCAGAACGCGGTGATCATCCTAAAATTTTATGGGTTAAATTCAAATTTTGGATTCTGACTGGATATATGTACTAGTCTTTCGTGAGGATCATGCAGCATAACGGTACGGGACACGACTTCTCGTGAGATATTCTCATTTTCAAGAATTAAAGCTACAGTGAGACCTGAGATAAAAGGGCTGGCCCTCCTATCTTTCCACGCTCTTTTTGGAGGGCCTCTCTATGAGGGGCTCCTCATCTAAAGGGGTCTTTCTATATTTCCAGGAATTTCTTCCGAATATTTTTAGTGAAAAAGCAGTTTTTAGTGACAGAACACATTTCACCGTAAAACATATATTAGAAGGGCCCATTGAATCAAAGTGTCTTCCTAGAAACCCTAAAACATAGAAGGGTCAGCCCTTCTAATACATGTTTTAGGGTAATTGTCCCATTTTATCGTTTCTGTTCGTTTAAAATTCATTTTAGCACATTTGAATATTTTTCGAAAAATAGTTTGAAAATGCCAAGGGGGTACCCCAGGGATATTTTTCTTCAAAAAGTTTTTTTCTGGAAAATCTAGAAAGCTTTTCCAGATCATAGAGGAACATTTGAAATTGTAATTACAATCAAAAAAACTTTCAAAATCTTTCACCAATCATCAATTTTATTCCTCTCAAAAATCAGAATGTAGTTTGAAAAATGATTCAAAAAAAGTTTCTCAAAGCATATGACATAAGCAGCTTATAAGTTTTCAATAAAGAAGAATGATCCCCTAAAGTTTTCAAGTTTTTTTCGAAAAAAAAATTTCGCAAAAAAAATCACCATGGGGTCCCCCCTTTGCTTTTGCCATTTCTCAGATTTTGAACCTGATTTTCTCGAAAATGGTAGCTCTTCAGCGAAAACAAAATACGTATTTGAAAAGGTCTCATTCTCAGCTTTCGAATGATATAAGTCTCATACCGAAGTTCCACCCCCGTTTACAACCTTCCCCAGTAAGGGTAATTGTCCCACATTTTTTGCTAATCTAAAAAAAACCAGAAAACTCACAAACGTTCCAGAAGTGCATCTGAAGCAGTACCGCGGTACTTGTGGAATAGCTTTTGCTTCTCGTTGCTTAATAAAAAGTGAGGCGATGAGCTTCTTGTACCAGTCCGGCTGGAAACGCTCGCTCCCAGCATCCACCTTCACCGAGCCGACGACGAGCAGGAAGAGAGTGATGAAGATTTTCAACCGCATTCTGTAAATCACGGTATTATGAGGACTTAAAGCAGCAAGAAACAAGAAAAAAGCTGAGAAATGAGCGCAAAATACGATTAAAAAAAACACAGCACCCCAAAAAAATAAAACACACATAGAACTCAAGAACACATATGAATGGTGAGACTGACACCCGGTGGGGGCTAGAGATGGAGAGGGTGCAGATGCTGTGACAAAAATTTTGAAAGGATGGACATAGAACTCCCGCCTGCTAGGGAGCTAGAGATCATGAGATTCAGGGAGAATTAGTTGACGAGTGTGTTATATGGGGGTATGGCCTAAAAAAAGAATGTTCCGAAGACCCCGAAATTTTGAATGATCAATCATCAAACAGTTCGAATGATTTGAGAACAATAAAACAAAAAATGAGTCATAATGGGATAGGCTTTCGAGAAAAACAGAGAAAAAATTTGAGGAAAAATTTAGGGAGGAAAAATTGGGGGACCGAAATTTTAGAGGGAACTGAGGGAATCAAATTCTTGGGATTTTGAAAGATAAAGGTTAGGTACAGGTAAATCGTTGCCTGGACGATCAAAAGCGACAGGAGAAATGGATCTGAAAATATTTTCAGAAAGTTGAGGAGGATTTTATAGATTTTCAAGAGCTAATGCTGAATGGATCTACCGTAATCTTTGTGGGTCTACAGTGAGAGCTCGTGGATCTACCGTAAACGCTCGTGGATCTGCCGTGATCTTTAAAGAAGTCAGGAAATTTTGAAAATTTTCCATACTTTTACAAAAATCGTGAGCTCAGCGGCCTCCGAAATTGTAGTTCTTAAAATTATTGGAACTGTAATCAGATTATTGTCATTTCAATGTTCTTGATATCGAGGTAATTGGGATTACTTTAATCAGGATCTACCGTAATCTTTGTGGGTCTATCGTGAAAGCTCGTGGATCTACCGGTAACTGTTACCGGTTTAAATATATAAGAGGGAATACGGTAGACATTCAAAAATTGATGCCCTATAATCAATTTGCTCTTCAATTCTCAGTCGCTCACTTATTTCAATCATTATCCTAATAAGTACATTAAGCAGCAAGCTCCGCCTACTTTCTTTATCTCACAGCTTCAGAATTTCTTAGCAGTCTAAGCTTAATCTCACAAACTCCGCTTTCGAAATTAGCTCGTCTTTAACCAAAAACTTTCAATTTTTCAATAAATTTCTACTCTGAAATCCCTGAAAATTAGCTTTAAAGAAATATGATGGCGCAGCTATACCGTACCAGAAAAAATACACAAAACTCAGAAAAGAACTAGAAACCTGGGGAAAAGAAGGGATTTCATCTCAATTTCAAATCTCAATGAGCAGATGGCTGTTACAAAAAAAAAATACGGAAACCGGTCACTTTTTAGAAAAAAAGGCACTAGAATGGGGGACAACGGGATTCAATTATCATTCTTACACGCATCATTTAAAGCAAGACTGGGGGAAGTGTGGGGGAGATTTTTTTCAGAAATTATTTAAAAATAGGTTTAACAGGGACAATTAGGGGAGACTTTGTATGAAGAATTGGGATTTCTCTTAAATATATAAGAGGGAATACGGTAGACATTCAAAAATTGATGCCCTATAATCAATTTGCTCTTCAATTCTCAGTCGCTCACTTATTTTAATCCTTATCTTAATAAGTACATTAAGCAGCAATCTCGGGCTCGTTGATCGACCGTCATCTGAAACAGATTTAGGAACTTTTGAAGTTTTAACATGCTGATTTGTGCTGGAAATATAGTACCCCAAGGCGTTCAAGAACATATTTCACAAAAATCGGGCCTGTAATCAAATATCCGCCTTTTCAACACATTTGAAACCAACAGGAATTAAGGAAATGTACATTTTTCAAGTTTCACAGTTTCGAAGTATAAAAATGCAGTTTTCTTTCTGCTAATAGTCCATTTTTCAATGCCTGAAATTTTTAAGATGCTCTTTTATCAACTCGAAAGGCATTAAGACGGTCCGTTACAAGCTTCAAACACCGAAAACGGTCCCTTTCATGACTCAAAATCTTAAAACAGCACCTAGGACGCCTTCCAATCGTTCAGAACTGCAAAAGCCTAATTTTCCTGCGAGAAAAACACAAAAAAAAACTGTGCAACATCAAAACGTATGATTTTTTGGCTGTGTAAAGTTTGTCTTCTGATTGTTTGCAAAACAATTATCGAGTTGTTTTTAGCCCCACTGTTTCTAATGCCCTGTGAACTTTTATAATTGTTTTTGAGCGTCTTCTGCAACATTTGAGAAATTTATAAGGGGTTACTGTAGTTATTATCATATTTCCAGGTTAATATTACATGTACCCATCCTCTAAAAAATCCCGAGCTTATTTACGGAAGTCCGTATTGATAAGATATCATCATTTTGTACCTCTTCTGATTGGAATCGACCCGCTAATCTCATATCCTCCATCTCTAAATTTGCATCTTCTCGACCGCTTCATTCCATGTCTTCTTCTCCATCTATCCCATTGCGCACCCCTAATTTCTCCTCTTCTTCTCATTTTCTCTAAGTCTCTCCCATTTTCCCACTCTCTCGCCTATTGACCTTCCTTTGCGTAGTTTCTTGTGCGCAACCACTTGCTAAACATTGCCCCTCTTTTCCTCATATTATTACTCCCCCCCTCGGCCTGGCCTAGGTTTCTCTTCTCAATGGAGCGACTTCGGCCACGCGAATTTATTCATTTTTCCACAATTTTTCTCGTTTTCTTGTTAATTTGAAACAAAAATCACAAAATTTTTTGTTATCAGATATGACGTCCACGGTTTTGGCACAAATCACAGATGAACTTGGCACGAATCTATCGTCAGACCGGGAATTACACCTCATCAAATCGGCACATCGGATAATCGACAAAAATCTGAATTTGACAGTGTTAACGGATCGAAATGATACTGTAAGTGTTTGAATTAGCAGAAATATACGACGAAGACGCTTTAGAAAGAGAGGAATTATCGATTTTCTTGCAGTACCACCGATATGTGCACCGATTGATGAACATAACGTTTTTGAGTTTGGAAAAATCAAATGCAGACATCCGATTAGCTGCCGAAGCGTATTTCGAACATATTTTGAAGGTACATCTCAACGTTTCGCTCCTAAAATTAAATTACCAGTCTTCAGGCTTACGAATGCTATGGATACCCTGAAACATCGCTGAAGTTGCTGGCCATGAGCATCGAGAGGCTAACTGGAGCTCGACAAGTGACAAAAGTCATCAAATATCTTTCTTACTACCTGGATATTTTGCCAAGACAACGAACTCCTGAAAAATCGGGCCGCACTTTTCACCAAGAAGTCGTCAAAACCTTAATCCTTCGAAGTTTGGACATAGATCAAACCATATGTCACCAGGCACTGGAGAAGTCGTGTGATAAACTAATATCAGCGGTGATTTGGCAAATGGTGGACCTAAAAGTAAGATTCAAATAGAATTTTGGTAAAAAACGGAGAATTTTTCCAGGAAATCGCCGAGAAGACTCTTCAAAAGCTTTGGAACTCCAGAGGTCACGCTTCGAGAACAATGGCGGCCTTGTTAGGAGCTGTGATGGATGCGTCAGGAGAAACATTTAAATTAGTACGTGTTCCCGATCTGTTTGAATCTTGCGATCGAAAAATTGTTTGTGAAAAAACTTTAACGTCGGCATCTCCATGGCTCTTAGTCCATGATGCCGACGTTAAAGTTTTCGCCGGACGACCAAGTGGTCGTCCGGCGAATAGCAAATAGCGGCCCGATCCGGCGAATGGCGCTGAAAACTTGACAAAACGGCTAAAATCAGGCCATTATGCCGCGCCTAGTCGTTTTTCCCTACTAGCGCAATGATTCTGTGATGAAATGAATATTTCAGACCTTCCACTTTCATCTCGAAAAAGTCATCGACCAGTTTGTGAGCAATAAGCCAGTACCTGTTGGAGCTATCAGTTTGATCAAACGGTGTTTCGGACAATACGCAAAAGGGATTTCTCAGGAAACCCTTCAAGGAGTCAGTGAATCTATCTGTAACTTGAAAAAAAGCAAGACAATTTTTCAGTCAACCGAAATGCTGCTTTTGATGATACGAGACTCGTCGAATGAAGTTGCTTATGATGCCTTCGCAGCGCTAGAAGAGCTACTCAAAGCCGATTGTTCACAACTGGCTGGATTCGTACCTGGAAGGTTCTTGAGAAGGCTTCATGGTTCGACAACGTCGGAGTCGGAAGAAGTAAGTAATCTATAACTGCTGCTTCTATGGCGGCCTCCGCCACTCCTGGGAGGTTGGTCAGATTTCGGCCAAGACCTCAACCAAAGCCATAATAACAAAGATTCATCTTATTTATTAGTATACCGACTTTCAACTTACAACCGAAATGTCGTCATGGCCCGGTATACAGCCCCGATAAACAGTTTCTGAGCAAGTTCCAACCATAAAATGGCCAAAATCTGTCAAAGTCCCTAAACTTCCGACTAGAAGCCATCATCCCACAGCCGAATTGCAACTCAAGAATTCATTTTTCAGGCTCCGGATCCGTCCGAATTCGTGGATCCACTGATGAACGCGGATCTTTACGAAGAGCTCCAAGAAACGCTGCCACCACCAAAAGTGGATCTTTTCCTCGAGGCATTTGCTAAAATCACAGACGAATCGTCATCAGTAAATCACTACGCTGCTGCATTCCTCGGCAAACATTACCTTTTGACTGGCCATGGAAGACTACTGAAGACCGATCGGCAGTCAAAAGACTCGATGAAGATTTTGGCGATCCGAGTTCTGAATGTCATATGTGCACAAGAGCCGTTGAATAAATTCATAGTGAAAATAGGTAAGTAATCGTAGTGAAAGGTATTATAAGTAGAAAAAGTTTTAGGAGATAAATCGCAGCATCTAATAGACATAATCGAGTACTCAACATCAAGTGATGACCAATTATCGCAGCAAGCCATCAAATTGATGTTTTTGGAGCTGAAACGTGGTGTTGACTTTGGAGGTATGAGTGGTAGTAAAAAACCACGAAACATCAGGAATATAGTTACGAACCAAGAAAGATAAAATAAATCGCGCCGAAGGCGCACCAGACATCTTTTGAAGCTTTCAAAGTTCGGCAATAAGGCTGATATAAGTGAAAAATCCTAAAATATTGGATTTTGGCTTCTCTGTCTTATGAATAGTGACAAAATTCGGCTTCAAAATTTCAAAAAAAGAAAAAATATCAATTTTCAGGCCTCGACTGTCTTGCTGTCTTCAAATCTGTCAAGAAATACCGATACCTTCTGGAATCCGTCACTATAGACCACATGGACCATTTGCACGGAACAGAACTACTAGAATTTCTGGAAATTATGGCTTTCCGGTCTCTTCACACTGCTCATTACGACTTGGGAATCCCGGAAATTACTAGCGCGTGCAGTTTTATGGGAGTGATAAGAGATTGGATGATGACACGTGGCATCAAGGATAAGAAGTACAAGGATATGATCATTCGATTTCAGGATTTTCTGAAAATTTGTGAGTTTTATTTTTCATTTCAGTGAACGACAGGATTAATTTCAGGTATCAATGAATGCTGGAACTTGCCAAGATTCGTCAGCGCTGTCCCATCTTTTTTGACTCCATTCGGAAAAGATGTGCCTATTGATGACCAGTATCCACCATCTCTACCACTTCGTATGAATTTGCTAACAGTGAAAAGGCCCACAGAACGAGGGCATGATTTACAACCAAATAACTATGACGATTGGAGAGGTTGCCTTTTAGCTGAAGCGTCCATGGTAAGCTTATGAGCTTGAAAATATATATTCCATCGGTTTTTACAGCCAACCATCATCAAAATGAAAGCGATTCTACGGGAAAACATAGTCAGTGCAGAATACATGAGTGCCAATGAAACGCAATGGAGTAGAATGCAATGGAATTCCGATGTTCTTCCACCAATCCTCCAGCTGATGGCAATTTCACTAGCCGATGACCCTTCTCCTGAAGACTGCTATCACGGGTTCCACGTAGGAATGTCAATTTTGAATTGGGTTTATCGGAACGTGTTTATTGTGAGAGGAGCTGCAGAGACGAAGGAGTTTCCGTTCCTGCAGCATTCTAGAATTGAAATGGACAATGTGTTGGGAAATAGAGCGGAATTTCGAGCGTTGTTAGATGCGTACTATGTAAGTGTTGTTTTCTAAGCGGCTCCGGGATGTTTTGCAACTGCACGTTTCGCAGCTAAGGCGTCTCCCAGTCGCTATTGTTTTTCAAAAAAGTCAAAAAATTTAAGGTTGCAAATGTCTTTTTATAGTTTTTGCTTGCTGTTTCATTTGTTATTTTTCATTCAAAACAGTCGTTGACGAATGTAAAGGGAAAAATAGACGGCCTGGAGTTCATAACCAATGTTAAACATGATAAATAACTGAGAAATGGCAACGAAACATCATGAAAAATACAATTTTAACCCGAAATTCTGTTACTTGAAACAATAGTGTCTGCAAAACGTCCTAGCTACGAAACGACTCAGCTGCGAAAAGTATCATTCTGGAGCCACAGAAGCTTGTAATGATAATCTTATTTTTCAGAAAACCGTTCAAAGTGCAGCGGACGAGAAGTTGGAGCAGTTGCTGACGCCTACAGTGAATATGATGATGGCAGCCATGGAGAGAGACTTCAAAACTTCTACTGACAACGTTCTGGAGATTATTGCATACATCAAGGTATTCAAGACCCCACTCTGAAAAATCCCGACTTTTCTACATCACCTTTACTTCAGACTCTTTTCACACTCTCATCAATATCCGCCTTGAAGCTTCTTCATGCTCTTCTGCGAAGTCTTCTGAACCCGAAACTAATCGAGTCGCTCACCAGAGGAAAGGTGTTCTATTTTGAATCATCGAACACGAAGACGTTTTCGGAAAAGGATGAGTATCTAGTGGAAGCTATCAAATGCAAAGGCGACAAATATTTTAATCATTGGGGAGAAGACATGGACGTGGAGAATGTGAGAATGGGAGCCATGACAGAGGAAATTATGGAGCAGCTTGAGCCACTGATCACTCAGAGTTTGAAATGCTTTCGATTCCGAGGAAACCCTGAGAAGGAGCAAGTTCTACAAATCATGATTTGCCTGATGAATCATAAACTGAAATTGTCGGATGCCGATCCAACAGATTGCTTGATGAAACTTGCAGTGTCGACGTTTGCCAGACCAGAAGAGTGTATAGATCCTCAATTATTTGAGACGGTAAAAAGAGCAAAGTGGGGCGAAAGTGAAATTCAAAAAAAATTTCTTCCAGCTGATGCACTTCCTGGCAACTGCGACAAGATTCCAAGTCGAGGAGAGGTATCAAAAGCCAATCACCGCGGCGACAATGTTAATGAAAGCTATCGGAAAACTGTCAGAAGCTAGCGTACATTGCGGTTAGTCAGATTTAATGAAACTCTTTCTGATTGATTGAAGATTTCAGCTATGAAAGCAGTCAGTTTTGCGGTGCACAATGGAAGGTTCGAAGGGAGAGATGTAGACGAGTTGCTGAAGACACCGCAGACAACCTGGAATCGATGTATGAGCTTCGCGCCAACAGAGACGTTGTACACGCTGTCGTTGTTGTTGGAGAAGAATGGGTAAGATTTATTTGAGAAAATCATAAAAACAATCAGAAAATAGGAAAAAACCTCATTAGTTGCTCAAAGGAGTGCACATCCCGACTGTACTCCCATCTTTCCGACCTGTACCTTAGATAAAGTCCCATCATTGGTTGACGGCTCCTCTCTTCAAATGAGGTTTTGCTTTGTCATTCAAATGAGATGAAATCATATCGACACAAAAGAGAAACTATTGCAAAAATCAATATTCTTCAAAATTAGTGGAATCTGATTAACAAAAAAACATCGTAATTCAAAAATGGGATCGCGGCAAATGTGATGGGATCATAATCTGAAAAATGGGGTCACGGTTTTCCTGTTGCGACCGCTTTCATGGTGAAACACAGAGGAACCTCTTTGAGAGCTGTGAACCCATCATGGGACCGAGGGTCCCAACTAGGAACCTCTCTTCAGTGAGAGACCAGAACCTGAAGCGCTCTTGTGCGTTAAACTCAGTTTAAAGTCTTTCGAAATCGTCGAATCAACTATAATTTCTCACATCTTGCTAAATTTTACACGTCTGTATGCGATTTTCATCGAAAGTGATGATTTTACAACGAGCAACTTTTGATCCGGTTGCCCACGGCTGGAATAACAAAAGAGCCTGGGAAAATTGGGTTCTGTTACAGACCAATCACATGTTTAGATTGACTTTATGCCGTAACTATAGTAAAAGGTGATGAAATACTAATTAAACTGACATGGCTGCCAAAATCATTCACTTATAACTTTTACCTTTTTTTCAGCTCCACCATCAAAAACAAAGAACTATTTTGGACTACGCTCTCTAAGTGGCTCGAGCAAAACCATGGAAATGACCGAAACGTACCATTTCCCGCCATCGCTTTCCCGGTCACCATCTTGTCGGACTACTTGTTGAGTGATGAAGTGAACCTGTTCGAAAAAATGGATCAGTGGCTCGTAAACGGAAATACTTCAAATATTCAAGGCAGATGTATATTCATCGCTGCACTCTATTTCTCGAGAGAAAAAGATCGGGACTGGAGAAGGTGGGTCTTGTTTCTGTTGAATTTGTCAAGTAAAAAAATCTAAAACTACTTCCAGGTATCTCAAATATGTCCTAGAAAATGGAAAAGGGTCCCAAGCAGCCGAGTACTTACTGGATTATGCCGACCGAGAGCTCATAGAGGAGATAACCGAAGAAGATTTGTACGATCCAAAGCTAGAAGGCGGTATCAATGACTTGGTTGTTGAAAGGTTGAGGGATCAGCATTTCTGTGGATCTTATCAAGACTTATGTCATTCCATAATCTGTCTTGGAGAAGCATCTGTGCTAGATTTCATTGATATTGTCGAGAAGGAGTGGCCATACGATGACTGGATGTGGGCATTGTTAGTGTCGGAGTTCCAAAGATTGGATGGTAAGAGAACATGGTTTTTTTGTAATTTAAAAACATCCGATATTCAGATGACCCTGAGCACCGGCTGGATCTCACGTATCGCCTTCAAGACTTGGCAGAATCTCTTGCTGAGCGATTCAATAGTGACGTCTATCTAAAATTTCTAGCTAACACTGAGGTGAGCGGCTTCAAATACCTATGATTGTTTAAAATCATTTTCCAGAACGCCGGATTAGATCTCAGCTGCTTGAACATGACTCAAGTTAAGTTTATCCTTGACCAAGCTACCCCAGGATGCCTTGACAAGGGATATGTCCTTCGAGGAGTTCGTAATTTGATCTACCACCCAAGAATGGCACAACTGATAGCGGAAGATGAGCTAGGAACTGCTAAAATGTTGATGAAGCTGGCAGAAAACGTATCTGGAATCCCTGTGAACAACGCGCTATTGGCGTCTTATAGCCAGTATAGAGTGGATTTTCACGTGAAAGGCGAGATGGATGACCGGCGAGTAAGAGAGATCAAGAAACTGACACAATCCATATTTGCGATCAGCCAAGAAGTAAACTTGAGAAATCCAAAAAAGCTGCCGAAGGCTCTTGCAGGTATTTTCTTTTAATCGTTGCTGACTTTATGTGATTTCCTTCTTTTCAGCTTGCTTCCGCCACCCCATACTGAACTCGATTTTCAATATCCCAATAGTTGCGATGAAATGTTTCAACTGGATTCCTGTTGTAGAGATTCTGAGAAAACCATCTATCACCTGCCTCCCACCAACAGGGCATGTGTGCGATGTTATTGTGCTAGATGACATGAGAAACCGCCTCCGGAAGGTTGGATTCGTTACGAATGCCCAGTTCGAAGTGCTCTTCACCACTATGCAAGCAGTCATTGCTCACACGGTGATAGGACCCGAAAAGCTGGACCATGACACCAAAGACGCAATGGAAAGAGAAGAACGGAGCTGTAATGCATTGCAAATGTACATTGCTACGATTTTAAACTCGATGAAGTATCCAATTGGAGGAGATCCGTATTCTGGATTCGTGCTCAAGTCGCCGTATACATCCGAGTTGTTCCTTAAGAGCTCCGAGTTTGCGCATTTGTGTAATTTGAAGAGTGCCTGGAAGTGTGAACCACGTACGGCGTTCACGACACCGCTAGAGAGACATGATCAGTTGAAGTGGAGAAAGGTGAGATTTTCGTTCGATTGAAAGGAGAAAAAAAGCGGATATTTGAATGACCTTGTTATCTCCTGGGTATAAGGTCTTGTTATTCAAAAAAAATGGGAGAAGCGTGTAAAGAATATCCCAACAACATTGATTTTGATTAAACAGTGTCGAAATTCGGAAAATGAAGCCTGAAATCTTGGAATTCAAACAAACGTGAGTCAAAATACACCTAAATCCTTCAAAAATCGTCTAGAACACCAGCCAAAGCGACTAACCCTTAAAACTATTCAAAATGTTTGCGCGCACAGAGCGAGATAGCGGAGTGTCGTTGCTTGGGTGATGGAAACCATTAGAATAGTTCTAAGAATACTTGTCCCGATCAAAGACGCATTGACAGACCTTTCACTCTCAGAAATTTCAGTGCGATGGGAAAACTGAACGCTACGGAATCTGCCAAACGCCGCTCTTCTCACTATGGCAGCTGTGTGGGATGATGCCCATCGAATTCAAACAACATGCAAACTATCATGTGAGCTTTTTTCAGTTAAAAGTAGAGGGACATAAAAAAATAATTTCCTAAGCGGATATATGAATGACCTTGTTATCTCTTGGGTATAAGGTCTTGTTATTCAAAAAAAAAAATAGGAGAAGCATGTAAAGAGAATTATACTTGCCAACGAACCCATCTCGGGCCGGCACGCTTCAAAATTAAAATTATCAACAAAACAACATACCAAATGACAGAGCTATGCAAGCTCAACAACCTCTAATAAGAATGAGCCGACTTCAAGAACGGTATTCTGGTCCGGGCCCGGCGAAATCGTCGCTCTCCTAGCTCTATCATTTGGTATGTTGTTTTGCTTACAACTTAAATATGGAAGCGAGTTATCAGCCGGCTGCCCGGAATTGGCCTGTCGACAAGCATTCTTCAAATGCCGTTTATATATGCGCCCCTTCATAGATTGAAATTGTGGGCTTGCCGATAGAGGTGCCGCGCCGCTACCGACTGAGATACATTGGCGCAAGTTGCGTTGTCGACCGATGCCATATAAGTAAGCGGTACGATAGATAAGCAATGTGTGAACACTTATCACTTCACACCGTCACGTCAAAATGCATGCCGTAACTTCATAAAAGTTCAGAAAAATCTCCTGTATTCCTTCTTTTGAAAATCTAAACTCCAAATTCCAGAGAATCGACCACAGTGCCAGCAACTACTTCTTGACATCCGCTACAAACATTGACACGATATCCAATGTGAAGCAATTGATGAACATATTTGAGTATTGGTACAGTCAAGGGATTGATGAGCTTGGCGAGAACCTTCTCTACACAATTCTCCAGTCGATTTTACATCTATCTGACTTTTTCGATGACCCAGATCTACATAAGGCGGTACTCAGAACAACTTCAATCATATATAGACGCGGTGAGAATCAATTGAACAGCAAAAACTAAAGTTTATTTTTTCAGAGTACGACCTGAACCCACTCCTTGCTTCTTATGTTTATATAATGTTTTTGAAATCTATATCAGTTCTTGGAGCAGACATGAATGGACTTGAATTGAAACCAGGAGAGCTTGAAGCCATTACAATGAAACTTGTGATAGCAGGATTGGGACATACAAAAAAGGTTGTCAGGATTCACACCCTTGCTGGGTTACTGTACCTGGTGCAATCGGATTCTTATGAATCATTCATGCCATCAATCGATTTGTTGTCGACATGCTTGGAGCGATATCTGAAAAAACTGGCTAATGGGACAAGGTATCGAGTTTTTATCAAAACAAGTATATTTTGAATTTTTAGCAAAGTCCAAACCGATGAAACGCAATTCGTTCTTGCTCTAGTCGTCAAGCTTCTGGAAGTTCCCATACGCTTGAAACAAGACAAAAAGACACTCCTGAAGTTGTTGCTAGCCGCAATGCGTGTGAGAAAAGATCGATTTATCATTGAGCTTATCGCAGAGGGAATCGAGCAGTTGTTGTGTAGATCAAATGAATTCAATGGGAATGTCATCAACTTTTTATTGGGTCAGTCGATTTTTGCAAAATTGAAGATGTGAACGTTTTGTTTATTCAGCTGGAATCGAATCACCAGAGCCAATTCCATTCCCACTGGACCATCCATACTATTGTCGTGCAGTCTATCGGATTCTAATGGTTGCTGCCACAAGAGCTAAAGTCGCAAATGATGAGATGTCGATGACTAGAATCTACAAAGCTCTACAGAAACTGTAAGCGTGTAAACCACATCTGGAAAGTGTTACCAATTCATTTTTCAGCGGATTTGACTTGTTGAAACGTCGGTCCTGCTGCCCTGCAATCACAAGAACTCTTCCGTTTTTCTCAATTTGTATCAATGGAGTAGAAAACACAATTGCCAGCTACATTGAGGCATTTATGGTCAATGGTAACAATATCCAAGCTAGACATGGAATGAGTTTGATGAATCAGGTATTCTTATTATCAAATTGAGAAGAAACCAGTCAATTTACCGCTCCTCTGGCGCTTCAAACAGCTGGATGGTGCGCCTTCCGCGCGAATCAACTTATGGTCAGGTCCACGTCAATTAATAATGAATTTTCATGCTTTTCGAAAATCGTGTTAATTGACAGAGAGATAAAAAGTGAAAGCGACGCAACTTCATGTGTTTAGTATAAAAATGATAAAACACTTTTGAATTTCAGATTGTCGAAACAGCAGCAACATCGAAGAAATGGACTGTCGAGTTGAAAGCGGTTCGAGAAAAGATGCAATCGAAACGAGAATCACTTGATGAACATAATCAACTACTTTTGAATATTCTGTGCAGCAAATTGATAGATTAGATGTATTCCCTCATTTATAGGATGATAACTAACTAACGGTTGTGATATGCAAGCATTTATGATCTCAGCTTCTAAATTGTGATGCTTAATTTTTCAAAATGAAGAAACAGTGCTAGGAAATTTATTAATCGATTGATATCAGGTGAGAGAATGTTTGTGAGTTGCAGAAAATTGAATTATTGTTTTTGAAAGAAGTTGGCAGTAATATGGAAAAAAAAGTTCTGGAAAAAGGGATAGAAAACACATCGGAAATTAACTGCGGTATATTAATTAATAAAGCTCCAAAAAATCATTGAGAAACTACAAAACTGGTGATATCTAAGATTACAGAGAAGGCGACAAAAAAGGCTCAAACTACGAAACAGGGGAAAAAGGCGAAAAACAAGCTCAAGATCTAAAAAATATCATATCCACTAGCGATTCATTCAAGAGCATCTTCAAAGTCGTCGTCCTCCTCTTCTTGCTCCATTTTCTGACTTGTGCATGGACGTTTTGCAGTAATTGAGAAATAATCGCGGGACTGTGTATAGTGGCGTTTTCTTCCATTCATTGAGACTCCTGCCGAGGCTTCTTCCCTAAAAATAGTTCTAGTAAAAATCTGTTCTTCATTAAGATAATACTTTCAGCAAAAACTGTCGGCTCTATTCAAGGAGAACGGTCCCTAGGTGGGCCCAAGTTGGGATGGCTCTTATACGATATGAGAGACACAATCCATGAGGACAATTCAGAAGGTTATGTCAGGTTGGGACTGTTGTCTCAGCGCTGGGTTATGACATTGGGGATCGTGATCGGAACCTTAGGACCGTGATGTGAACATTAGCAAATCGTTTAGATTATCTGGGTGAAAATGGGACCAGCGGTCTCACCTTGGGACAGTTTTTCCCAGAAAGAGCCGAGCTGCCATAGTCTATCGAATGATTTTAGTTCCACCTTTTTAAAACCTCAAGCGATTTAACTCTTCAAACTCACTTTGGTGGGCTAGGTTTGTAACCATCCATCTTCGAAATAGCCATCATGAGTTGATCCTGAGTAAAACCTTCTGGAAGACTTAGAGCTTTAGCGAGGCATGTGGATTCCTCCTTGGTACGCTGTTTCAAGACAATATCCGGGATAGCTATCTGCTGGATACACTCGCTCGCAAATTTAGCTTCCTCTCTGAATAATGAGCATTTTTAATTTTTCGAAGCATGGAACATACTTTATTTGGATTCTCTGTTGTTTTTGTCTCCGCAATTGGATTATTTTTCGTTGAATAGATGAAATGTCAAAGTGGACGTTGTGCTTCTTACGATGAATCTAGAATTATCAACGTTTCAGCGAAATTAGTAAGAAGTTGTGAGTCTTACAGATAACTGCACACTGATAAGCTCTGGTTTGTTCGGAACAGGACCCAAATATACTTTCAGGTCTCTGTTGCCCAGGTACTTGAACATTGGAGAAATCATTGAGCATTTAAGTTCGCTGGGACAATTTTCGAATCCTCTGGAAAAAGTAATTGAAAATTGAGTTGATGAAATTTGGGAAACCAACTTTCTGATGAATGTCTTCAAATCCCGTCGCCTCAAACTTTCAGCTAAAATGGCTTGCGATTTGATTGGGATCGTTTGTGTTAAACGGCATATGTTTCGAATTTTCACGTTTCTTTCGTGGTCAATAACGTGGTCAGCAAATCTGGTAGGGTTGTAGAACTCCTTCTTGCATTCACAGCAAACAATAGGATCTTTCTGAAAGATATGATTCTTAAAAATCATTTCTGACAGAAAAAATCGCTCACCGTTGCATCAACAATAAATTTCGCTGTGTGAAACATAGAAACGCCTTTTGCAGTTTTAGAGCATTGTGGAATACTTTCCTCGTCATCCTCTTCAACCTTCTCAACCTTCTCTGGTGCAACAATCTGAAGACTGTGTGAACTTTTGATTAGTGCATCGATGAAGGTGGCACGAATGTTTTTCTTTGCGTTGGCAAGTTGAGCGAGTTTTTCCATGCTGTAAAATTTGATGGTCCAGTTTATGAAGCAGGAAATGAAAAAGAAAATATCGACTGCACTTCTTGGGCGCTGTTCGAGACGAATGTAAGAATGTGTAAAACCGAGAAAATGTTCGGAAAAACCAAAGGAAAACTAAAAAGATCTTTACAATCATTATTCGCTTTGGATGAAAGAAATTGTGAGAAATTGAGAAATTAATAGTTTTTGTAGATTTTTTTAAATTAGGAAGTAGGTCAGCCCTTTCGCAATAACAAAAACGGACTTACACATATTAATACATGTTTTAATTCGAGCCAGAACAAAATTAAAACTGATATTCAATGACTATATTGTTATCTACACCAAAAAATATAATTGCTGTATTTTAATCGTGAGGAAATTCAAAACACTGTTTTACGTAGAAAATATTTTTTGAAAAATCATTTTTTCCACAAAAAATAGCATGGGATCGGTCGCAAAACAATTCAATAATTGGTTAAAATCACTAGCGCGACTGTGAAAGTGCGCGTTCGCAATAGAGCGCGTTTGCGTTTGTCCGCGGAACAGGAAAGTATACGAGGAGAGAATGGGGAATGGCTCTTATCGTATGAATGTGGGTATGTATACTGCTCACTGTGTGAATTGGAAGATGATGGAAAATTCTAGTTAAGAAAAAAAATCACCATTCACGGAGTTAATGTGTCGTCTTGATTTTTTTATGGAACCTCGGAATACGGAACAACTTCGAAAAAAGATTTCAAAAGAAAAAAACTGTGTATCGGCAAAATAAAATCATGTTATTTATCTGATCGTAGCGGGACCATTCCAATCTCTGAAACTATCGCCAAAAATTGTTGTTCCTGTAGGTCAGCGGCGCAATTTTCGCAACCATATCTGTCACATCAGCTGCCAGCAACTCGACACCTCTATCGGTGAGCTCTCAAATTCAAGTCTTCATGTTTTTCATTTTTTGATCGCTGTACATTAATCCGTGTTCTGTCCTTCAAGCTACATATCCGTTAGCAAATATTCAAAAAACTGATCTGTGATTCGAAGTTGAGATTTGTAAAGTCCTCAGTAATGGATTCGTTATAGGCACAATACCTAGCTGACACCTAAACGTATCCGTTCGGATTCCACCTGTGTATCTGATCTTTTTTATTATCATTGCCATTAATACACGTAAACCTGATTCTAAGCTTCGATTTTACCACAGTACCAATGTTTTTTTTTCTTCTATTACATCACCTCAGACCCCTGAATGAATATATCATAGCTTGGCACTCCGCTCTTCTGCTTCAATTTCCTTTTTTGGCGCCGTCACGACACCAACGATGCGAAGGGGAACATATGAAGACGATAGAGCAGATGGGAGCCGATAAACCATGGAGATTCCCACAGAATCGCGTTGTTTCCAAGGACAACGTGCTGCATATTCGGCTCAGTGCGCACTCAAAAATTTAGTTATTCTCTTTTAAAAACAATATGAGGCAATTGATTTTGTTCCAATTTGGCTTGAATGTCTAAAAGGTCTCACACCTTTGACGTTTCTTACAATTTTCATTATCTCAAATGCCATCTTTTCTTTTTTGAGGAAATTCCAAAGTTTTCAAAACCGTTCCATCTTTCGCTAGCTGTCCGTTGGACGGCGAAGGTCATTTACATCAGCCGGCGACGATTAAAAAATAGGATTCGTTCTCACATAGACACTATGAGGAGTTCATGGAGTGAAACTTTTGCAATGTTGTGAACCTGAACAAGTTTGATGATAATTATCTTATATTTTGCTTTCGTGGCTTTCTTAAAGGCTCCGCAGTTCCTCCCTTCTAATCAAAACATACAATTAAAACTGTACTAATCTTCTAAGAAATCCAATTTGGGCTCAAGAAGCTTTTTTGAATGTCAATTCGTATGAAAATCAATCTTGGAAAAGGTACCTACTATACGAATTTTGTGCGGAAAGGATTAGATTGAAAATGGCATTTTCAGGACTACAAAATCTTATTTTTCTATTTTTTGTAATTCTAAAACTTCACTTTACGTTTATTTCTGTAGGTTTTAGAATGAAGAATAGAGAGAATGCAGTAATGTCAGGTTACTGATACATTCTGAGAGCTCTAGCCAAAATCCCAATTCTGCGGTCCCGATTTCATAATTTACAGAGTAAAAATACCCTAAACTAGTTGTTTTTACCTAACTTCCCAAAATAATCATTGATTTCTCACTGGGATTTACATTTCTCCTATACAGTAGCCCACATTAACATTTTCTTTTTTCCTTGTCTTCAATCACGTTCGTGTTCCTCTTCGTCTTCCTCTTCCAAACATTTTTCTTCGTCTCTGCCTCCGTCCTTGTCCTCTTTTTTTCCTCATCGTCATTTCAAACGCCTTCCATGTTCTCCGTCTCTTACGTTTCTCGCGACGTCGTGCTCTCACACTTCATCTCACGCGCATTTCTGCACGACACCAGAAGCTATAGATTTCCAATATCTCGAGCGGCGAATTTTCAGCTCTCTCCTTTTCTCTTTAAAGTTGCACACTGCTTTGTTCGACATATCTACCGGGAGGTGACGTATTCCGATATTTTTTTCCAGTCGTGGTCTAGAAAATATAATTTCTTTTTTTCAAAATTGTTATCAACCTTAGTAGTTTTTGCAAAACTTGATTTCTCAACCATATTACAATTTGTCAGTTCCCCAGCATCATAGGCTTACAGACTTTCAATATTCATTGAATTTCTTGCTCTGTTATTTTTTTTCTTTCATGGCTCAAGTTTTGCCGATTAACTTATCAATGATTATAAATCCAGTTTCTCTGTTTTTTTCCAGTTATCAAATATTCTGCTCCTTTGATCTGTTTTTCAAAATGGGCTCAAACCGAGTGTATAAACTCAATTTTTAGTGGTCAGCATGTTTTCGACGCAATCGTGTTATCATTAATTTTTCTACGGGTAAAATAATTGATATGCTCACCTGATAATGCTCACCATTTCTGTTTTCTCTGTTTTCTTAAATAACAGAGACGCTTTGAATTTCCTCTCTCGGGAAATAAATTCTTAACTATTCACATGTTATGAAATAATCTTTCTTTTGCTTCTGAATTTTTCAAATAGTATTGAATCTGAAGCTACATCATGAATCTGAAGCTACAGTATCCTTTCCTATCTCTAAGTCGCATCTCTGTTTTTTAGCTCAAGAACGGCTTGTGTGCTTTGGTGCCCACGCTATATTTCAAGCGTTTCTGCATAGCAACTGGGTGCGGCAAAAGTTCTGTTACCACGATTTGACTCAAGCTGGCGCGCTCTGACGCACTTTTCGTGCATTGATTTTATGTTTGTATTTTTCCCAGTCTCTTCATTGGTGATTGTGCAAAGTTTCATGTTCCTAGCTCAATTTTTACAAAAATGGCACTACTTTCTGTACCTCTGCGAGACACTGTTCCGCTTAGAAGCAAAACTCAATTCTAAAAATTATCATGTATAGGCACAATGCCCTTGGCTATCAAACAGTAATGGTATGTTGATTCTCTGGGCAGCAAATTCTCAGCAAACCATGACTTTTGGAGAAATCACTTCAAATGAGAAAAAACCACTGTTTTCGGTGGAGGTAGGTCTGAAAGTCTACCAAGAAGACTACTTCTAGTAAAAATCATACTGTCTAATTTATTGTCTAACTTTCCAAAGCAAATTGAGACTTCCTAGAAAGATGTAGCCCCTGCTGAGACGGCAAAACGCGTTCAACAGGAGTTCCAAGCCAATTTCTCCAATTCGGTCGAAAAAGGATGGCCTGTCTCTAGTCAGGTCACAATCCGATTGGGATTTCCGTACATAGAACTCTTTAAGCAAATGTTCAAATTTGATTTAACACGCTTTTGGATGCTCTCGAACAAATTCCTTCCGCGGAATTGCATCATTTGCCAGCAGATCACCCCCATGCCATTATAAACTTTACTCGAAGACATTGAGCCCCGCCATCAGAAACAGAGCTGTCAGAAGCCAACAACTATGATCTAATTTCGTCACAAATCTCTTTAATAAAGTCCTGTTGAAATTTGAAGCTGATTCGACTATTTTTCGAGAAGTTATGACGTTTTCTTTTGGTAACAGAACTTTTGCCGCACCCTGTATACTCTCTCTTCTTTTGTTTTACTTGTCTGTCTCATTCTGTCCTTTTTCCTCACACTTCCTCTCTCATCTAGTTTCTGACTAGATGCTATGGTTTCGTGAGTATTGCTATCTCTCTATATTGCTCCTGCTCTAACAATTCTTTCAGCAACTAGAGTGCTTTCGAATTTCACATTCTCTGCTCGTTTTATTCGTCGTCTCGCAGCTCAGAGTCAGACGCGCTTCTGCACAGCGCCACCATCGTATGGATTTTCAATAAAACTGCTTCGAGCTACAGTAGTCTCACTGCTTCTTTTTTGTCTTCTACGTCGTATTTGTTGTTTCTTTACTCTTCATTTGCTGCTCAATTTAGTTTCTCTGTCACCGACATCGTTGTCGTCGGGCTCGCATGTCCCTGTCCTCCATGGCGCCGGCTCTCTATCCGACGTGCATTCGGCAGAGCGCCATGGGTTCTTTTCCTTTTTCAGAGCGCCTTCATTTTGATTTCGTGTTTCCGAGAATGTTCCAGATTTTGTTGGAGAGGTAGTTTTGGAAATTGCTATTTTGCGAATCTTTGATTCATGCATAGCACACTCTCCCACAGAACATTTCCGAACTGCAAATTAATTTTTGATCTACAGAAAAAAAGTTTGGCGCGATCACAATTGCAGGTCTAAAACCATATATTCTGAATTTTTTATCTGATTTTGTGGAGTTCCAAGATGATTCAAATGATTTTTAAAAAATTAATTAGTGGTTATAGATTCATGTATGGTCGTTTTCCGGAAGAAAAAATTTTCAAAAAAGGTCATTTTGAAAGTTTTTTACAGAAAAAAATCTATCTCCCCTTTCAGTTTTTGACATTTCTAGGAGTTCTAAAAACTTTTTTTCGTCTGCGCGTCTGAGTTCTAAAAACTTTTTTTATAATTCAAAAACCTCATGAAATTGCACAAAATAGCATTTTTGAGTTTTTTTTTTGATTATAAAAAAATTTATCAGACAAATTAAAAATTCGTCCATAGAAAATGTAGAGAAAATAATTGCGGTTTTTTTGAGATATAGAACTCCTAGAAATGTCAAAAACTGAAAGAGGAGATAGATTTTTTCTGTAAAAAACTTTCAAAAATTACCATTTTTGACATATTTTTCTTCCGGAAAACGACCATACATGAATCTATAACCACTAATTAATTTATTAAGAATCATTTGAATCATCTTGGAACTCCACAAAATCAGATAAAAAATTCTGAAATTATGGTTTTAGACCTGCAACTGTGATCGCGCCAAAATTTATTTCTGTAGATCAAAAATTAATTTGTAGTACGGAATTGTTCTGTGGGAGAGCGTGCATAGTTTAACTACTCGTTCTGAAACCAGATGTAGCAGGTACCGTACTTTCTCTGATAGAGCCCACCCTACGCATTTTAGCTCGAATATTTCTGTTCCTATGAGAGATATCAGAAATATGTCAACTGATAAATTATGGCGATATTATGATAAATAATCTATCTGTTGAAAACTTAAAGATACAATTTGAAGGAATCGAGATAATTGAGCTCTTTTATTGAAGAAAAAGGTATACGTCACTTTGAATTCCACCCAAATAGCTCCAAAAAAATCCATTCACATTAGCCTCACCGGTCCCCCACAAAAACGACTTCTCGTCATTCATCGCCTCCGCTCTAGAAAGTCGTAATTTCTCCATTCTCCCTAACGTCTTCAGCCAACTACGGTAGTCACAAGACAATCTCTTTCTCTCCGACTGTTCTCTAGCTTCTCTGGTCTCTAACTCAGAGTTCGCTGTCGGTGTTTGTGCTTCTGGTCCCCATTCTGCCTACATGGACACATTATCCGACGCGCATTCAGCCAACACCACGAATTTGCGATTTATTGACTTTCTTCATATTTTCTAATTTTTTCAGCAAGTCGCATTTTCCCTAATTCAAAATTCGAATTTTCAGAAACGTGAACAATCTGCCTAAAACTATGGCTCAACCGAACGACAAGTTCTTTGCTGACGAATGTCCTGAATCGAAGGCTCGTATTGAGACCGAATGGCTTGTTCGTTATCCGGACGCAATGGAGAGAATCATTGCCAGCCAATCTGAGATCACCGAGTTGGGGCAGCGCGAACAAAAGCTGCTCACGGTACTGGATAGCTTGAAACAAGCAGGAAAGGCTTCGAGCAAATATGCTCAGGAAATCTTCAGCGACTTGCTTCAATGCAAGTCCGACCTGGTTGTTTTCAAACATGTAAGATATTGTGGTTCTGGAAACTTCAGCTAAAAATTTTTATTTGCAGTTGATCGGCAAGTGGGTTGAGGCAATGAAGATGGCTAAGCCAACGAAGGGAGCCTCTGATGATGCTGTCACCAGTTCGCCATCAAGTTCTAGCCACGGATCATCATCAAAGAACAGTGAATCTGCTGGTTTGGAAGCCAATACCCCACGGATGCCCTATGTATTTGGAGCGCTAAAAAGTGGTGCTAAAGATGATGAACCCATGGATGCATTCAGGCGTGAATGGTTGCTGATGCAACCGCAGACGTCTAAATATCCTAATCAAGTGAGTAGATGTTTGAAGATTAATCAACAAAGTTTTCAAATTTTTCCAGGAGTGCTCCAGGACCGGCTCTGGATCGATGAAGGCTTACCAGGAGGAGAAACGTCGGGTTATGAAGGAAAAAGCTGAGCAGAAGGAGCAGCGTCGGATTGTGAAGGAGAGAACTGCGCAAGAAATCGGAAATGTAGAAAAACACTATCAGCAGAAGTATCTCCACAACACCCATAGGGATCGAGAGATTCTGAAGGCGTTCGGACACAAGAATCCGGAGATGTTGAGCTATGAAGACATAGGCAAGATGGTGAACACCATCAAGGAGAAGACAAATATGAAGACAATGGAAGTTCAAGCTCTAGGAGAGCAACTTATTGCTGAGGTAGGCATGTGTATTTTTAATTTTCAGTTGATTTCCGGTCATTTTGACCATTTTTAGCAGGTTTTACCTTCTCCAAAATTTTCAAGGTGTTCAGAACCTTGATAGTAGAGCTCCAGACTTCTGAAATTGGTCAAACTTGCCGAAAACCAACTGAAAAAAGCATTTTTGTATATTTCATTGGTCTGTTCCGTGTATAGTGATAGTTTTAGTTTTCAGAGAGACTTGAAGAATCGCAAACGCCTTATAAAAGAATGGGAAGAGTTGCTCGAAACGGTTCATGCTGATAAAATGGTCCCGCTTCTCGACAATCTCGGTGACACAATAATGAAAACTGAGAGGATGAAACATGAGATGGAAAACCTCAAGTTGGCAGAGCGTTTGGATGAGGCTACAAAGTACCGTAAGCTGGCTCTGGCTGCCAGTGAGAAAAGCAAGAAGTGCGAGGACCTTCTGAAGGCTTTGATGTCGGAAGCCGAAGAACTTGACAATATCATGAAACAGATGCGTGCTTGTTCTGTTACCATGGAGCCGCCACGTCACTACATGCCATGCAACGTACTCTGCAGTGGTGCAATCTCGTTGCATCCATCAATGAAGAAAACCAACGAGTTTGTCAGAAAGGGACCGATGGATGATCAATTGGAAAAGTGGACGGCAATTAATGGTGGTTATACGCCAACTAATGACTACTATAGACCATCCTACTACTTGCCAAGAGATGTATACCAGCAAGCAAAAGCTTCGTGTGCTGGGCCAGTTGAAGCTCCAATCTTCAAAGGACCATTTTACAAGGCTCCAGTAGCCGAAGTGCCATTGGTGAAGTCGCAAGAGTTGGCCGAAGAGCCTTTGGTCAACGCCCCAGCCGCCGACATCCCAAAAATCCAAGTCGATCCAATTGTGGCAGATGTTGGATATAAGCTTTCTCTCAAAAAATTGTGCATGGAGGAGGTAAGAGAAAAATGTGTGTTCTCGGAATATTGAATTAAAAATTTTCAGGTGCGCAAGAATCAAGACAAGAATCAAGGCAAGAAAGACGTGCTGCAAGAAATAATCAGAGAGTCTACCATGAAACATGTGAGTCTCAAATTTTAAATCACACTACTCGCAATTCAATTTTCAGGCTGCTGATCTAACCGATCACTTTCGTGCTCTTCTGGCTTACAAAGCTTCTGCGAAGTTGACCGACGCTGAGCTCAGGTCGATCAGAGAAGATCTGGTGAGAATCAATAAGAATTTATTTTATAATGTAAATCTGAGACTTCAGGAGTCTGGAGACTACGAGCGTGCCGCTGCCGCTATGGGCAACATGGTCGCTCACTACGAGAAGCTTAAGAAAATGAAGAAATAAATCTCAACCATTGTTTCTCTGTACATTTTCTCTTGTACTTTTTTTCCCCTGTACAATTTTCTCTGTACATGAAATGCAAATTCATTTGGCTTATTTTCCGCTACTGACTTTTTGAATGAAGCTTAGAACTCGCATTTAATAACTTAGGTTGAAAAAAGCGAATGAAGTGAACGCAATCGAGAAATACTTAAATTTGAAGAAAAATATATGTTCAGTTCTAGTCATAAATATATGGAAAAACGTGTTTTCCAGTTGATGTTGACCATTTTTAGAAGTCTTCAGCTCGGCTGTCAAGTGTCCTATCACCTGGAAATTATTGGAAAGTATAAAACAGATCGAGATTTAACAGCTTGCGTTTACAGAACTTTTTGAAAAATTATAGTTTATCCGTGATTTGCCGATTTTTGAAGGACATCTTTTTTTCAGTTTTTGTGCTGAAAACGGTGAAAAAAGCAAGTGTCCTTCAGAAATCGGCAAATTACTGAAAACCTGTTACTGCAAAGATTTTCATCTAGGTCTGTTTTACACCCTTCAAAATTTTCAAAGTGATCGGAAACTTAAAAACCGGCCAGAACTGTATATAATTATTCTACTGTTTTTTTGCAAGTTTCAAATATCCTATAATCGCGTGACCTCCTTCACGGCCGTATTCAAAAAGAAGAGAACTGGTTTCCCTGCCTGTCCATCTGCCCACATTCATCTTATTTGATAGTCTTCTTTCTTTTTTTATTCCTTGTTTTCTTTTAAAAGAACCCTATATATTTCTCTGACCTAGATTCTCACCGACTAACACCTATCGCAATGTATACCTTTCTCATATATTTTGAAATTGTTCTATTTTACTCAATTGAAACCAGAACCCATAATTTTCATTCTCCGGGCTGGGTCAAAATTTCAAAATTTGAAAGTTTTGAAACTGTCGAAAAAGAAAAAGTTTGAAGATTTCAGAGGGGAAAGATTCAAGAGGAAATTTTACACTTTTTGTTTGAAACTTTCCTGGAGCACGTATCCGCCAAATTTATTCAAAGGCTCCTTATTTTTGCAACGACACTCCGTTATCCCTTCGCATCTTACGAACAGATGTGTCTTTTCTTTGTGCTGTCCATCACACCACCCTAGTGCTTGGAACCGCACACTGGGGTCAACAAGAAGGCAGAATTCTTTGTTGGATGGCCAGTAATACTATTCTCTGCGTCTCTTCTGTTCTCATTCTCTTTGCACAGAGGCAGGGTGTATACCACAGCCCTCCCCTCCACATGTCATGTTTCGTTTCTCTTCTCTTCCTCTTCTCTTTCTCCTTCCTCTTTCTTCCACTCACTCTTTTTCTCACATTTCTAGTCAATATTTCTCAATTTTCGACCCCCTATTGCTGACGACGGTGATTGTGAACTTCATAAGATAGCAGGACTCACTCTTTTCTTCTCTTTTTCGTTTAAGGCTGCTGTCAATTTTTTAAAGAACGTTGTCCGTTGTTATTCAAGCTTTTTTGTCTTTTTTCAAATTTTCGCTATCGATTTTTTTCTGAATTTATTATTTTCAGGCAGCCAATTGGTCCACAAGTCTACCAACAATGTCTCGAGGACATGGAAAGGTAATATCATTCAAAACGTATAAAAAATTTCAATCTTATTTTTCAGCCAACCGAAATAACTCCCCTGGAGATCCATATTAATAAGCTGTTAGAGGTGAGTTTTGATAATTTTCAAAATTTTTTAAAAATTAGTTTTTCAGAATGTGCGAACTGACCAACAATATCAACACGTGAGTCTACTTTTTTTGTTTCCTAATAATTTGAAAGAAAAGAAAAGAACAGGCGAATCTGGGACGGTCCTTATTGGGGGATTATAGAAAAAAGCGCCGTCATTAAATGGCTATTAGAGCAGATGGGTCGAGGTGCTCAGGCAGGAACGATGGTTCGGTAGTCCTTTGATTTGAAAAGGTCCATATGCCATAATCATGGGCAGGGATGTTTGAAACGAAACTCGGTGTTTCAAATATTCCAAGCATCAGAGAAAAAATTAGAATGAAATTCCAGTCAGAATATTTCTGAAGTTTTTTTCGGATTTAGAGATTTCAGGACTACGGTATGTCAAATGTGCACTATAACAATTTTCTTGTGGGCCTCGAACATAAATACCTTTCATATTTTTGCGCCGTCAAAATTTTCTCATCAATTTAACCAGTTTTCAGCGTTTTTGTGATGAGAAAATATAATTTTTCCTTCAAAATTTGAATTTTTAGAACATCCGATATTCCGTCCCTGAAATTTCAAAACCGGACTATTGAGGTTTTGGAATTTCAATTTTACAATTTTTGTAATATTCCAAAATTTCGAATTTCAAATAAAAGCGATTTCGTAATTCTCTGGCGACGTCTGGCTACTCTTCATATATAATTTTTTTTACAGATATCATTAGAATTGTTCACGGAATGGGTTATTGATTTTTGCGTAAGTTCAATGTCAAACTTTGAGAATAGTAACGACCAAGGCTTTTTCAGAATGAACAAGACACCGAATACGGCGATTGGGGCAATGAAGAACTATTCGGAGAATATGTCGTGAGTTGCATTTTCACCGGCTGGGCTTTGTTGATGCACGGCACAATTTTATATAAATTACTTTGGCAAAAAAAAACGTCATTCAGAATTTGAGTATTCTGGGAAACGAGAAAAATATCAATATTCAAAGTTTCTTACAGGATGATCAATTAGCACGTCTCAATAGAGTGACAGCGACAGATGTCGGAAATGTTCGTTTGTTTCCGAATGAGATCGACTTCCTTCTGGTGAGTTATGAGCATCTTGAAATGCTTAAAACATCAAAATACTCAAACCTTGAATAAAAAACGTCTAAATTTTAAAACCCAAAAATTATACTGATGCCATACTAGTTATGCCATACTAAAAATCTTACAGGCTCAAGAATTGGTCAAACTGATCGGCGTAGATGCAGGATCTCCAGCGGTGAGTGCTAGCATATGTTTTTACCCGTACTTTAACCTTAGTTCACCGTAGTTTATTAGAGGATTCCGAAATCGCCACACTCAAGTTATGCCGCTTTCAGAATAATCCATCATCTTCGACAGTGATTTTTACTGACAAAGATGTGGGTTTAATTTTTGACTGTCTAACTTTTTTGTGGTTAACGTTAGAATATAATCCTCAGTGACCGAAATATTAGGTTGGCAGGAAAGAAACTGTCCCTTGTTTTATTTGTGAATAATACAAAAGCAGGATTAATCCAAGATTAGCAGTATGCACCGTCGTGGTCCACGACATGTTGGCAATGTTCTGATAACTTGTGGATACAATACCTTCAAAAGCCAGCTAGCCACGAATCAAAGTATTCATTTCTTCCTGTTTTTCACATAAATGGTGCAAATTTTCGATTCTCTAGATGAGGTTGTATCTCTCCGAATATTCAATAATCTCATAGAGCTCAGTCGGGACTATAAGTAAGTAAGGGAGAACGGTCCCGCTGAAGCTGCTCAGGTCTGACTTGACTTCAGGTAAAAAATGAAAAAACCTCATGTTCACGGAAAGTCACGACGTACCTGAGCCGCATTGGCTGGATGGTTCTCCTTTACCCCCGTTAAAGACCTGATTCAGCTCTATCAGATCATTAGTTAATCAAAAGTATACGACGTCATCTGGAGCTTAAGGACTTTAACACAATTGATGCCTGAAAAAATGGACTGGAGGGATACTTTGACTTGCCACTAGCTGGCTTTTGGAGGGATGGTACCCACAAGTTACCTGAACATTGCCAACATGTTGTGGATCACGACGGTGTATATTGCAAATTCTGGATTATTCTGGTGTTTGTGTTATTTACTAATAAAAAAAATGGACAGTTACTTTCCTGCCAACCAAATAGTTAAGTATACCTGAAAAGTATATTTTGCAGTGGGATTTGGCCAACGCCTTGGCTTCCATTCGACAACCTAAGGTTCGACAAACTAGAAGAAGAAGAAGAACGGCCCCACACCGAGTGAGTTTGTTTTCTTACATTTCAGGTTCTTTGATTCTCGCATTTTTATCAAAAATCATTTTTCAAATGATCTATCTTTTCAGGCTGCCAACTTGCGTGTACCAACGCAACCTCTAGTGACACCGACCCCAGTTGCGCCTTTGGTTATACTCGCGAGGCCCCCAATCCCCCACCAAGAAGCTCCCATTCTTCGAGGAATGCTCACTCAGGGAGCTCCTGCTCCAGGAACGGTTCTCTTCGTTCCTGCAGCATCTACATCGCAGCCCGGCCCATCAGCCCCAGGTCAACATTCTCCAGGAACGGTCCTCGTTGGTGCAGCATGGAGATCTCAGCCGGGCCCATCAGCCCCAGCTCAACCTGCACCGGCTCGCCGTGGTCGAGCTCAAAAACTAGACGCAGTTGTGGACCGAATTTCCTCTCGACTCGTTCCAGCCGCTGATAGAACTTTCACAGCTCCTGAAGCTCCAGCCGCTCTTCCAGATGCTGTTGCTCCAGAAGTTCCAATCAAGGAAGAAGAGCCAGAAGATGTTCCAGCATCGCTTGAACCAGAAGCTCCAGCCGCTCTTCCAGAGCCTCTTCCTCTACAAGCTCCAATTAAAGAAGAAGCTCCAGCCGCTCTTCCAGAGGCTCTTCTTCTACAAGCTCCAATTAAAGAAGAAGAACCAGAGGCTTTTCTTCTACAAGCTCAAATTAAAGAAGAACCAGAGACTCTTCCAGATTTTCTAGAGGATCCAAATGCTGATCTAGAACCCCTTGAGCCTGATGAACTAGCCGCTCTTCGAGAGGATGCATATGCTGATCTACTTCCCTATGACCCAGAAGAATTTGCGGCTCTCCCAGAGGATCATGCTCCTGAAGCGATCGCTGCTCCAGAGGCAGATGCTCCAATAGAGGCAGATGCTCCAGTTGTTCCAATTCAAGAAGAGGATTCGATTCAAGCTGCGACAGCAGCTCGTGAACAAGAAGAAGATTTTTCCGAGGATTCGGAAGTTTTCGGTTCCATGGTTTTTCGAAATGAGGATCACTATAAAACGGTGGGTACAATTTTTGTTGAATCAACGTGTTTGAAAACGTTCTAAAGAATATAATGAGAAACATTGCAACTTTTAGCCTGGATGGGAACTTCCACCCGCGGAGGATTCAGAAGACAAGC
This sequence comes from Caenorhabditis briggsae, assembly GCF_000004555.2. Taxonomy (NCBI): domain Eukaryota; kingdom Metazoa; phylum Nematoda; class Chromadorea; order Rhabditida; family Rhabditidae; genus Caenorhabditis; species Caenorhabditis briggsae. The sequence goes on along the minus strand of NC_013491.2, from coordinate 3,402,686 downwards.
AGGAGGCGGCAATTCAACCATCGGTGAGTTGGAAAGTTGTTTGAGAATTTGAAAATGAGATATTACTTAGAAAAGAAACGGATATGATTCACAAAAATAATCTTCATCAATTTCAGCAGACTCGCTCTTCAACTCCAGCAGCTCCTATTCAAGGAGCTCTAGTCCAAGCACCAGCAGCAGCAGGACCAGCAGCTGCACCAGTAGCTGCACCAGCAACGCCAGAACCTGCAGCACCCGCCACACCAGCAGCCACTCCTCAAAGAAAAAGAGGTCGAAAGCCGGTTAGTTACAGTATCATCTTATTTATGGAACCAGAAAATATGCTACAAAGAAAATTATAAAATCTGTATTCTTTCAGAAGAGCTGGGCAGTTGCACCAACTCCAGCTACACCAGCCACACCAGCAGCCACACCTCAAAGAAAGAGAGGACGCAAACCGGTTAGTCACAGTTTCACCTCATTTATGGAACCAAAAGATTATATTCTACAAAGAAAATTATAAAAACTGTATTCTTGCAGAAAAGCCAGGCTGCTGCACCAACGCCAGCAGCTCCTCCTGTGAAGCGGGGACGTCCCAAGAAGACAAAAGAGGAGGAAAGCGAGCTGCAGGATGTAAGAACTCTAAACAATTTGAAAAAATCTCAAAAATATTTTAGTGCTTTGTATGCCCCGGGTGCAAACTTCCGGCTGGTCTCACTGGCAAGAAGGAGTCGACGGACTATCGGTGCGGGTGGTGCCTTTGCTGGTATCATGCAAAGCACACCACCTGGACCGAATGGCCCAAGTACGAAGGGCAATACTGGTGTGCGAATTGCGACAAGCTTCCTGACGACGACGGGAGCCGAAAACTGAGAAAGAGGGTTAGTTTTTTGAGTTTTTCAGAATAAAGCTCTAGTAAAAATCTGAAACAAATTACAGAAGGCTACCGAGCCGCCGCGCCGTTCTGCTCAAATCAGAGGTTTCGACAACGTGAGTTACCTCAAATATTTGTGTGAAAGTAATTTGAGTATTCAGCTTTCGAAGTATTCTACTAAGAGGAAGAAGGAAGTGGAGGAGGACGATGATGAAGAAGAAGTAAAGGTTACTCCAAAAAGAAGAAAGGTGAGTCTTATTGACTAAAAGTAGATAAATTGCTAACAACCGTTCTTTGCAGACCACTGCCACCACCAAGAGGAGTCAACGTCGCCAATAGTGTTGTTCCGATGTTTCTCCAGTTTCTTTCTCTGCCCTTCTCTGCATTTCAACTAGCCGTGGGATCTCCAGAAAACAGAAAACAGTTCGGGTTCTTCTGCTCTTCTGCTCTTTTTCTGCTCTTCTGTTCCTCTGTTCTTCTACTAATGTGCAGTCTTTTCATACTGGTCCCTCTCGTCAATTCTCATTTTCATACTTTTTTTCAGACTCTCCCTGTAAGACCATCCTTTTAAGCTCACCGTTTCTGTCCAAGACCTTCCCTTTAAAGTGCTCTCCTCCTCGAATCTAGAACTTTAGAACATTGCTACAAGTTCTTCTATCGCTCTCGCCCCATTTCATGTTTCATTTTTTCTGCTTTACTTTTCAAGATCCAAGAATTCTTCCGAAAAAATACCAATATCTCTCTTAAAATCATTTTGTTTTCCTGTGAAAAACTGCATTTCTCATTTCCCTAATCTCATCACAGTGATTTTTACTAATTTTCGCCCCCAACCTGTTTCAACGTTTCCATGTCATTATTTTGCCAACTCTTCGTCCCAACGATCCCAAGTCCTTTTTTCCTGAACTTTCAATAATTTATCGAACTTATTTCAACAATAAAAAGAAATAATGATACAAAATATATCTATTCATTAATGATCAAACAAAATCGACATCATTCGAGAATAACAGTTCCAAATATCGTCTGGCGTATTCCAATGAGGATGTACTCACCCAAAAACGTCTCAGTTTACTCTGAGGAATCCAAGATACTCTAAGAAAAACCAAAACCGTCACTTTTAGGCCCATATATTTCATTTCCTGCAAAACATACCAAAAAATGATCAATTGGCAAAATGTTTATCATAAAGTCACTGAAATTTTCTCAGAAGGCAACTTTTCCACAATTCTCATAGAAACTGAGATAATTAAGATTAAATGTGCACCTTGCGCCATCGTAGATCAACTGATAGCGACACAGCATCTCCGACGTGAGATTTACAATTTTTTTTCCAGTTCAGGGAACTTATCTGAAAGTATCGGAAAGTCTGCAAACTACTTTTGCTCTGGATGCAGTGTGTGTACCACAGCGCTCTATTGCGCATATGGTATAATGGTTTTCCCCCTCTCTACTTCTCTCTAACTCTCCGCCTTCCTACTCGCTCTCTCTTACTCGGCACAGTTACCCTCCAAGCTATTTTGAAGGTACCCCCCTCCCAAGCAACGACACTCCGCATATCCCGCTCTGCGCGCGAACACAATTTGAATTCGTTTTTAGTGTTGATTGCGAGCTGTTGCTTGGGCTCGGGTTTCTAGAGACTCCGTTAAGAACTTTAAGTTGTTTTGGTTGATTTCTAGGCTTTAATACTTGTTTGTTTCAATTTAAGCCGGTTTTCATAACAGTAAATATATTATTGTGATATTGATTAACAGGAACCTGATACCCCGGACAGACCGTGGGCGATTTCTTCTTCTCTCATTTCTAGTCAGTTATGCTCAATTTTCGATCCCTATTGCTGACAGATGGGAACTTCAAATGCAGCACTCACTTTTCTCTTATTTTCAATTTTTTTAAGATTGCGGTCACGCTTCTCAGAACTTGTTAGAACTTCGGCCCTTGTCATTTTTTTTTCTACTCGCTATCGATTTTTTTTTTCAATTTATTATTTTTCAGGCGGCCAATTGATCCACGAGTCTATCAAACATGTCTGGAGGGCATGTCAAAATAGTCGTTTTCGCATATTGAATTCTACATAGTTTTTCTGAATTGTATGAAGTTTAATTTTTCAGCTGCACATGCTGGCTTTAAAAAACCATCCTAGTTGTTCTACTGCAGAAGGAAGGATGCTGATGATTGGAAACCAACATCAAGTGAGTTTTTGTTCTCGGATTTTCTTTGATTCCAGCAACTTAGAAGAATTAGACAACATTTCTCCTTTCAGATGGTCAATGCGAATGTTTTGTTCGTACCACCATCACCAACTCCAGCGATACTGGTCCCAGCTGTTGGCTCTATTCCCTCCGTGGAAGCCCCTCTCCCCCACCAAGAAGCACTTTCACTTTCGGGGATGCTTACTCAGGGAACTCCAGCTCAACCGGCTCCAGGAGATGCAGCGCTTGTTCTTCCAGCAATCACAGCTCGTTCTCGTCCAGCAACTGCTATTCCACGCGTCGCAGCTTGCCATGGTCGACGTCAAAACCTTCAAGCAATTCTAGATCGGCTTTCTGCTCGACTCGCTGCAGCCGCTGTTCAAAAGCCTATTGTTTTAGGAGCTCAATATGTTGCTCCAGTTGCCCTTAACCCAGAAGCTTCTGCCGAGGTTCCAAAGGGTCTTTCTCCAGAAGCTCCAGCCGCTGTTCAGAAGCCTTTTTCTCCAAAAGCTCCATCTGCTGATCCAGCTCCCTTCGAGCCAGAAGCTACTGCCGCAGCTCCAGTCAGAGAAGAAGCGCCAAAGGCTGTTCCTGATCCTCTTGCGCCAAAGGGTTTTATTCAAGCTGCAGCATCTCCAGTAAGAACTTTGGAGAACGAAATTAAACAGGTTCGTTTCAGATTTTTCTTTAGACTTACACTAACTACAAAAATAAAATAAAACAAAACATAATTCCAGCGTGAGCGAGAAGTCAAATTTTCGGAGGATACAGGAGTTTTTGAGCCAGAAGTAACTGTTGAGCAGGAGGAGACAATTCAACCATCGGTAAGTTGAATGGTTTCTTAAGAGCTGGAAATGAGATCTTACTTGGAGATCTTACTTGCATACGGATATTAATCAAAAATAGAATCAACATGAATTTCAGGACACTCGCTCTCCATCTCCGGAAATTTCGGTTCAAGAAGATTCTGTCCATGAAAGAGAGCGAACGCCGGTTCTTCGTCCAGCAGAAGCACCAGAAACACCAGCAAAACCAGCAGGACCGGAAGGACCAGTAGGAACAGCAGGGCCAGCAGGACCAGCAGGACCAGTAGGACCAGTAGGATCAGCAGAACCAACAGGACCAGCAGGACCAACTGGACCAGCATCACCAGCAGCTGCACCAGCAACACCATCAAAATCAGCAGGACCAGTAGGAGCAGCAGGAAAGGCAGGACAAACATCACCAGCAGCTGCACCAGCAACACCATCAAAATCAGCAGGACCAATAAGAACAGCAGGGCCTGTAGGAACAACAGGACCAACAGGACCAGCATCACCAGCAGCTGAACCAGCAACACCAGCAGGATCAGAATCACTAGCAGCTGCACCAGAAACACCAGCAGAACCAAGCACACAAGCAGCACCTGCAGCACAAGCAACGCTAGCAGCCCCAGCCGCACCAGCCACACCAGCAGTCACTCCTCAGAGAAAGAGCGGACGCAAGCCGGTTAGTAACAGTTTCATTTCATATATGGACCCAAAAGTTGATATGCGTTACGAAGAAAATATGTTTTGAAATCTATATTTTGCAGCAGACCAAGAGAGCTGCATCAACTCCAGCTGCTTCTGCTGTGAAGCGCGGACGTCAAAATAAGGAGGCGAAAATAGAGGAGGAAAGTGAATTGCAAGACGTAAGTTATAAATATTTTGACGGAATTTAAAAAATCGATATTTAGTGCTTTGTATGCCCCGGTTGCAAACTCCCGGCTAGTCTCACTGGCAAGAAGAAGTCGACGGACTATCGGTGCGGGTGGTGTCTTTGCTGGTATCATGCAAAGCACACCACCTGGACCGAATTCCCCGGGTTCAAGGATAATTATTGGTGCGCAAATTGTGACAAGCTTCCAGACGACGACGGTAGCCGGAAACAACGGAAGAGAGTTAGTTTTTTAAATTCATTCCAAGCAATTTTCACATGGATCTAAATAAAAATCGAATGAAAAAAAAAACGTAACTCTAAATAAAAATTTGCAACAAATTACAGAAGGACACCGAGCCGAAGCGCCGTTCTGCTCAAATTAGAGCTTTTGATAAAGTGAGTTGTCTTCAATCTTTGTGTTTAAAAATTTGAGTTTTCAGTTGTCGAGATATTCTACTGTCAGCCGGAAGAAGACCAGGGACGACGATGAAGAAGAGGAGTCCACTCCAAAGAGAAGAAAGGTGAGTCTTATTGACTAAAAGTAGATAAATTGCTAACAACCGTTAATTGCAGACCACTGCCACCCCCAAGAGAAGCCAACGGCGTCAATAATTCTCGATTCCTTTGTGTCCCCAGTTTCTCCAGCTTTCTCTGCCATTCTTTGCTTCTCCACTGGCTTTCAATCTCCCAGAAACAGTTCAGGTTTCCTGAATATTCTTCTGTTTTTCCCGACCATTCCCTCGAACTCTCTTTTTCCGACATTATTACCCTTCACTCAAGATGTTCATTTCAGGCCTTTCCCAATCTATAACTTTCGAAAACTTTCCCATGTTCAAACTTACATCGCTCTGACTCCGTAGACTATTTATTTCGTGTCTTTTTCCAGCCTTGCTTTTAAATCCAAAAAAATAGCAAAACCCAAAAAAATAGCAAATCGTTGTTTTCCAGTGAAAAACTGCATTTATTTTTTATTTTTTTTTCTCTCTCTCTCTTATTTCCATGTCTTTATTTTGCCAACCCCCCCCCCCCCCCCCCCAAAGATCCCAAGTGTTTTTTTTTGAGCTTGCAACAATGAATCGATGTTCCTAATAAAAAAGAAAAAACACAGAATATATCTAAACTATTCATTAATGATCAAACCAAATCGACATCATTCGAGAATAACCGTTCCAAATACCGCCTGGCGCATTCCAACGATGATGTGTTCACCCAGAAGACTCGTAGATTACCCATATTTGTGACCGAGAGCAGTGTGTATTTTCGATCTCTGGAAATTGAGAAGATGGGGTTTAGAAATGTTGAATTAGTCGGTTTCAGTGGGAAGGGGTCAAAACTAAGCGTGTGATCTTACTAGTTGTTTGCGGAATCTCTGAATTTCAGACATACGGATACAACCTTGGAATTTGTATTCGACGACCACTTTCATTCTAAAATGGCACTCAGAGAAGAGACTAACTTTGAAACTTAAAGAACTCATGTCAAAGTCAAAGATATAAAAAAGCTGCCAACTGATAAATTAATTGACATAATATCGTTAATATTCTATCAGCTAACAATTTTCTGATATATTGCATGAGAGCCGGGATAAATCAGCTCAAACTTGTCAGTATGGGTACTCTCCTTACAGGTTTTACGGTAAATCAAAAGTTACGCCCTGCTAGAGTTTTCTATTTCAGATTCTTCAGAAAATCATTTTCTTATCAGACAATAACCATGTACATCTGTTGTGCATGCTCTAGAACTTATAGATAATTTACCGAACAAATTGAACGATATGTTTCCGGAAAATCTCCTTCCTCGGATCCTTCATCTCTTTGGGAAGATGATATTCAATGTTAATTTGACAAACTGTGATCCCCGCCTTATCCAGAGTACCATCCTTTGCCAAATGTGCCATCATATCATACTCTCCTCCGTCTCCCTCGAAAATCAAGTAGTCAATGATATCTTTCCGTATGAGGTTCTTAAAGAAGATATCAATTCCAATGTGGTTGACAAATTTCGATGAAACTCGTTCTGAATATTTTTAAGCTTATATGACTGACTGAACTGAGTTATAGTTAGAGAATTACCAGTTGAATATTTCAGTGTTGCCTGCTTCAATCCAGTCTCATTACCAACTGCGAATGGGAAGAAGATACCAATAGGAGAATATATTTGCGAGTTTTCCATGAAAACTGGATCAGCTCCGTAGAATTCCGAGTCCTGGAAATGAAGAAATTCAAAGGATAGTCTATTATCGCTTTCCGAAATACCGGTGATAATCGCTTTTTGAAATATCTCTCGATAGAAACATTGGCCCCAATTCCAACTCTCACAAATGTCGCAGATGTGTCCGATGGGGATGGCATAAAGAATTTGAGAGCTGTACCAACAACAGTTTCAGGTTCCATATGCCATAAATCAGTTTTCGATCGGCATTTATCTGCATAGGATCCCAATTTGTGCCAGAGCTAAATTTCATCACTTGATCTATCCAGAAAAGCAAATCTTACATGATCGAAATTCTCGCCGGTATCTTCATCCACTTCCTTGTGTTTCTTCTCTGCTTGACTAACCAACCACTTCAAATAACTAAACTGTGGATCCTCAGGATCCATGTCATCCAGTGACAACTGATGATCATCAAGCACTTCTCTCATGCAAGTCCTCCATTTCAAAAATGCTAATCGCAACATTCGCAACTCTTCGGTTATCGAGAAATCTGGTTCCGCATTGTTTTTGTTCTAAAAAATTAATTTCCATTTTTTCATGAAAAATCGTTTGAACGGAACGGTTAGATAATTGGTAGACTTTTCCAAAAAAGGTCTGTCTGGCTGACCGGCGTCACTTTTGGAATGGATGAATGTGAAGATAAGGGAACTTGCCTGTGCTGTCAGAAGATCTCCTTGGTTTTTGGAATGGATTGAGATGTTCACTAGAAATAATACGATGACCAATGAGCATAACGAAATTGAGGTACGGTAGCGGCGGAGGAATACGGATATCTGAAAAAAAGGATTGAACATTTTCCTGGAAATCATTGGAACGAAATACTGCAAATGCGCTAATATAAGTCCACGCTATCCGTACACTTTGAGCTCAACTATGTCGTTTCCTTCAAAAGATATCAATGATTTGTCAATTGATAAAATGTTTGTCATAATATTATCACAATTTTATCAGTTGACAAAATTGTACCTGTAGTTTGAAAAAAAAGACAAATTTACATTGTTATCGTTAGCAATTTTAATAAGCAACCTTTTAGGAGGAACTAGGATTGATCATATTAAAAATTCGAAGATGCCTTTCGTCTATTGTGATATAGCCGAAGTATCATAGTTGTAAATATTCCGTTGATAAAAAACGTTTTCAATAATTTTCTGGACTTTGTTCGTTGGCATAAGAACACCGCTAACTTTGGGTCCATCTATCTCATTTTCTCGGAAAGGTATCAAAAAATAGTCAATTGACAAAATGTTTTTAATATTATGGTTAACATTTCATCAGTTGACAACTTTTCTAAATCTTTCACAGGAAACGAGATATACGGCTTAAATTCGACAGTTTAGATAAGGGGGGTATGACCAAAAAATTATTTTTTGGGAAATTCAGATTGATGTTAATGTCAAAAAATTCATTATGTTGCCAAAACTCAATTTTTGGAATTTTTAGGCTAATAGTATGTCGCGAAAACTCATAATATGGCTCAAAAATTAATTTTTGGAGTACTAAATCTGAAGCGTATTCAATCTTTTTTTGCAAATTAGAATAGAACAACATCAATTTCGAGCCTATATAATTTGTTTTCTATAAAAGATATCAAAAAGTGATCAACATACAAAATATTCATTATAATATCAAAAATATTTTGCCAGTCGACTACTTTTTGATATCACAGGAACCGAGATATATTAGCTGAAAGATAAAAGTTACAAGGATATATAAACAAACTTACTGTTAGAGAAGTGTTCCACATTTGAATATCAGAGGAAAAATTGAGAAGTCAGCAAAAAGGAAATCGCGAGAAGCTTCTCCTCTCTAAATGCTTTTCATGTGGAATATCCAAGATACCGATCTTCTTCGCTGCCCGTCACATTCTCCTCCGAACTTCCACATTCGGCAACAAATCTCATCAAAAAGAGAAGCCCAGCGAGAGGTAGGAAGTTCCGTTTCTGGAAAACGGGATAACGAAAAAAAGAGAAAAGAAATGGAGAGGGTATTGAGGTGTCGCTAAATTTCGAACCTAGATAGGCAGAAAAACGGCTTCGCACCTTCATCAGATAATGATTTTTCGATATTGGTGAAACGTGCGGTGGTCGCGATCTTTTGTACATATGTGTGCATGAAAATAGAATTTAGGATATGGAAAATATTAAAATTGAAGAGTTGGGCATGAAAAAAAAATCTTGAATTTTTTTCGTAGGTGCTTTTCGAGAAGTTGAACTTGTGGACCCACTGTTAGAGGTGCCGCACCGTTACCTGCTTAGCTACCATGCCTGAATTCGTGTCGCCAGAAATTGTAGAGCAGAAGATACTCCAACCGACAAGTTGAAAAAAATAGAGAAGACTCGGACCAAACTTTAATGTATTTTCAGGAAAATAACAGATCGAATTTTATTTAAAAAGTATTTTTTTTTCGTATAGAAAATGAAAACAACTGTTAGGTTTCAATTTTTGTGACAATTGGTTTTAAAACTTCCAGATAGAATCCAAAAATTTCTTTTATTCCATAAATGTTTACTGTAAAGCCGGTAATGGAAGACGCCCATAATGCCAAGTTTAAACTCAATTATCTCAATTCCGAGGCAATATATTAAAAATTTGTTCAGAGTCAAAACACTCCTGATATTATGATAAGCAATTTACCAGTTGACAACTTTTCTATATCTTTGACGGGAACCGAGATAAATTGGCTCAAAGATTGAAGTTACACGTTAGAGGGCCCTTCTAATACGGGTTTTTTCATACCATGTTTTCTGCTTTCCGGGACGCCAGCACAACCAAAATCCCCTTCCTCCAACCATCCCAACATTCCCACATGCTAATTATAAAACCAATTTCGAAACAATTCCATCAAATTTCGCAACCATATCCATTCACCCTGCCATCATGAACACAAGAAACTGTCCAGTACTAGGGAGTAATGCATTATTTTCCGATGAAGGACACTTGGTACTCTCCGTCTCCTGTAATTCCATTCTCCTTTTTTTTCCCAGAAGACGACAGTCACCATTATGGCGTTTATGTCTCCGAGTAGGACCTTCTCTTCCCGCCAATTCAAACATACGCAATAGAAGTACTAATTTTTTGTCTTCAACGTGGATCAATCGGTTTCATCTTTTAACTTTTTAGTCTCCCAATGTCTACCAAACATCCATCAAAAACCTTTCTCGCTATCATTTTTTTAAATATGAATTGATGTGAAACTCAAAACATACATATATAAGAATACGAAATTTCAACCTAGCCGTTTTCTTAGGTCGTAGTAGGTAAATAGGGGAGTTGGCATCTATCCCTATTTACTCTCTCACCCCTTCACCTCCGTCGGTCTCTGTGTCAAATACTTTTTTCGTGATGAGTCACTATTTTTTGGCAGTTTTTTCCTCCTCTTTTTCTTCTTCTTGTTTCTTTCAACACTCTTATCAAGCACACACAAACATTAACTGTGTATGTGCCATTCTTGTATTCACAATTTTTCTTTCATGTTTTTCTTCAACTTACAAGCTATTATTATATTAAAATAGTATTTTTGAACTTTCAGAAATGACGGACCGGACACCCTTACCCGGCAAAAAGTACAAATTTTCAATTAACATATTTGTACTTTTAATGGTGCTGGTCATTGCCGTGCAAGGCACATACTTGGGATATGTTGTGGGGATGTTGACAACGTTGGAGAAGCGCTTCGGATTTTCGTCAGAAAAATCTGGATGGCTTCTGTCTTTGTACGATATCGGACACACAATGGCTATCCTCCTTATCGGGTACATCGGATCTCACTACCACTTGCCAAGAATTACTGGAATTGGTTTGTTAGAATTTTTTAATTTGAAAATTGGGGTAATGACTCAGCCGAAATAATGGAAAACTAATTTCAGGCGTCATCCTGAGTTCATTGTCAATGTTTATGCTTGCACTTCCGGTGTTGTTTTATGGAACCGCTGATTACACGCAAGAGCAGTTATTGCAGAAAAAGGTGAGGAATAGAGAAATAGAAAAATGAAATGCAAAATTGTGGTAAATTATGGAGGAGATGAAGAAAGAGGGACCAAAAAAAACAAATCTCGATAATTTCAAAATATCGAAAAAAAGAATAGGGTAATTTAGGCTTCTGAAATCTCCAATAAATTCAAAAAACTTTTAAATTACTAAATTTTATTTTTTGTAGTAAAATTTAGAGTCCTGGAAAAGTGGACCGGAATTGATAGATTTATCTGAAAAGTTTAAAAATACTAAAAATAAAAACGCCTTCATTTTTGTAATTAACAATCTTGCTGCTAAGTTCCATCCTATCAATACCGTAATACCTGTACAAGAAAGGCCTCTCAGCTTTGAGCCAATTCATCTCAAATCCTATTGAAAATATAAAAAGAAAGTTGTCAACTGATAACATTTTTATCATAATATCACACAAATTTTTTTGTTGACAAATTTTTGATATTTCTCATAGTTACGCAGATAATTGAGCTCAAACGTGAGAGTGTGGAGCCCGTTTTGAAAACAGGAAAAACCGATAAATTGAAAATTAGGAATGATTTCAAATCGGTTGTGTCGCTTTATTGCATTTTTGGAAAAATTGGGAATTACAAAATGGACTCTTTAGTTTTGTTTAGCATTTTGAAACTGCCAGAAAAATTAGAAAATTCAGGACTACAATGTTGGTTTTTTTTAAAGTCAAAACATGATTTATTTTTGGCCAGTTCCAAGTAAATATTGGGTTATTCCACTTTTCAGGAGGCGTATGCTATGGAGATGAATTGTGACGTCAATGGGCGCCGTGAAATCTCCTCTCAAGGAGAAGATTGTTGGAGAGAACACAAAGAGCACACAGTAAGTCTTCAAATGCCTCCAATAACCAAACAATTTTATTCAAAAAATTTAGAACGCCTTTATTATTCTCGCTTTCGGTCAACTCTTCGCCGGAATCTTCGCCGCTCCATTCAACACCATCGCTTACGTCTACATAGACAGCAATGTGAAGCAGAAGAGAGAATCTCCATTCCTTCTTGGTCTTCTAACCTCAATGTACGCTTTCGGACCTGCACTAGGCTTCTTGCTGTCTTCAATTTTAAACGGAGTGTACACAACGCTTGGGGATGGTGAGAAAAAAAAAAGTGTTGTGTACTTCTTTTTCGACGAATCTTGGTTTTTTAGCACCCGATCATATTGGCACACACGATGAACATTGGATCGGAGCATGGTGGATGGGCTTTTTGTTGTGCGGAACTGCGTATCTGTTGTTGGCGATTCCCTTTTTCTTTTTCCCAAGAACTTATAAGTTAGTTTCACTCAAACTTTGAATGAAATCAGATTTACTCTGATTGGGAAAACTCTAAAAACATTCCAGGCATCCTGACTCTTTCCACTTGATGCTGGAACATTCGCGACCAGAAGTGAGCCCGGAAGATCGACTAACTTTCAAAGAAAATATTGAATTATTCCTCCGTGAATTCCCAATGGTCCTCAAAAAACTCCTCACCAATAAAGTCTACATCACCATGGTCATCGCATGGATGTTCGGATCATACTTGATCGGAGGCTATCAAACTTATCTTCCAAAATTCATTGAAACCCAATACGGACGGTCCGCTAGTATGGCTGATATCTACTCTGGTATTATATCAGTTGGAGCCATTGCTGTATCAACAGCTCTCGGAGGTTGGATTCTGTCTAGATATAATATTGCACCAAGATCCTCCATTATTTGCCTTCTGATGTCTTGGGTAGTGATACTGGTTAGTTATATCATTGGAATGAATTTGGGATGCTCTCAACCGAAAGTAGAAGGTCTCAGTTATGTAGACTATGCGGACAGGTGAGTTTTCGAAAATTGCTTAAAATGAGCAAAAGAGAATTTCAGATGGCACTTCTATCATCACCAAGAACGAGAGCAAGAATGTCTGGCTTATTGCAACTGTGAAACCATTTTGAAGTTTGATGGTGTTACTGTAAACGGGCAGAACTTCTACTCTCCTTGCCATGCCGGATGCACAGATTACGATGTTTTCTCCAATACAGTGAGTTTTTGTGGGGGTATCCTAGAAGAGAGGTTCCATGTTAGGACCATTAGTCTTATCAACATTGCCACTGTCTCATACCCTAATGTAAGATGCTGAGACTCCAACTCTGAAAATTTGAATATTTTCGGCTCTTAAGGTTCTTAGATCTTGCGCATTTGAAAAATGGGACCGACAGTGCTAACTTAGAACCTCTCTTCTCCGATGGACCTGTATTTTCTACAAACCAATTACCAAACACCAATTTTCAGTGGTCCAACTGCCAGTGTGTGTACGGAAACGCTGTAGAAAAAGGATTAACCCATCCGGAATGCGACATTTTCTTTGCTTACTTAGCTGTGATGATGATTGGACTATTTTTGGGAAATCTATTCTTCATGGTGACAATGATGATAGTTCTGAGGAGTGTATTCGATGAGGAGAAGGTTATTGCGTTGAGTTTGGCATCTTTTATTACGAACTTGTTCGGATTCATCCCGGCGCCAGTTATTTATGGATTCTTTATTGATCTTTGCTGTATCCTGTGGAATAGGCAGTGTCCTAATGGTAAGATTTTGATGAATTTTAAAAATACGGTATTACCTCTAATAGAAGCCCACTCAAACCGCTAACTTTGAGCTCAATCATTTCGATTTCTGTGAAAGATATCAAAAATTTGTCAACTAATCAAATGTTAATGATATTATGACAAACATTTTATTAGTTGGCAAATTTTTGATATCTCTTGCAGAAATCGAGATAATGGAGCTTGAAGATGAAGGTATGCGTGGGTTTCTGTTAGAGGAAGTACGGTAATTAACATGGATCGAATTATGGATTTTTCCAGAACGTGGAAACTGCGTCCTCTATGACAATGACAAATTCACAAAAATGTTCCATGGAGTCAATAGTTTCTTCCAAATCTTTGCCATCATATTTGCTGCAATCTGCTATTGGCTCTCAAAATCCGTGAAACTTCCCGAAGAAATGCCTATGGTAGAATTTCCCGAAAGTCGAGAACGAGAATATCGAGATGAAGATGAGGAATAAATTCTGAGAAATCGAAACAACAGACTTTTTGAACACTTTAACATTTTACGTGTACTTTTTTGCGACTTGTATTACTTGAAAAAAAATTAATAAAAAAATAATAACATAATTAAAAAGTGAGGTATTGAGAAATGAGAAGAATTAGGAATTCATCAACAAAAACATAAAATAAAAGGTCGACAGATATGATTATCGGTGGGAAAAAAATTAAAGAAAAAAGTTAAGTTACAAGGCACTAGTGTACCAAACCAGCTCGTTTAGCCATTGAATAGAATTCGGATGCACGATTCGCCAGAAGCTTCTGTGGACTGTCGAACTCGCCAACCTTTCCATCGTTGAGCACGATAATTCTGGAAAAAAAATAAAAAAGATAGATGATGTGGTCCAAAAAATAAAAGCACCTATCGTAATCCATAATAGTGTTTAGACGATGAGCAATGGTGAGAACTGTGGAATTTTCGAATTCTTCACGAATAGTTTTCTGAATAAGCGCATCGGTAGAGACGTCAACAGCGGCAGTTGCTTCATCCAGAATTAATACTCGAGTTTTACGAAGAAGTGCACGAGCCAGACAGACCAATTGGCGTTGACCAACACTACAACATGTAATTTGAAAATTAATCATTAGAAGCATTGGTTACCTGATGTTATCTCCACCTTCTGTAATCATATAATCCAATTTCTCATGATGTGCCGTGGCGAAATCTTTCAGATTTGCTTGCTCCAAGCTCTTCCAGATGTCATCGTCTGTGTAGTGATGGAAGGGATCTAGATTGAACCGCAAACTGCCAGAGAAGAGTACCGGATCTTGTGGAATAATAGTTAGATTGGATCGAAGGTCATGGAGTCCAATTTCGGCAAGATTAATACCATCAACAATAATTTGACCCTCTGCTGCTTCAATTATTCTGAAGAGGGATAATGTCACAGACGATTTTCCAGCTCCGGTTCGTCCGACGATTCCAATCTTCTCGTGTGGTTTGATTTCTACATTTAGTTGCTTCACGACCAAATTGAGCCCAGCACGATATCTAGCTGAATAGTTGTTCATGATAATTCGACCCTCCGATGGCCAGTTCTGTGGCGGCTCCTTTCCAGGTTCCGACTTCCATTCTGCTTCAGTTTCTGTCTCGGCATATTCCTTCACACGCTCCACAGAAACAATATTGGTCTCTAATTTCGTGATTTGACGAACAGCAAAGTTGAGTACTGTGGTGATGTTCAAAGCGTAGGAAACGGAGAGTCCAATGACTCCAGAAGTGGTTGTAGATCTTGTCAGGGCGGCGAACAACGCGGAAAAGAGTACAATACAATTTCCAATGAATTCCAATCTTACTGACAGCCAACGATTTGCCACATAGTTAAGGTAGCGGCACTGGACATGAGAATCCACTTTGGATTCTGATAGCTTACAGAACCGATCAACAAGGTGGTACGCACGAATTGTTGCCGAGCCTTGAATCGATTCCGAGAGATGACTGTAGATAGGGGATCTGGTGATAGATTCCAAACGTTTCAGCTGTCGGGACGTCGCGATATAGTATCTCATAACCATCAGATACATCACAGAAAGTGGTATAATTACAATTCCGAACACTGGTGTTGAAATCATAATGATTATTAGGGTAGAGACCACTTGAAGCAAGCACTGAGCGAAAAATTGTACATTGAATGGAAGTAGGACATCAACTGTCTCGATATCTTTTCCAATACGATTCAAAATTCTTCCAAATGGAGTTGTGTCGTAGAAAGACATTGGAACCCGGAAGAGATTTCGCATTAGAGGAGCGTGAAGGTTTCGAGATGCGGAGACACCACCGTAAAGAAGGGAAAGCATTCCAATGAAGAGCAGGATGACTGAAACAATATAATAATTGAGAAATACATAGTAACGGTCAGTAAGGTATAGGAAAACGTATTTTTTAGTTGAATTTCGTCCATTGTGACCATTTCAGGAGTCTAGAGGTCGGCTGTCACGTTTAGATACACTAGAAACTTTTTACTTACAAGATTTTTTCAAATATCCTAGTAGAACTTTAAAATTCATTAGAAACTTGGCAAGTCAGCTATTTGACGATTTCTAAAAGACACTCCTTTTTAGCCAGTTTTCGTTCTGAAAACGTGACAAAACAGGCATTTTTCAGAAGTCAGAAAATAGTTGAAAAGCAAGGCGTATTCAAAAAGATCTGAAAATTCAAAATTTTCATGATATGTCTGTTTCACACCCTTCCAAATTTTCAAAGATATCTAAACTGAACAGCCGAGCTCTGGACACTTAAAAATGCCAAAAATTAAATGAAAAATACGCTTTTTGTATATCTCATAGACCGTTAAAAACTCACTTTCAGAAAATCCAAGCCCTGCATAAACTCCTAATCGGACTCCAATCGTCTTCCCCGTAGAATTCGTTCCTGTTCTTGCGGCATTATCATTCGACCAATCCGTAAGCCATAAATTTCTTCCCATCGACACTATCGTACTAGTGGTCATACCAAGGACAAAAATCACTGCGATTGATATTCCCATAGCTCCAAAATAATTATAATACGTGTCCATTTTCACTCGTCCCGTTTCCACTCGTTCAGCTCCAGTCAATTGACGGGTGTTGGTAGTAGAAGCAGACACAATTGAAGCGGTACGGGACTTTGTGGTAGACATACGACGACGTTGTTTTGCCTGGGACGTTCTGCGACGACTGATGATTCCAGACACCGTGGACATGTGGCTGGTACCAAGGACGTGGTCGATGATAGGAGAAGCCATCATATCATCCTCGTATTCGAAATCAGAGTCATTCTCAATCATAACTGAAAAATATACATATCATTTCAGGACGTATAAATCAAAACCCACTTCCTCCTGGTTCGGATCCTTCACTCTCGTCGTCTGAAGCCTCTGCCTCTCTTCGTTCTCTTTCTTCTTGCTCACATTCAATGAGTAGCTGCTCAAAAGCTCCTTGTTGCATCAAATCGTTGTATTTTCCTTCGTATTCAATTTTTCCATCATTCATCACAATAATCAGATCTGATTTTGCAAGGTAGGACAACTCATTGGTCACTAGAATCCTTGTCTTGTTGCGCAGCATTCCTTCTGGGCCGATAACAGAGTTGAAAAGCTGACTTCCAACATGAGCATCTACGGCACTCATTGGGTCATCCATCAGGTAGATATCATGATTTTGGTAGACAGCTCGAGCCAAGGAGATACGCGCTTTTTGCCCTCCCGACAAGTTGATCCCCTTTTCTCCAATTTCTGTACTATCTCCCAGGGGTAGAATTTGTAGATCTCGATAAAAGCACAGGCATCCAAGACTCGGGAGTAGAAATATTCATCAAACTGTTTTCCAAAAGTGATATTCTGTCGGAGCGTATTATTTTGCATCCATGGTTGCTGAGGAACGTAACAAAGACGGCCATGCATGGAAATGGATCCACTAATCTTCTCCATCTCTCCCATTAGGGCTTGAAGCATCGAGGTTTTTCCAGCACCAACTCTTCCAACAATCGTGACTAATTCTCCACGATGAACCTTGAAACTGATATTCGTCAGACTTGGAACAGGCTTCTCATCAGGAGACTCCCAAGACAAACTTGCATCCTTGACGCAGATAACGTCACTGTCTGAAATTAATTTTTCAATAAATTTTGGAGCTTTCAGGAAACAAATACTCACTATCTCTTGCTCTATGATCGATTGCATCCTCATTGAGCTCTTCAGACATCAAAAACTCCTTGAGTCGTTGATTGGAAACAATTACTTGCACAGTTTGAGTAATTAGCTCTGCCACTTGAGACATTGGAGAACGAAGTTGATTGAAAAGCGTTAGAGAGACAAATGCAATTTCTGGAGTTAGCACGTTTGATGGATCGATAAAGATGAAAGTTGCGAATGTTGAAAGAGCCACCAAAAATGGAGATGCGCAATTGAGCATATCCGAAAATGTTCTCAAGAATGCGGCCTTCTTAATGAGCCCCAACTCTTTTTCTCTCAAGTCCTCAATCACTTGCTCCATGGGTGGTTCCCATGCGTACAACTTGATAACCTTAATTCCATTGAGCACCTCGTTTACCATCTTTGTTCGTTCATCTTTGTAGTACATTTGCTCAATTTGCCACTTTCTGATGATCATGGTAATTCCGAAATTAACAGGGAACAGCAGAACCATCACAATGACACCGCTGAACACTGAAACTCCGAGTTGTTGAAAAAGCAAAAAGAGAGCAAGTCCAATTTGGAAGGGGTTCGACCAGTATTGCATAGTTTGTGGGGTGATTTGTTGGAAACGGTCGATGTCAATAGCCATAAGGTTTACAATTTCTCCGACTGTCTTTTCACGACGAGCTGAATTCGACAAACGGAGAGTTTTACGGTAGACAGCAGCGGTGAGACATGTTTGAACTCGTGTTCCAACTCGATACATCAAATAGAAGTAGTGAGAAAGGAGAATCGAAGAGAGCTCGGCTGAGATGAACATGGTAAATGCCAAAACCACTCCTTGCCACATTGGACGTTCTAGTTGTTCTGTGAATCGGATCAAGGACTTCAAAAGCAACGGATTGCAGAATAGAAGAATGTCGGAGAGGAATTTGACGACCATTGCAGTGATAACATCCCATTTGAACATGAGGAAAAGGGTCCAGATAATAGAAGGCATCAATTCTTGAGATTGGGTTGCTGGCAAAGATCCATAGTCGTCGGTACCTTGGTCTTGAAGCAGTGGAGTGGTGTCGTTGGAGGATGTGCGTTGACGAGGAGTATGGGTTTCGTCTGCTCGGCGGCGATTGCGTTCTTCGCATTCTGAAAAAAAGTTGTTTGAACACTGTGAACACTTATTGAGCTCAAAGTTCAAATATAGGGAAGCCTTCTTTTAGATTGTTCATGGTAATTTATTCCAATCTTCAGTTCAACTTACTTTTACTCTGCTTCTCCCACAAGTTATACCACTTTGGCACTAGCAAGTTCGAAGTGTCTGCCTCATTCAACGAATACAAATCCGACACTTCCAATGGTTTCCGAACACCCAAACTGCACAAAGGGTTGAACCACCACATTGTGATACGATTCAAGAAGGAAGACGTCATTTCTGGACTCGGATTTCTTGTTGTATTCAAATATTTGTATCCCTCCGGCGAGTAGTCCGCATAGCAGTGAAGATAAGTTTCCAGTGAGCAACAGAAGAACCAAACTATGAAGGAAATGCATCGGGGATAGTCCAACCAATCCCACGGCTTGTTAGGATAGAACATTTGTTGCATCCAATACATTAGTTCTGGGACAGCGGAGAGGGTGAAGACAAGCCAACTAATGAAAAGACCTCCAGATGTGACGATTCCATAGTTGCGGCAAGAGACGATTAAAGCCGTGAGGACAATCTAGAAAAAAAATCGTTCAATTTATTCCTGATCTTTCAGTATTCATAACAGAAAATATTGCACTGAAAAACTTTTTGTTTCCTTTTTCTGTTGTTTTATATTCTAACAAACTATACTCACCATCGCGAGACATAACGTCAGTGGGTAGACAAAATCAACGGCGTAGGGGAACCCTTGGAACAGTGTCTCATAGATCGCCACGGTAAACAATGATAAGGAATCGGCAATCAGCACGCACGCCAGCCCAACTTTCAATTGTATCCGTCGTGTCCATGGAATGGGATTCGGTCGGCGGTAGAAGATTTGGGCTGTAAGAATAGGGGCCAGCAGGAAGACAATGGCTGTGGGGAACCAGACCAGAGTTGTGTGCTGGTAGCATTGGGTGAGAATGGGGACCGTGGTGGCATTCCATATTTCGGGGTCCTAGAAAAATGGGAATTTTGTGTCAAAAGAGAAAAAAGTTGAGATTAAATTGAGTTACCCAATATCGTTCGCCGCAAAATGCATCGATTCCTTTCAATTTTGCTTTTAAATTTGGTTCCATCTAAAAAAGAAGATTTGGAATTGAGGAGGTGAAAGATAATGGAGAAAATTCAAAGCTTAAAAATACAATCCTCTTTTTTTTTTTTGAAAAATTAAGAAAACTCTTGGAGAAAAACTTGGAATTTTCGAATTATTTCAAAAAAAAGGAAAATGAGGACAATGGTTTAAATATACTGAAAAACATGTAATAGAAGGGCCCCCTAGTTTCAAAACTTGAGTCAATTTATTTGGTTTCTTGTAAAATATATAAAAATCTTGTCAACTGATAAACTGTTCATCATAATATCAGAAATTTTTTTTGTCAATTAAAATATTTTCGATATCTTGCATAGAAAATGAGATAATTGAGCTCAAACTTGACAATGTGGGGGCCCTTTTATTACAGAATTCATGGTATGATAATTTTTCTATTGTGATCTCATCGAAAATGTCAATATTTATACTAAAATCTAGGAATAAAATGGTCCGGCTTAATATTTTTAAAAAAATTCTCAAATTCCGAAAAATCCCAAAATCTCAAGTATTTATTTTTTATTTTTTAAAGATCAAAAACTAAACTTTTACGTTGGAAATCATATTTTAAATAATTTCTAAGAACACTAAAACCTAAATTTTCCTATTTGAGAAAAAAATCAAATAAAAAAGACGAAATGAACTGACAATATGTTATCAGAGACTGCCCGCTTAAAACAGTGATACCCAAACATAATCAGTTCATATTTTCCTGGTTTTCCCGCTTTTGTCCGTGATAGAGTATGCGAAACCCCGAATCCAGTGTGTGCCTGTTACAGTTCGCCCGCGCGCCGGTTTTTTTTTCAGCGAGCGATAAAAGTGCAAGCTTGTCAATTTAGGACTTCTATATAAATTCTTTTTTCCTATAGAATAGAACAAAACAACAATACCTAATGCAATAAAATTTGTAGTTTCTGGTCAATATGTTATTGATCGGGGGCTGTGAAGACTGTAAATGAGTTGACCAGTGCTGCTGCACAACAAACAAAGGATGATGTGATGATACCAATGTACAAGGAGACAATGTGTGCCTAATTTGTAGATAAGATAGATAATGGGCAATGTGCTACGCAGTCTTGTGGGTGACCGCCCATTTATTGGGAGATTAGATATTATTTTAAGGATTTGAGTCATTTTCACTCATTATTCTTTGCTTACTGTCTTTTTTCATGTGATTTCTCCTTTCTTCCTTTCACCCAGACCTCAATTCAACCTCCTGAAGGTTTTTTTTTCAGTATATTTTTTTTTTGAAAAATGGCTGCTCTCACTAACAACGACAAGATTTCTTACAAAGTCTTGGTTATTGGAGATCCAGGTGTTGGAAAAACCTCAATCATCCGGAGATTTGTTCATAATGTCTTCTCATCAAACTACAAAACTACAGTAAGTTGTTTTTTTTTGTGTTTATCATACAGTAGCAATCGATAAGATTAGTTGATTTTTTGAGCATTTTCAGGAGTATGAAGGTTGTCTAAATACCGATCACTTAGAAACTTTTAGAGGGTGTAAAACAGACATAGATTAAAAACTTTGCATTCCCAAAATATTCTAGGTGTCCATCTATTTGCTTATTTCTGTAAGACATCTGTTTTTGATTTTTTTAAAACTATGTATTTCTAAATTTCATGATTTGAAATGATTTAACCCAGAAAAACCAATAATAATGTTTTATTACATCAAAGCTTTTAAAATTATCTTTAAAGTTGCATAATTTTTATTTTCCTATTTCAATTATGAAGCAAGATGTGCGCCTTTAAAAATTCGACATAATGCACCATCCCTTCTGAAAGTTTAAAGGCTCATAAATGTTTTCGATGACTTTGATAGAAACATGGAATTAGATATTAATGAATTTTTAGAGAATTGTATTTGCTTTGAACTACCAAATACTGAAAAACACCTGAATTTTCACAATTTCAGTACAAAAACTTGTCAAAAAAGAGGTGTTTTAGAGAAAATCTAGCTCAAACATTTTTTGAAATTCTGCGTCTGTTTTACACCATCCAAAATGTTCAAAAACATCGGGAACGGTAGAGCTTCAGACTCCTGAAAATGATCAAAACATTCAAAAATCACCTAAAAATATTTTTTTTTGTATGTTATTTATTACTGTAAGTCGCCAAATTACCCATTTCATCCTTTGTTTCCAGATCGGTGTTGACTTTGCTCTCAAAATCCTACCCATCGACGAGAACACTGTTGTTCATCTTCAAATATGGGATATTTCAGGTAAGCCGAACATTAAGCGAAAAGAAATTCTTTATTTTACTAGTTCTGAGGGGTGTTTTCAAATATTTACACACAAAATTTTGGTTTTTTGGGGACTTTTTAATGTGTGACGGTGGTGCAAAATTAAGCGTAAAAGTCATGTTACTTTAAAAGAAAGGAGGATATAGAGACAGAAAGAAAAATTTGGGATTGGTTTTGACGCAGTTTCAGAAATTGAGCTAACAAGTGAGCACCATTTTCCTTTTATGTCCTTTTCTAAAAACAAGAAAATGGCGTCAAACTTGAATTGAATTGATTTGATATATAGAAGTGAGCACTTGAAAGGGCTGGAAAAAGAAACAGGGGTAATGAAGCGGGGTGCGAGGCAATTTTGAGGCGACTAACAGTTTCTAAGTGAAGTTTTGAATTATAAAAAATTATGGAAAAAATAACAAAAAATTAGGATTATTAGTTGTTGAAGACATGTCCAATTTGTGTTTGTGACGCCGATGATTGTACCCTCCGGTTTGGATCGCCTGATGGACTTTGGCCAGCCGGATCGCTTCCAATTCCAGCTAGTGCGTAACCATAGAATCTGAAATTTCCAAGTTTATTGATTTCTGCACTTTTCGAGCCGACTTTTTAACAATTACTTATATGACTTAAGTCAATTTGAAGCTTGTTGCTATCAGAAAAGTTCACATTCTTAAACTTTTTTATCAGCTACTGTCTATAGATTTTGTTCTCCGACAATTCAACATTTTTCTGCACATTCTCTGCAGCCATCCAACTTACCCCGACTCAATTTGATAAGGTTTGCCGTAGAATCGTTTAGATGTGTGATAGTAGAACGGATTCTCGTCAGCACTCCAGTAAACCGATTGTTCTTCCATTGGTTGAATGCCTCCTCCGGCCTAAATATAGGGTTTCTCAAAACGATCTTTCTAGAAAAGGTTACCGGGCTTTGCTGTGGATGCATGTGTCGCGAGGGAGTGCGCATGTGGGTGCCAACTCTCAACGTTCCACTTCCAAATTGCTCTTCTCCAAGCGGAGCAACAACGGTGCTATCTGGCGAGGTAGACCGGTGGTGGAGAATGTAAGAGGATCTGAATCATCATTGAGGTTGACCTAGTTTATCTAATCTGAACTGAAGAGTTTTCCCGTTTTCATTAATTACAGTACCGAACAATATGATATACGAAAACGCAATTTTCAGTGGAGTTTCGAATGTTTTGATCATTTTCAAGAGACTGGAGCTCGGTTGTCAAGTTTCCGAACGCTTTGAAAACGTTGGAGCGTTTGAAACAGATCTAGATTCAAAAATTCGCCTTCACAGAATTTTCTGAAAATTCCTTGTTTTTCAGCTATTTGCCGATTTCTGACAGACATCCCGTTTTACCTGTTTTTGTACGTAAAACGTGGCGTCCTTCAGAAATCGGCAAATAGCTGAAAAACTAGGAATTTTCAAAAAGTTTTGCGAATGCAAAGTTTTCAATCTAGGTCTGTTTCACACTTTCTGAAATTTTTGAAGTGATCGGTAACTTGACAGCCAAGTTCCAGATTTTTGAAATATGTCCAAATGACCGAAAATCAGCTGAAAAACACCTTTTCGTGTATCTTATCAACTAATCATAAATAAATCTCTCCCCGTTCCTATTAAATATACAGACCAAGATGAATATTCAACCCGAACCTTAGCGAGCAAATAATTGCGCAAACAGTGCATATGACACACGCGAGAGCTGCTCCGGCGGCGAGAATGATAGCAACTTGGTAGATTGTTTGCTGAGTTTCAGTGGTTGGCAAAAGGTCAGACGCTTGCAAGTAGCGTTGCTGTAAAACAGGTTCTTGGGGTTTCGAGATAAGATTTCGGAAGTTTCTACCAGATAGTAAACATTGGTGATTGCTGAGGATACGGTGAATAGAGATATTGAAGCAATGATAATGTTTAGGATCGAAGCAGATGCCAAGAGACTTGGGAACGGGATGCAGAGGAACTGAACAGACAGTTTTATTTCTAAATCTAAACTGTCTGAGTACCTGAACAACAAAAACTGCTCCAGCAAGTGGTCCATTTCCAAGTCTGAAGAATGGAACTTCAATAGGGACTTCGTTGTATCTCCATTTTCCGAGCTCAAACACAATGTAGGTTCCGGTAATGACAACTGCGTAGAAAAGGGTTCCAAGTGAGAATAGACCATGAACGCTGTTAGAGTGGCGGTAGGTCAGGTTTGGTTGTTTTCGGATTTCGGTTCCATAAAGATAGGCGCCCACAAGAGATGTAAGACCTTCCAGGAGATATATCTGGAATTTTAGAAATTTTTAAAAGAATCATTTCATATAATCTGTTTATCATAATACCACCAACATTTCATCAGTGGAAGAAATTTTTGATATCTCTCACAGGAACCGAGATATTTGAGTTTACACATATGGATATGTTATGATAAAGAATTTATCAGTTGACCAGTATTTGGTATTTTTTGAAGGAACCGAGATAATTGAGCAAATACGGTAAATAGGCTTGTTGAGTTTTCTATCTATGCTTCTCCTTCCAACTTACACCAGCTTGAATCGAGTACAAAATAATCTGTCCAACGAATGTTCTTGTATTCCCATTTCTGTATGCTGGATAGGCGGCCATTTGGTAGATCAAATTGGCGGAGGAGCAAACTTTTTCGGTACAAATTCCAAGGCAGACAACGGACAAGATGAATTTTGTGGTGATCAGAACGGTGTGATTGTTGCATGTCACTAATCCAGTCGTCATAAATAGGACCGAAACCCAAAGCAAATCCGCTCCAAGGAACTCTCCTCTCCACCAAGTGTCCAACAATCCCAAAATGCATAAAGCCAGCATACAAGCTCCCCAGAAGATGTGGAGAATGTTGAGCACGCTGAAATTTGGCCTTGTTGCTCCATTTGTTATTTGTTTTTTACCCAGTAGTGATTTTAAGATTCTTGCTAGTCTCAGTGTGCATTGAGTGGAAGTCAAGCTGAAGATAAGTTCCAACAAATACAGCTGACATGGTACAAAGGGTGAAGGCAAGTCCCAGACATCCTAGAAGGACACCATGTGCCACTACGAGAATGTATCTTGGTGCATCGGTTGAAGTGATTGAGGGATCTAAAAAAGAAGTTCTAAAAGAGGAATTCCATTTTTCGATCATTGGGTTTGATGACTTCACGATACATATGAATATTTTTGGAAATTGAAAACATACACAAATATGTATCAAATTTCAGTTTGCGTATATCTTTTTGCGTGTCTCCCAGGATAGATAGGTTATACATACCTCCGAGCTCACGACCCTGGTAGTAGAATTTCAAGTCATTCTTGTAGAACGGCATTGCGTTGTTATCAACCGCCTTGAGACACCAGGTGGCTGCGACGACTGCTACCGCGAGTGCAACCTGTGTCAATATCCAAGAGAGTACAAAGATAATCAGAGACTACCGTACCTTGAGATTCAGATTTTGTTGATTTTTTCCTCTGGTTGCCCATATATCCATAGCACCACTGACAATAGCAAGCATGGCAGCAATATGGTCAAGTCCGATTTTGATGTACTTGTCTTGGCCGGCAACCTAAACCCCAAGAGATGCTTTCTCAGAAAATTTCCGTAAAACCTGTATTAGAAAGGCCCTTTTTCTCAGTTCCTGTCAAAAATAGCAGAAAGCTGTGGACTGATAAATTGTTCATGATAATATCAGAAGTGTTTTCTCAGATGACACGTTTTCTATATCTTGTATAGGAATCAAGATAATTTAGCTCAAACTTGACAGTGTGGGGGCCCTTCTATTGCAGGTTTTTCCCGGAAAAATACTTACGTTCTCATGTTCGTATTCAATGAAGACGCAGAGTCCAAGAATACCAAAACAAAGAATGAACTTTATCAGTCCAATAGTTGCCAGACTTTTCTTGGCAGTGCTCATCGCCAATTCTTGTTCTCTCTGAATCATGGAGATCTAGATTTGAAAATAAGCATTAGGGTTAGAAGCAGAATGTTAGTATGCGAAGCTTACCGATTGCATTGGGTATACTGGAATGGTCACCACAATGATTTTGCTCAAAAGGAAAATGGCGAAGAGGGAGAATAGAGACGCAACGGCTCCAGCAGCAATCATCAGAGCAGAGATAACGATTCGGCCTGCATAATTGCTATTCTCCGATTGGAACTCTTCGTTGAATCCGGCAGCTGACTGTAGGGAGTTGAGATTTTCACCAGCTTTGACTACCTGGAACATGTTTAGGGCTATCCTTTTGGATTCGCAGATCTAAAGTTTAAAAAAAAATCAAAAACTTCAAACTCGCCCTATACGTGGTGAATCCGTAAAAGACCGCTGTAGCAAACCCAATTACGAATGAAACTAGATAAAGGGATTTGGTGACTATGCTTCCATGATTCCTCCATAATGAGTAGAATCCTATACATCCTGTTACCACGTGTATAAAGTTGAGTAACCGAAAGTCAATGTCTCGGTAGTTATCCAAACCAACTTTTGAGAACTGACTTCCCGCCAAGCCGACGGCTAACAAACCAGCTGCTATTAGAAACGTATTGCAAATCTGAACGCTTTTTTAATTCTCGATGCAACGTGACTTGTCCAACAGTTTACCTGTATTTGACACAAATATGCCGAGCGGGCGCTCATATTACAGAATTTTCACTGGCAATCAGATGTTAGAAATGGTTTCCCACGCTTTCTGGAAAGAGAGAAACGTATTGGAATATCCAAATAGGTTTCGATGGGAGGCAAGTTCAAACAATATACATAATTAGGGGACGGGGGCTGACGATAGAAGAGCGGGAGTCAATGTCTTGATGAAGAAAAATAATAGTGAGAAAAGGGCGAGAGAGCCGCCAAGGTGAGTTGGATAGGTGGGAGGGCGTCGAGCAAACACAGTAGGCAAGATAGATCAACACAAATATGCAACACAACACAACCACAGCAATTCGCCATATTCGGGAAACAAGAATCTACTGGAGGGAGGTAGCGAAATTCTGAATTCTTGAAAATTCAGAAGAAAACTAAAAAAAGGATTTTTCAATTTTTTGAATTATTTTAGTATATTCTTTCAGTGTATTTTACATTAGGCTAAACGTTTTTTTTAAATAATGAAACGCGGAAAATTGTAAACTCTTAAAATTATAAAAAAAAGACTTTTGAGCAGTCCTAAATTGACTTTTTTTTGAGATTCTAAAGAAACTGAGAATAAATTGAGATACTGTCTAAAACATTCCAAAAGCTAGAAATGTTATACTCAAATCTTTTCTAAAAAAAAAACGGAATACCGCATTTCCCATGATACGAGCCCAACCAAACCGTCAACTTTGAGCCAATTTATCTCGGTTCCTGTGGAAGATATCAAAAACTTGTCAACTGATAAAATGTTGAGAATGATTGCTATCGTTTGAAGGTCTTGAGATAATTGAGCTTAAGGTAAGCATTTAAGGGGGGGGGGGTGAAACTTCTATCAGAGCGAATACGGTATTTCTAAATTAAGATGCTGTCTGAAACATGTTTCAAAAACTTGGCAATTTTTTGAATGTTCAGAACAATATTTTCAAAAAGCAAAATACTTAGAATACTGTAGTAGAATAAGTTTCCTATTTTCTTAATTTGAACAGCCCAAAACACTTGAAATTAATAGAGAACAACTTTGGGCTCAATTATCTCGGTTTCTGTGAAAGATATCAAAAACGGGGGAAATATTGGCGATTTCATGGTAAACAATTTATCAGTTGACAAAGTTTTTATATCTTTGACAAAAATCAAAATAACGAAGCTTAAAGTTGATGGCTAGGTTTCTATCAGGGAAATTACGGCAAAATGGGACACAGTTCAGAGTTTACTCAAAAAAGAATGATAAGGAAAGATAATTGCAAAATACAAAAGGTACGGGAATCACAAGCATCTTAGAAGAAACCGAAAGGTTTTTCGGATTCCCAAATGAATGGAAATAATTCATTAGCGGAATGGGTGGGCCTCAAAAGCGCACGGAGGGGGGAGAGGTGAACTCAAACTTTAGACTTTTCCTTGTGTTAACATTATCAATGTCAAAATGTTCAAAAAGTGTAAAAGAAGAACACGACATTGTACTGGAAAAAAACTAGTACGGGCCCAATGGCAAAGGGGCGGTAACCACTTGAAACTTGGGATGAAATCAGAACAAGAGACTGTGGAAGACGCGTGGTAGGAGGAGGAGAGATATAGACAAAATCAAGGCGGCTGTCTTTTAACCCAAATGCAAATAATTGTGTGCTCATGGAAAAACGACAGTATGATGGGAGGGAGGGGGTAAAAAATGGGAACTCGGGTGGGATTTTGATAAGCGACCTTTCGCTCTCTGTCTTCTTTTTTCTCGTTCCGCGCCTGTTTGTATGCCAAGGCTGGATGGATGCGCACACATTGTTTACCAGTGGCGGCTGTGTAAGTTGCCATGTGCAAGAAATAATTTTTTCCAAGATGGGCGGGGCTTTGGAATTTTACCGGAGGGGAGCTGGAGCAGAAACAGACGGTTGTCGCGGTACTATATCACAGAGGAGAAAACCGCTTTTCCTTCTGAGCACGAGGCCGCCCGGCTGTGCGCTTTTGAGCTCTAATGCTATTGTTGAATAGTGAAAAAAAGAAACAGGGTGCGAACGGCATAATTGTGATGTGTTATCTATCTAAATAGACTGAAGTTTTTCCTAGCTTCTAAATGAATTTAACTAAAAAGATTCACAGCTAAATGTAAACCAAAAATGAGAAAAATCCATTTTTCAAAAATTTTCAATGAAAAATCTATCGCAATGCTCATATTCGGTGCGGAAAAAGGAATAGAAAAGAGGAGGGGTCTATTGAAAGTGACACCTTTTGTGTTGAGTTTGTTTTTGACCTCTCCCGATTTTGGAGAATCGTTACAACGAATCGCGAATTGCTGGACCGGATGGATGATTGGTTGAGTTTGTGAAAATGCACAGGATGACGTGGATTTTGGGGCTCCAAATAAAAATCTCGGTCATGACAATCGAAAAAAAATCGCTACAAAATCGAAATGAAAATCGCGGTCAGTTGATTATGACCATTTTCAGAAGTCTAGAGCTCGGTTGTCAAGTTTTTGATCACTTTGAAAAGTTTTGTGGGTCAAAAACCGTCCTGGATTGATAACTTTGCATTCACAGAATTTATGGAAATTTCTTAGTTTTTCAGCTATTCTCCAATTTTTGAGAGATGCCTTCTTGGGCTTTTTTTTGTACTGAAACCATGAAAAAACGAATGTTTTTCAGAAATCCGCAAATAGCTGAAAACTAAGAGTTTTCAAGAAATTTTGTGAAATCAAAGTTTTTAGTCTAGGTCTGTTCAAAATGTTCAAAGTGATCGCAAAGTTGAAAGCTATGCTCCAGACTCTTAAAAATTGTCGAAATGGCCGGAAATCCACTGAAAAATGTGTTTTTGTATACCTTACTGACCGGTACTAACTTCAAAAGCCAAAAATAACTATTTCAGATATAATGTCTCACAGTAGAATTGAAAATTAGCAGTGGTGTACTAAAATTACAATTGAAATCATATGCTAAAAAAATGGTTTTCAATTTTTTTATGTCCATTAAGTCGGAATTTTGGAGCCTTGGAATGAAATCTACAGGCTCCTAAAAACATGAAAAATATAATTGAAAAACATTTAATAGATCAAACTCTGACTAACAAAGTCTAATAGTTAATGATTATTGTAATTTAGACTTAAGGCTAACGGAAAAGTATGTCTGAAAACTATAAGAAATTCATATTCCATGAATATTTCCCTGGAATATTTCAATCTTAGGATCCATAGGTCCCTAGAATACAATAAACAACAAATTGCCTTGCAGTTTGATTTGCAAGTAACCGAAACTGTTTCAATGTCTAAAAATATTCTAAAAGTGCAAAACCTCTCTAACAAAAATTCACGTTGGCAGGCGTAGGGGTTAAACATGTTCCGGTAAGAGCGCAGTGCTCTCTAGACACCGGTGAAGATCTTTTTCGTAGTATTTGTGTGTACATTTTGCTCTCATACCCCTTCAACCTCGACTTTCTTTTTCACGTAGGATTTTTTTGTCTTTCTTTTTCTCTCTTCTTACCAATGCTCATGTATTTTACTGAAAGTAAGTGCCGCGTCGTCGGCGTCGGCAAAGGAATGAGAGGTTGCGCGGAATCCGGTCGGTGTGGTAGGTGGCAAGAATACTTGTGCGGCCCGCGCGCGCGACGCTACGTGTGTTTGTGGTTGTGTATTTGTGCCAAACGTTTTGTATACCAGAAGAAATGAGCGAAAAAGTAAGAGAGGGGCGGAAAAGAAAACTTACAATCCGCGCATAACTTTTTGAAAAGTTTTTCTTTTCAACTTTCTCTCGCAAAGATCACAAAGTGTGTTCGAAAACGTAGTACCCAAATAATTTAAGTAGGAAACTAGCAATAACTAACATTGATGTGTTGCACGAGTTGAAAAAAAAAAAGAAAAAAAGTTGAGTCAACTTGTCTAAAAATGTTCGGAATTCCACCAAATGTTCAAATATGGAAAAAAAATATAATTTCAGGCCAAGATCGCTATGGTGTCATGACACGTGTCTACTACAAGGATGCTCATGCTGCCATCATTGTCCTGGATTCAACCAGAGAGCGAACAATCGAGGGAGCACTTCGCTGGAAAACCGATCTCGATCAGAAAGTGACGCTAGCCGATGGCTCACCAGTTCCAGCCATTCTTCTTGCAAACAAGGTAATAGAGTAGTACCCTTTTAAAAATTGTTTATTTGTTTTTTCTAGTGTGACATTGAAAACCAACTTGGTGACGACAAGTTGTACGACTTGGAGACAAACAACGGATTCGTCGGATCCTTCCGAACATCAGCCAAGGAAAGTGTGGGAATTGAAGAGGCGTTCAAATTCTTGTCAAATACTGTAGGTTTTTTGGGAGGGAAATATGAGAAAGTTGTTAGGTTTCAAAAGTTGATTCCTCAATTATGAATGTCATATTTCCTCAAATAGAAATTCACGAAAACCTTCATCTTCGAACTTAATTATCTCGATTTCTGTGTAACATATCAAAAGTGTGCCAACTGATGGAATAATTGTGATATCATGATAAATAATTTATTATTTGACATTTTTCGTTGTCTTTCACAGAAATCGAAATATACATAACAACTTGTATTTCTTGAATTGTTCACTTTTGCAGAAATTAATAAATCGTGAAGCCTGCAATATAATGATCGTCTAACTTTCAAATTTAAGCGCATATAACTCATTTTCTGTCAAAGATATCACAAAGTGCTCAACTAACAAATTGATTACCATGATATTGCAAACATTTTATCAGTTGACAAATTGTTGATACCTTGTATAGGAACCGAGATAAGTGAGCTCGATGTGGACGGATTGGTCTATTAGAGGAAGAACGGTAGCACAAACTTGACAGTCTCGGTGCCTTTCTATTACAGGTTTTTTTGTGGAAATAGGGTCAAATTACCATTTTAGATATTCTTTCGGTTTACAGTATTTTTTTTCGTTTTTATTTCAAATTTTCCCCAATTTTTCAGGTGATTTCAACTGAACAAGGTGGCCAGTACGACGTCCCATTCTTGAATCGGGAAGGCAACGTGAACCTTGATGACAACTCCACTCTTTACAAGCACGACTCCAAGTGTTGCTAAAATAAAATTGACCGTGATCATTGAACTTTCTCTAGAACCTTCCTATTTTCGTCTTCGTCATTCCATTGTTCTTTCCCCTCTTATGGTATTTCCCACTATTCTGTAAAATGAAAGTTTCAAGTAATGTCACGCCTATATGATTCAGATGATTCAGCAGATTTCTGAATTCCCCCCACGTCAACAACAAAATACTGTTTATTTAGAAACGACCTCTTCTTCTGGAGAAAGTGCACTCTATAAAACTGGATTTTTGAAGAGGGGGTGTAAAAGGGAGAGAAGATATACTACTGTAGACACTTCGTGACTATTCAAATATCCAAAAGTTTACCAAAAGTGTCTGTCATTCCGATGAAGCCGCTTCTCATTTTCTTCTCGCTTTCGCAGTTGGTCAGTTTTCATTTAGAATTCATTTTTCAAGAATTTTTTTTTCCAGATAAACTGCCAATTCTATTGCGCAGATCTTCTCCAACAATGTGCAAAATCTGCCGCTGAATACACTGAACAGATCCTGCAGTACAAAGAAAACGCATTCAAGTCTTGTGTCCGCCGTCCATCCTGTCACACCGAGCGCAAAATTTTCGATGAATGTTTTGATGCTTCCGTATCAGCTACTCATGTAACACCACCTCAAGAATCCACGTCAAATGATGGAGAGACAAGAGCCAGGCCAACACCACCGCCAATGACTAAATATAATAGTTTGTTGAAATTTTTCAATGAGAATTCCATGAAATTCCGGAGTGCACTGGATCAATGTTTTGTAAGATCCCCGTTTGTCCCGAAGAGGAATTTTTTCGGACCAAGTCTACTGGATGGTAAGTGATCGAAGCCTTAATTTTTGTAGGATCTATCCATTGTACACACTTCTGGAGTTATTCAACTAGGTAAAAAACCAAAAACTAGGTTATTTACCTTTCTGCCATGTAAAATACCTGGTTTTTTACCTAGCTGAATAACCCCATTACATTTGAATCTCTATATACAGTAAAGTTCAATAGAATATACCACAACATGTTATTCCGTTAGTTTTCGGTCATTTTGACTATTTTCAGTAGTCTGGAAATTTCCATCATTCATCGAGTTTTGAAAATTTTGAAACAGACTTACACTAAAAGCTGTAAATTCGCAGAGATTTTATAAATTTCGTAGTTTTTCGGTTATTTGCTGTCACCCTATTTTGACCTGTTTTATACTGAAATAATAAAAAAAAACAATATTCTTTTAGAAATTGGCAAATAGCTGAAAAAAGCTCTCAGAAATCTCTAATCTAATAATTCATTTTTTAACCACCTGACATTTGCTTTTGTTAATTATATTTGCTCCTCTAGAGCCCATTCCCTCGCAAAAATTCGAATTTTCAGAAGACGCTGCATATGCTCGCGCAATTTATCAGTTCGACCTTGCTGACAGACTTTGGGGACTTCCAGAACTTTCCATCACACGTCCCAGCCTTGACACTCTTGGCGTTTGTGGATCAAGGGTATTTTCGTGTTCATTTTTACTGGTTCTTACTATCTATCTTTTTTCAGACCACCGCTCTCCGAATTTTTGGAAGTGGAATCTCAAGAATCAGTCGATCATCGGACCCAACAAAAAACAATATCACCAGTGCTTGTATGTTGGATGAAGATGAAATTACTTGTTATCGTCAGGCGCTCGATTTGAATACGGAATATGTGCAATTGATCTACAACAGGGACTACGCGCTCAGAGGATGTATTCAAAAGTAAAAAAATAACACCAAAATTTAATCGAAAAAATTATACAATATATTTTTAGCTTACGCCAACAAAGTGTGTGTCGTATGAATGACAAATCCAGACTACGCGCCTGTTTGTGTGGTGTCCGCGAGCAGTATGATAATGATGTTCAATCAGGAATTCTGCAATGTGTGAAGTCGAAAAGCCCACAAATGCCAGCGATGGTCATTGAAATGAGCAGCAGTTTGGATTCGGAGTCAACTTCCTCTTCCTCAAAGATTCAAGAACAAGTCACACCGGCACAGCTGACATTTGATACTCCAGGTAAACACAAAAAAACAGTTTAGAACGAAAGATCAAAAACACATTCAGGAGCAATCGTTAATGGACAATGTATGTGTGCATGTGGGAATGGAGCATCTCGGTCTTTCCTGCATAAAGATGAACCTAAGACCAAAGAACAGGATGTCAAAAAAGGGAAATCGAAAGAAATCGAAGAAGAAGTAGTTGAGATGGAAACTGTCAAGGATGAAGAGCCCCCGAAAACTAATTCAGTTAGATTCAAAGAGGTAGTTTGAGCATTTTCAAAGAGCAAAAATTTTAATACAAATTTCTAGATGCTTTTCAGAATTCTCCGCGTCTAATGCAACCCAGCGAAGCAGCGGGAAGAGTTTTCTGGATGAATAATATCACTATCATCTGATGTTTGTACATATATTAAGAAAAAAGGAATTCGGAATCATAAGTTTTCTTGTTCAACAAAATATAAAAAACGTGTTTTTCAGTTGATTTTCGGCCATTTTGACTGTTTTCAGGAGCCTGAAGCTCTGCAGTCCAGTTCCCGGGGGCTATAGGATCTGTGGGGGGAGGTCCACTCAATTTTTTGTTTTTCATGCATTTTTCTTTACTTTTGTGAGACAATTATCAGTTTTTAAAAAGGTTTGGGTGACCGAATTATTTTTTTAGGACTTTTAGATAAAAATATCTCCGTGAACTTTTGATGTAATTTGAAGCTGAAAGTATTTTTAAAGGAGGCCAGACACCAAAAAAAGTTTTCCTGATTTTTTGCATAGAGAACCCCCATGAGGGGTTGAACTCATGACAGGCAGCTCAGGGGTACAGCGCCGCTACCGGCTGAGCTACGGGGGCGCGAAGCGACTATAAGCGCGGCGCGATTTCGTCCCCCGAACTGGACCTCGAAATTGTTGCTGTCTCGCCTCCTTTAAGAGCTGCTTTGCACTGAAAACATAAAAAACAAGCACCTTCCAGGAATCGGCAAATAGCTGAAAAACCAGAAATTTTCAAACGATTCTGTAAATGCAAACTTTCTAATATAGGTCAGTTTCATATTTTCCGAAGTTTTCGAAGTGATTGAAAACTTATCATTCAAGCTCCATACTCCTGAAAATAGCTAAAAATGAACTGAAAAATACGTTTTTGTAAATCTTATTGACCTGTGTTTTATGTAGTTTTTGAAACTCACTGAAACAAAAAACAGGAAACATTTTATGGCTAATTTCACAGACTTGAGCACCGATGTTATTAAATACAGTAGTCATATCAAAAGAAACATTTCAGCACTTATTACAAACATAGCACAGTAGAATTATTAGTCATTATATATATAGAAATGTCGTTCTGATCATCAGAAAATGAACGATAAAGTTCTAAAGTTTAGTGATCCTTTTTATGGCGTTGATTGGCACTCAATTTCGGTGATCACGATAGTTTCCCCCTCCAATGTCCATTCACCAGCATCGTTACAAACCAAAGTTGCAGACACCGTACCAGTGCCTGTTGGGGTTGCACCGGCTTGATCTCTGTTGAACTGGAAATTTCAGAAGTGTCAATTTGAAAAATGAAATATTGCTCTAACCGTAATAATAACACCAGAGTCCGCAGAAAATCCATCACAAACTGCAGTTCTGACAGCGCAAGTTCCAGACGTGTCAATCGTGTCACTTGTGAATTCTTTGGTTCCCTCACTGATCATAATATGTGTCACGGTGTCTAACGTGCAAGATCTGCAAGCTGAAATGAAGCTAATTTTGGCATAAATCTTGTCCCAACTATTGCATACCTGTCGGCGCTGCCGTCGTTGTAGCCGTTCCTCCTGGCGATGTTGCCACACATGCTTCAGCTGTTTTCAACGCAAAAGTGAAAGCTAAAAGGTGCGTGAAAAGTGGATGCATGCTGAAACTCAAATGGTACTAGGACACCAACCAACCAATACATAGAGAAAATAAGAAACCAGCAGAGAAAACAAAGGTAATGATGAAGTATAGTCAACTTCTTGGAAAAAAGGAGAAATGGAGTTCAAAAATTACCAAAGAAATATTCATTAGGGTTAGTAATGCTTATTAATTAATATTATTATTATAGGAATGGTTATTATTAATATCAGTATTATGAAAATTTGATTAATTATTATTATAAATGTTAATGGTTTCTTATCATCAATCCCTAGTGTCCGTGATATTGAGCATTTTGGAGGCTTAAAATTCCGTCTAGGTAATGATTTGGCACTCAACCTCATTGATGACAATACCATCTTTCACCCAGTTACCATCCACACAATTCATCACCACATTCGCCGTTCCAACTCCATTTTCAGTTCCCACATCTCTTGGATTCTCGTTGTCAGAGTAGTACTAAAAATGAAATTTATTTTTTCAAAAAAAAGTACAGGATATTATTCTTGTCTGGCGTCGATGAACCTTCTGACCAAATTTTTCTTTAAAGGCGCATGACCGGTCCTGCATAGGAAACATCTACGATTTTTACAAACAACTTCATGCGTCTTTAATACAGTACTTCGGAATTATTTCATATTTGCCTACTTTCCTAAGATTCTTGATTTTTTCGTTAAAATTCTTCAGATTCTCATAAATAATCAGCTGAATTTTCTTATTAAATAGGAAAACTGCCTAAAATAGGCCAAAATAAAATAATTCCTAGTTACTGTAGTAAGGCGCACAAATTTACCTGACTAAATTGTAGCCGCTTCCTTTTCATAACTTGCTATGCGCCTTTAAAGAAATTTTCGGCCATAAGGTTCATAAGCACCGGACAAGAGTGTTATACAAAAGCTTGTTTTCAGTAGAATGTAAGAGCTCGGCCGTCAAGTGACCGATCATTTTTGTAGGTTATAAAACAGAACTAACCTAAAAACTTTACATTCACAAAAATTTTTGAAAATTTCTAGTTTTTTATTTATCTGCCGATTTATGAAGAATACCTCCCTTTTTCGCGTTTTCAGCACCAAAAGTGGAAAAATGCGGTGTCCTTCAGAAATTAGCAAATAACTGAAAAACAAGGAACTTCTAAAAAGTTTTGTAAATGCAAATTTTTTAATCTTGGGTCTTTGACAGCCGAGCTCTAGACTCCTGAACATTGTCAAACTGACTGAAAATCAACTGAAAAACACGTTGTTATACATCTTTTTGACCGGCACCGTATCTCGTTTTCTATTTCAGATATCAACACTTTGTTAGTTAATAGATAAATCTGAAATCCCACTTACAGTAATCAAGACAACATCCGTGGCCACCTGCGGCGTCCGTTCACAGGTATAAGTGATGGTAGCGCATCCGTTAGCATCAACACCTTCGTCAGTAAGTGGAGGCTGAAAATATTTAACATTTAAAAAAATGAGCAACCTTAGAATTTATTGCTCACTGAGTCTCCATCGTTTCCAGTGGTAATAATGATTTGATCTACAGTACATGTTGCGCAGGCTGCAAAAAAAGTGAATAGCGTTAGTTGACCCAAAACAGTAAGAACGTATTTATACGCATATGTCTTTACCACTTCTAATTCTTTCTTCCTTTCTACCACATTTGATTGGAATACAAGAGGTCAGAGGGGACGACAAATTGGAATTTGTCTGCGTGGAAATAAGAGGAAAGGATTCGAAGGAAAACTTGGAAAACTTCATTAACAAAAAAAAAGCGAGTTTTACCCGTGGCTACTGTCGTGGTAGGTGCTGCGGTTGTTGTCACTGTGGCGGTGGTGGTGGCTGAAAAATTAGGAATTTTTGCATAGATTACTGTACATCAAAAACTTACTAGTTGGAGTGGTGGTGCCACCCGTGGCAGCACATTGATTAGCTATCACAATGAAGGAAATTAGTAGAGTTGTCGCCAAAATTTGAGAGTACATGCTTGTGGCCTGAAAAATTCAAAAAAATTTTAGCTTGAAATATGAAATTTTGATTTTGAGAAAATGTTGAAAAATTTTTTGGCACGAAATTCTTTTTTATTGTTTATTGAACCATTGTCTACGCCGATCGGACCCCAAGGCTGATCTAATCAAATTATTATCTAACTAATAATAAGAATAAAAATGTACAGTACATGTTGATGAGATACACAAAAACTTATTTTTCACTTGATTTTAGGTATTTTAGGGATCTGGAACTTGGTTGTCAATTTTCCGATCACTTTGAAAATTTTGGAGGATGTAAAACAGACCTAGATTGAACAATTTGCGTTTACATAATTTTCGAACATTCCTAGTTTTTCAGCTTTTTGCCAATTTCTGAAGGACACCCCTTCTCAGTCCATTGTCCTGAAAACGTGAAAAAACGGGTGTTTTTCAGAAATAGGCATCCATCTGAAAAACTAGAAATTTTTCAAAAATTCGCAAAATTTTTGAAAGTTAAAACAAAATGTTCAATCTAGATCTGTTTCATACGTTCCATAACTTCCAAAGGGATCGCAAACTTAAAAGCCGAGCTCTAGACTTTTGAAAATGGTCAAAATCAACTGAAATATACGTTTTTGTATTTCTTAATGACCGGTACTGTGAGTGAAACATAGCGGTAGAAACTGAAGCTTTAAAAAAAACAAAAATGAAAAATAGAGTTTTGCAATAGTGTCATGCCAATCTAACTGAAAAAAATTTCGCTAGAAATATTAGGATTTCTAGGCTAACTTTTAAAATACATTGATTTGTAAGTTTATAAAATTATTCTTGAAAATTTTCATGCAAAATCCAATATGAAATATAGTTTGAAAATTCTACATTTAGGAGTGAAATCTGTATGAAATGAATTCGATCATAAAATTTTCGGTTATTCGACCAAACTACGATTAAAATTGACCTATACTAATAAAACTAAGATTTATATGACACCGAGATTATGAAGTCGAAAAAAGAACACGATTAGAAAAAACGTTCACTGCTTAATTCTCATCTGAATAGAATCTCAAAAGGATTTCGAATGTATAAAGGTCAAAAGAGGTTTTCTGAATTTTCGGCCGTATAGTGCTTTTGGAGTGTCTTAACGGGAAACTTTCCCAATTGAGACATGTGCGTTCCAAACAAAAGGGCGGGGGGGGGGGGGGGAG